>NC_132926.1:7157490-7459155 GCF_047675955.1 Chlorocebus sabaeus | reverse complement strand
CTTTTGGATAACTGTGTGGGAGTTGGGCAGAAGGCCTGGCCTGTGTCTCCATATGGTGCTTTCCAGATGACTCTTTTGCTATCTGATTCCTTGAAGCCATACCTCAACATTGGACTCACCTTTGGCTCAAACATTTTTTCTTTCTGTCTAAAGAATGAGACATACTTGCAGTGGAAATTTAAGTTACCATTAGAGAAAAAGAAAAATAACAAAGGAAAGAGATTAATTTTCATAAATAAGAGTTTAGAAAATATTTAATATATAATATTTCTATTATAGGATTAGAAGTTTTAGCAGGAGATTATTAGAAAGGCTGTGATGCTAAATATGGATTATTTTTCATGAGGCTTATTTGGGTACCACATCATTTTTTTATGTGAAATTAGAACTTAGAAAAATTATGCCAGTGGTTATTTCTGTTAATGGGACCATAAGTAACTTTTCTTTTTATCTTTTGCTTATCCACATATTTTTATATTTATCACTATTCAACTTGTATTAGAAAAAACACATTATGACCTTGGAATTAATACAGTATTGTTAAATAACACACTGAAAGCATAGCTATAAAGAAAAAGAGCAACAAATCCTATTAAAATAAAACCAAGATCTTCTGTTAAGAAAAACTTCAATAAAGTGAAAACAAAAGCCACACATGGAGAGAAACATATAAATAATAAAGAATTGATGTGCACCATATGTAAAGGATGCTGACAAATCAATTAGGAAAAGACAATACATCCCACTGAAAAATAGGCAAGAGACAGGAACAGATATTTCATTAAAGAGGAAGACCAAGTGCCTAATATGTATACAAGGAGGCACTCAATATCATCAGTAATCAGAGAAATGCAAATTGAAATGTCAATTATATGCTATTTTATATCCACTGAATTGAAAAATGTTAAAAGAAATAGCCTTCAATCAATACCAAATGCTGATAACAACGTGTAGCTACAGGTGTTTTTTTTTTTTTTTTTTTTTTTTTTTTTTTTTTTTTTTTTTTTTTTAACTTTAAGTAGCTACAGGTGCTCTTATCCATGCTAATGGCAGTAAAACTGGTTCAACCACTTTGGAACACAAGTTGACACTATGGAGCTAAGTTGGTAGTGTACACTCCTTATATGCTGGCTATTTTCCATTTGCCTTTCTGGACCCCTTCTTCACTTGTCTTCCCACTGTTCTGTGCCTGGAGGCTGACTCACACACAGTGCATCAAGAACTGCCTTCGCACATATATCTGGATTTGGCTGACTGTGGCTGCAGATCTGAAGGCACAAGGAGAGTGAGGGCAACTTCTTCATCTCCTAGCCCCGTGCTCCCTTGCCTGGAGAGTTTGCTGGTGGCTATGTTCTTCTTCTAACCACCGTAACTGCAGTCTGACAGCCCTCTTCCTCAGCTGTCACTCTAGGTCCTGGGAACTGTTCCTTCCGGTCTTGGGGTGCTGACAGCTCATGCTGCTTTTAACCCTAGGATGCTTCACCATCCCATTTGTTGTTCTCAGCCCTGTCCCACGCTTGTAATAGTTCCTTCACTGAACTGCTTCAATTCTATTGAAGACAATTGGAGTATATATCATCTATCACCTATTGCAACCTTGACTAAAATGAAACATGACCTAAGAATTTCACATCTGGGCATATACCCTGGAGCAGTGCGTGCAGCAGAAATCTAAAGCAAGCCACACATGTGAGCACACATGGAACTTGAAATTTTCCAGGAGCCACATTTCTAAAAGTTAAAAGAAGCTGGTGAAATTAATTTTAAGAATACTTAACCTAGGATATCAAAAACATTAACATTTTAACATGTAATCCATATAAAAAATATTAATGAGATACTTTCCATTCTTTGAGCTAAATCTTCAAAATTGGGTGTGTATTAGATAATTACAGCACATCCCATTTCGGACCATATTGTGCACATTTCAAGTGCAGAGTAAGAATAGCCACATGTGGCTAGGGACTACCGTAATTGGCACCACGATCCTAGAGAAAACTCTTGCATAAGTTTCCCAAGAGACAGCCTGATCATCCCAACATATAGGCATATTGCTTCCACACAAACAGTAAAGGATTGCCTCTGGTTGGTTGCAAGTACTTCTCATCCATCTTCTCCAAACCAAATACTCCTTGTTTACAATGAACTTTAATTAAACTTATTTATTTATTTATTTATTTATTTATTTATTTATTTTTGAAGCAGAGTCTCACTCCATCACCCAGTCTGGAGTGCAGTGGCACAATCTCAGTTCACTGAAACCTCTGCCTCCTGGGTTCAAGTAATCCTCCTGCCTCAGCCTCCTGAGTAGCTGGGACTACAGGTGAGCACCGCCATACCTGGGTAATTTTTGTGTTTTGTTTTGTTTTAGTAGAGACAGGGTTTTGCCATGTTGGCCAGGCTAGTCTCAAATTTCTGACCTCAGGTGATCCACCCACCTCGGCCTCCCAAAGTGCTGGGATTACAGAAGTGAGCCACCGTGCCCAGCCTACAATGAAATTTTAATGGAAGATTTAGGAAACTGCACCAGTTTCAGAGTTGGGTGGGAGGAAACTGAAAAAGGTAGGTTTGGGTCCAGTTACTGTGTTCTTTCACTCTTCACAGAGAAGTCCCCGTATGATCTCTCATTCTCTGCCTGTTCCCTTTTTTAATAGTCTTTTTAATTAAGTATTTTCATTCTATCATTTGAGCCTCTTTCTCTGCTCCTTTCCCACAACATACTCCTATGGCCAAGCTACTCCTTTCCTAATAAGTCTCAGGCTCCTGGCCCCTTCTGTGCTTTGAAAGCTCCACAACCTCTGTTCATTATTGCATATCAGTGATTATTTTCCTGACTATAGGAGTAGCAGGTGTGTATTAGTCTGTTCTCATGCTGCCAATAAAGACATACCTGAGACTGTGTAATTTAGAAAGAAAAAGAGGTTTAATGGACTCATAGTTCCATGTAACTGGGGAGGCCTCACAATCATGGCAGAAGGTAAAGGAGAAGCAAAGTCACATCTTACATGGTTGCAGGCAAAAGAGCCTGTACAGGGGAGCTGCCCTTTAAAAAACCATCAGATCTCATGAGACTTAGTCACCATCATGAGAATAGCATGGGAAAAACTGGCCCCCATGATTCAATTACTTTCCACTGGGTCCCTCCCACAACATGTGGGGATTATGGGAGCTACAATTCAAGATGAGATTTGGGTAGGGACACAGTCAAACCGGGGTTATGGGAGCTACAATTCAAGGTGAGATTTGGGTGGGGACACAGTCAAACCATATCAAGGTGAGAGAGCAAGTTCTGGTCTTGGTGGAAGGAAAGGCGTGGTCCCTTCCTTCCATGAATTCTCATTCTCAAGGCTGCAGTGTGCATATGCCTTTAACATATGTAGTGATCTCTGTTTTGCTCATGCTTTTGGAAAGGAACCACTCCATTCCATGAAGGCTAGGGGAAGGTCTTGCCAAATTCCCTCTTGGATTTTAAAGAATTCGCTTGGAGTAAAGAAAGGTGAAAACAAGGAAAGAACAACAAGAAGGACCAATTTTAAGAGAGAGAAAATGCAACTTTTTAAGCTTCATTTTGAGTTAAGATTATAGCTGCAGGGAATGATAATTGAATAGATATTAATGTGCAAAGTGCTGTCTAAATAATTATGGCTGGCAATGGTATTCAATGATCATTTTTGAAGATAGAAAACATTTAGAGACGGTCAGGTTAATAGGGTGCTAATTCCAGAAGGCAAACATTTTAGAGTGTTGGTGGGAAAGTTGCCACATTACAGACTAATTTATTTTAAGTACAAATCAATAGCCGGTTTGCAGGATAAAGTGAAGGTATTTTGAAAAGTGTAAAAAATGATGCTGTTGTAAGAGATTAACTTTATTCCCAGAGGAGCAGTGGCAAGGTTTGAAGAGAGAATTGCCACCTATTCTACCCAATACCCTATATTCTTCCCCTATTCTATCCATCCACCTTCCTTTTCTTACCCCAGCTACTCCAAAGAAAGAAAAGTGACCAGTTTGGTCAGATATCAAGACCTCTACAGGAATATGGTTGGCCCATGGAGGAGGGATCAGGGCCACCAAGTGTCAGAAAAGCGATTCTACTTTCTACCTCCCTCTGTCAAAGTCACCTGTGCAAGACTTGCCTCTTGGGGCTAGGACAGCTGGCATCTCTCCAGTGGGACACAGGTATATTAGGGGCTCAGTAGCCATTCAGGCCCAGCCAGCCCTCTTCCCTCCGACCCGGCCTAAAGCCCACTTCCCTCCTACTTGCAAAAGTGGCTTATTAAGAGTCCCAAGATTTGAAAACAGGAAGAATGCAGGAGCCCTTTATACCTCAGTCTTGAGCTTTGTTCTCCAATTCAGGGAGAACAGGAAGCTCTGTTTTAATTTTTTTTTTTTTTTTTTTGGTTCAAAGGGGGAAGTCGGGGGGTGGGGGGGTGTGAGAATACAGGATGCCTGTTCCACTTTCAACAGGAATATAGTAGTTTTTCTATTTTGCTGTTGTTCTTTATATGTGTTATTCTCTTTGCAAAAAAAACCACAAAAAACAAACAAACAAACAAACAAAACTGCAGAGAACAAGGCAAGTAGCAGACATCAGCCAACAAAATCCAGTTTTTATCCCAATATCCCACATATTCTCCAACCCCGAGAAATTTGGCTAGTGTCTGTGTGAGATTTAAAAACATAGAACACTCAATTAAATTTGAATTGCAGATAAACAATTGGCATTTTTAGCATAAGTATGTCCCAAATATTGCATGAGACATATTTACACTAAATTTTTGTTATTTATCTGAACTTCAAATTTAACTTGGCTTCCTGTACTTTTATTTGCTAAATGTGGCAATCGTTTATCTATGTTCTGATTCTCTTCAGAAGTAGTTAGTGCAACGTCTAAGAGAGAACAAGGAGCCTAGAGCCGTACAGACCTGGGTTTGAATACCTGTTCTGTCACTCATCAGCTGTCAGATCTTGGGCAATATATGTCACCAAAGTCAGTTCAGCTTCCTCGCCTGAAGAAACAAAGATAACAATGGTGCCCACTTTATGGGGTTGTTGCAAAGACGAAATAAGTTGATGTACGTACGGCACTTAAAACAGTGCCTGGTAGGTAAAAGTGTTCGGTAATGTTTGTATTAAAAGGCTTTCTGACATGACAGCAAATATCATTCAATGGCAGTTCTTTGGTGCCTGTCCTATGCTCCAATTTGTAGACCAATTTATATAAACCCAAAGTCTTCTTCACAGGGAATCTGATACGTTTGCCCAGGCCTTTACACCCTTTCTAATGCAGCCTATCAGCCAATGAGTCTCTCAACTCTTTCGTAGTGAGAGAAGGACATCAAAATGCTCTGAGAACAACATTCTTAAATCCTCTTATAAAAATGGGACAAAAATTAGCAAGAATGTTTCTATCCAGAAATACGTTAACCCCTTTTTCCTTTTGCTAGAAAAAGAAATGTCTACTAAAATTGTGATGAAACAGCTGGAGGGATGTAACACTGGAAATTATATGAGTTAGTTCAAGAAAGGAACACAGGGAAAAGAACTTTACTGTTTACGAATTCTTTTCATTATTACAGAAGTTATTAAAGCGTCTGGAAGGGCTCACACCAAACCTAGCTGTGGTGTTTATGCCTCTGACAGTACTGGAATAGGCAATTCACTTTTTATTCCCTTTGCTTTTTTAAAAAAAAAACAAACTATTTTTATAGCTGACTTGTGCAGTTAAATTATTTAGAAAATATAATAAAAACAAGTAAAATCTGCTCATGAGACTCTATTTCAGAGTACCATCTCTCATCACCTCCCAATATAGGCACCATTATACTCCCAATAAAGGCACCATTAGTCAATTTTGTATATCATTCTAAAAATTTCTGTGACTCCTCAAGAATATATATAACACAGCCTTTAAAAACCACAGCAAGGGCCGGGCACGGTGGCTCACGCCTGTAATCCCGGCAATTTGGGAGGCCGAGATGGGCGGATCACGAGGTCAGGAGATCGAGACTATCCTGGCTAACACAGTGAAACCCCGTTTCTACTAAAAATACAAGAAACTAGCCGGGCGTGGTGGCGGGCGCCTGTAGTCCCAGCTACTGGGAGGCTGAGGCAGGAGAATGGTGTAAACTCCTGCAGGCAAGGAGGCGGAGCTCGCCGTGAGCCGCTGCACTCCAGCCTGGAGGACAGAGCTAGACTCCATCTCAAACAAACAAAAAACAAAAACCACAGCAAGGTTTTACTCCACCTAACTGTTGAACAATTTGCTTTTGTCATTTATCTTATTATGGAAACATTTCCAAATCAATACGTATCCATTTTCTTCAATCTTTTATATCATAACCTTGTCTTCTATAGTGTAAATGTAGCAAACTTAACTGCTATACAAGAAGTGGTTACAGAAATCCTGGTTTAGGAAAAGCTAGGCTCTTTGGGGCATGCAGTCATTTATCTCAGCTTGTAAGTAACTTCAGTGGATTAAATTTCCCCTCACAGGTGAATGAAAATGAAAACACAGCATACAAATATAGGCTGCAGCGAAAGCGGTGCTCAGAAAAAAGATTATAAAATAACACTATAAACAATGCTATGCTAACAAGTTAGACAAATAAGATGAAATAAGAGCATTCCCAGAAACACAGAAACTGCTAAAACTGACTCAAGATAAAATGGAAAATCTGAATAGAACAATAACAATTAAAGAGACTGAGTTAGTAATTTTATAAAATCTTTCCAGAGAGAAAAGTCCAGGACCAGATGGCTTCACTGGTGAATTCTACCAAATGTTTAAAGAGGAACTAACACTAATCCTTTCGAAGTGTGAAAAAGGAGGAAATACTTCCTAACTCATTCTATGAGGCCAATAATATACTGATACCAAGGGAGGACAAAAACATCACAAGAAAGAAAACCACAGACCTGTCTCCCTCATGAATATGGACACAAAATCTTGAATAAAATGCTAGCAAACTGAATGCCAGCATACAAAAATGGTTGTGGCACACAAAAAAGGATTCCTATTATAACTGAGATTTTGTTTTTATTTTTTGTAGAGACAGGGGGCCTCGCTATGTTGCTCAGGCTGGTCTTGAACTCCTAGCCTCAAGCAATCCTCCTGCCTCAACCTCTAAAAGTGCTAGAATTATAGGCGTGAGCCACCATGACAAGCCTGAGTGAGATTTATTTCAGGAATTTAAGGTTAGTACAACGTATGAAAACCAATCAATATAATACAACAAATTAACAGAATAAAGGACAAAAACAACATGATTATCTCGTTAGATAATGATTGAACACATCTGTGAAAAATCCAGTTAATATCATATTTAATAGTGAAAGACTAAAAATATTCTTCCTAAGATCAGGAATAAAATAAGGATGTGTGCTCTCACCACTTCTATTCAACATTTTACTGGCAGTTCTAACCAGGAAAACAGGCAAGAAAAAGCAACAAAAAGCATCCAGATTGGTAAGGAAAAAGTAAAACTACATCGATTTGTACAAAATCCATAGAAAATGATTAAAGCTGATAGACAGGTTTGAAAGATACAAGAGCAATATAAAAGTCAATTATGTTTCTGTACACTACAAATGAGCAATCAATAATGAAACTAAGAAAACAATTCCATTTATAATAACATAAAAAAATAAAATACTTAGGAATAAATTTAACCAAGGAAATACGAGATTTGTTTACTGAATGACTAAATATCATTGAAAGAAATTAAAGACTTTTCTGCCCGTGGACACCACCGAAGAAGCATTGTTAAAGTCTCTCTTCTCCCTGCCCTCATGTCTAAGTCAGAGTTTCTTAAAGAGCCCGAACAGCTGAGGAAGCTCTTCATTGGAGGGTTGAACTTTGAAACAACCGATGAGAGCCTGAGGAGCCATTTTGAGCAATGGGGAACGCTCACGCACAGTGTGGTCATGAGAGATTCCAACACCAAGCGTTCCAGGGGCTTTGGGTTTGTCACATATGCCACTGTGGAGGAGGTGGACGCAGCCATGAATACAAGGTCATGCAAGGTGGATGGAAGAGTTGTGGAACCAAAGAGAACTGTCTCAAGAGAAGATCCTCAAAGACCAGGTGCCCACTTAACTGTGAAAAAGATATTTGTTGGTGGCATTAAAGAAGACACTGAAGAACATCACCTAAGAGATTATTTTGAACAGTGTGGAAAAATTGAAGTGATTGAAATCATGACCGACCGAGGCAGTGGCAAGAAAAGGGGCTTTGCCTTTGTAACCTTTGACAACCATGACTCCGTGGATAAGATTGTCATTCAGAAATACCATACTGTGAATGGCCACAACTGTGAAGTTAGGAAAGTCCTGTCAAAGCAAGAGATGGCTAGTGCTTCATCCAGCCAAGGAGGTCGAAGTGGTTCTGGAAAATTTGGTGGTGATCGTGGAGGTGGTTTCGGTGGGAATGACAACTTTGGTCGTGGAAGAAACTTCAGTGGTTGTGGTGGCTTTGGTGGCAGCCATGGTGGTGGTGGATATGGTGGCAGTGGGGATGGCTATAATGGATTTGGTAATGATGGAAGCAATTTTGGAGGTTGTGGAAGCTACAATGATTTTGGCAATTACAACAATCAGTCTTCAAATTTTGGACCCATGAAGGGAGGAAATTTTGGAGGCAGAAGCTCTGGCCCCTATGGCGGTGGAGGGCAATACTTTGCAAAACCACGAAACCAAGGTGGCTATGGCGGTTCCAGCAGCAGCAGTAGCTATGGCAGTGGCAGAAGATTCTAATTAGGAAACAAAGCTTAGCAGGAGAGGAGAGCCAGAAAAGTGACAGGGAAGCTACAGGTTACAACAGATTTGTGAACTCAGCCAAGCACAGTGGTGGCAGGGCCTAGCTGCTACAAAGAAGACATGTTTTACACAAATACTCATGTGTATGGGCGAAAAACTCGAGGACTGTATTTGTGACTAATTGTATAACAGGTTATTTTAGTTTCTGTTCTGTGGAAAGTGTAAAGCATTCCAACAAAGGGTTTTAATGTAGATTTTTTTTTTTTTTGCACCCATGCTGTTGATTACTAAATGTAATAGTCTGATCGTGACGCTGAATAAATGTCTTTTTTTTTATGTGCTGTGTAAAGTTAGTCTACTCTAAAGCCATCTTGGTAAATTTCCCCAAGAGTGTGAAGTTAGAATTCCTTCAGGGTGATGCCAGGTTCTATTTGGAATTTATATACAACCTGCTTGGGTGGAGAAGCCATTGTCTTTGGAAACCTTGGTGTAGTTGAACTGATAGTTACTGTTGTGACCTGAAGTTCACCATTAAAAGGGATTACACAAGCAAAATCATGGAATTATTGCTTATAAAAGTGATTGTTGGCACATCCTATGCAATATATCTAAATTGAATAATAGTACCAGATAAAATTATAGATGGGAATGAAGCTTGTGTATCATCCATTATCATGTGTAATCAATAAACGATTTAATTCTCTTGAAAAAAAAAAAAGAAAGAAATTAAAGAAAAACTAAATAAATGCAAAGATAACCCATGCTCATGAATTGGAAGACTTAATCTTATTCAAATAGCAATACTCCCCCATGTTGACCCAAAGATTCAATGCAATACCTGTAAAATTCTGGGGTTTTTTTTCCCAGAAATGAACAAGATTTCTGGGACATGTGCAATGTCCTGCACATATTCACAGAATCTGACTGAGACTCAGGAAGCTCAGAGGGAAAGCTGGCTCCTTCAGAGCCAAAGTCAAGGATTTTCAGAATGTCCTTTTCTGGCTGTGTTTCTGACCAAAATTCATATTCCAGAAAGGGTGAGAACCTGGATGGACTTTCATAGGTCAGGGGTCATTTGGAGTCCGCGGGAATGCACACCATGGCTAACAATTCTACTAAGACCCAAGGCTATATTCTTAGGGGATACTGGATACTCCGAAGGAAGACATGGGGTCTGTTCACAAAAGGAGACGTGGCTGGTGGGTAGACAGAAACTATAATGCCCCTTATAACTGTCCAACCCCACCCCCCTTGCAAGCCTTAACCACCCTGGCCTCCCAGAACCTCATCCTCAGAGTCCTTTCTTTCCATCCTTAGTGCAATATGGTTCTGAAATCCACAAACCAGCATCCTCCCCAGCATCCCTCATTGATGACGTGGGATAGCAGATGTGAAAGCCTTTTGCAAACTGCAAAGTAGTTCATAAATATGAGTCTCTATTGTCACTCATGGTGGGACTTTTCTGCCTGCCACGAGCAGGGCTGAGCTGTGGAGAAAGGCCTAGGGACCCAGAGTAGCTTCCTGTGGAAGACTTACCAGATCTGGATAGGAAAGAAACAGTTTCTTTGGGTCGCTGGCTTGTAAATAGCTGGCCTCCCTGCTGATTAGATAAACAACTTTCTAAACAAGCCTTTCGGATCTGGAATTAACACTGTGCTCCTCCTCATATGCCCTGAAAATAAAACAGGGAGGGTCGGGGCACCTCACTCACCAGAGGGAAGTGTAGGGAGAATTCTATTTACTGCCCCTCGCCTTCTCTATTAGCACAGCCCCACCCCAGGGCTGGAGCCTCATTGGACTAAGGTAATCTTAATGATGGCTCAGAGACGGCAGGAACCCAGCCAAAGCCAGTCAGGGCAAAGCTTTCTCCCAGTAACAGTATTTGTTCCAGATGTGGGCAAGTGACCCAAATTGATTCAATCAGAGTAAAGCCTACTTATTTTTGTTTAATATTGAGTGAAAGAAACTCCCTCTTTCCTGTGGGCAGTTTGGGGGGTGCATACATGGTCTAAAAATTTGCATTCCCTTGCTATCCTCTGAGTCTTTCTTGCTTACTGTGGTGCGATACCACGAGTGATTTACGTTTGTTATCTCATTTGATACTCGGCCTACCTTGTGAAATGCACATTTGTATCCTCATTTTGCAGAGGTTCCCAGAAGTTAAATGCCATGCCCAGTAGGCGTTAGTCAGATTTGGAATCGCAATCAAAAGTCAGATCGTACTGACTGTGCTTTTAACACTGTTCCTTTCATCAAAACAGCCTTGCCCCACCTTGTAGCTTGAGAGGCACCTATTCCTTTTAATGGAACAAAAAGTATGAACACACAAGTGTTCTCAGTGTTCCCTCTTCCTCCTGCTGCTAAAGAGGGTGGAGTAGTCTCCCTTCTTCCACCTATGCCTGGTGGCTTGTTTAACTTCTATTATACATGACGGGAACAGGGAAAGGAAAACATATGTGGATGGGGAGGAAAGGAGGCAAGGGAGAGAGGAAAGAACAGTGGAAAAGGCAGAAGAGGTTCGTTTTAAAGAATCTAGCAGCTGGAAGCCAGGAAACAGGGTGTAGAATATGGGGCCAGAAAGGAGAGCTTCAGAAGACTGGAAAGGAGGGCTTCACTGCACTGGAGAAACAAAGGAAAGAATTTGGGTTCTATTGAAAATGATTTTTGGTGGCTGGACTGTGTCTCTTGGAGTGAGACCCTGCTCTGAGGCTGGACACTGGGGTCATGGCATCACAAACAGCAAAACCGTGGGGTCCGATAATCATGTTCCCTCACAGCTGAATAGAATGTGACATTTTGCTAAAAACCTTAACATACATGCTTTATTTCTCGCCTGAACCTGTCAGATAAATAATGTTATCTTCATTTTGTTCATTATTCCTACATTATTAAAGAAATTCCATAGAAAACTAGGCAGTCCCAGAGAGTAAGAAAACGTTCTCCTGAAGATAGGAGAAAACAAAACCGGTGGTGGCTTTTTCTGCAATGTCCGAGTTTTCCCTGCAGAATAAGGTTACTAATAACCTCTTTTATTTATTGAGCTCTTCTGGAAGTGGTGCAGGTATCATCTCATTCAACAGACCTTAAAACTTCCCAAAGGAGATACTGTTCCTTTTCTCACTACACAGATGAGAAAATTGAGACTCCCTTGTGGGAAGTGCATTCGTTTCCTGTATCTGCCATAACAAAGTACCACAACCTGGGTGGTTTTAACAACAAAAAATGTATTGATTTATTGTTCATGAGGTTAGAAATTCAAAATCAAGCTGTTAACAGGGTTGGTTCCTTCTGGGAGCTGTAAGCAAGGGTGTATTCCAGGCCTCTCTCCTAGCTTCTGGTAGCTGCAGGCATTCCTTGGCATGTAGATAGCCATCTTCTCCCTGCGTTTTCACTTCGTCTTTTAGCTGCATGTGTCTTTGTCCAAATTCATCCCTCCCTCCTCCCTCCCCCCTCCCTCCCTCTCTCCCTCCCTCCTTCTCGCTCTCTCTTTTTCTCTCTTTCTTTCTTTCTTTCTTTTCTTTCTTTTCTTTCTTTCTTTCTTTCTTTTTTCTTCCTTCCTTCCTTCCTTCCTTCCTTTCTCTCTTTCCTTTCTTTCATTTTCTCTCTTTCTCTTTCTTTCTTACTTTCCTTCTCTCTTTCTCTCTTTCTTTCTTTCTTTCCCTCCCTCCCTCCCTCCCTCCCTTCCTTCCTTCCTTTCTCTCTTTCCTTTCTTTCCTTTTCTCTCTTTCTCTTTCTTTCTTACTTTCCTTCTCTCTTTCTTTCTTTCTTTCTGTCTTTCCCTCCCTCCCTCCCTCCCTCCCTTCCTTCCTTCCTTCCTTCCTTCCTTCCTTCCTTCCTTCCTTCCTTCCTTCCTTCCTTCCTTCCTTCCTTCCTTCCTTTCTCTCTTTCCTTTCTTTCATTTTCTCTCTTTCTCTTTCTTTCTTACTTTCCTTCTCTCTTTCTCTCTTTCTTTCTTTCTTTCCCTCCCTCCCTCCCTCCCTCCCTCCCTCCCTCCCTCCCTCCCTCCCTCCCTTCCTTCCTTCCTTCCTTCCTTCCTTCCTTCCTTCCTTCCTTCCTTCCTTCCTTCCTTCCTTCCTCTCTCTTTCTCTTTCTCATTTCTTTTAGACAGGGCCCTACTCTGTCACCTAGGCTGGCATGCAGTGGTGCAATCACAGCCCACTGCAGTCTCAAAATCCCAGGGCTCAAGTGATCCTCCCACTTTAGCCTCCTGAGTAAGCTGAAACCACAGGCACACGCCACCATGCCTGGCTAATTTTTTTTTTTTTTAATTTTTGGTATACACAGGGTCTCCCTATGTTGCCCAGGCTGGTCTCAAACTCCTGAGCTCAAGCAATCCTCCTGCCTTGGCCTCCCAGAGTGCTAGGATTATAGGCCTGAGCCACTGTACCTGCCTCAAATTACGTTTTATAAGGACACCAGTTACCTTGGACTAAGGCCTACCTTAATGACCTCATCTTGATCATCTGTAACACTCTATTTCCAGAGTACTCATATTCACAGGTACTCACAGTTAGGACTTTAGTATCTTTTGTGGGGACACAACTCAACCCATAATAGTATGCAACTAGCTCAAGGCAGCAAGACAATGTCATAGCGGAGATAAGGAGCACTGGGTTCCCCTTGTGACTCCCATAACATACTAGCTATGTGCCTTTTTGTAGGTGACTTCATCTGTTCGTTTCTCAGTTTTCCTATCTGTTAAATGACAATTATAATACCTACTCATAGAGTAGTTGCCAGAATCAAGTAAGATGAAAAGAGTAGAAAGTGCAGTGGTGCCCAAAGTCAGTGCCCAATCCTTCCCTCTCTAAGCTCTGTTCTTCCTCTTAGAAATCTCTGGGCTAGGCCGGGTGCAGTGGCTCACACCTGGAATCCCAGCACTTTGGGAGGCCGAGGCGGGTGGATCATGAGGTCAGGAGATCGAGACCATCCTGGCTAACATGGTGAAACCTCGTCTCTACTGAAAAAATACAAAAAATTAGCCGGGCGAGGTGGCGGGCGCCTGTAGTCCCAGCTACTCAGGAGGCTAAGGCAGGAGAATGGCATGAACCCAGGAGGCGGAGCTTGCAGTGAGCTAAGATTGCGCCACTGCACTCCAGCCTGGGTGACAGAGCAAGATTCTGTCTCAAAAAAAAAAAGAAAAAGAAAAAAGAAATCTCTGGGCTGTGGCCTGCCTCAATCTCCCTCCTTCCAGAGGGAGGCAAGGAAGTTCAGCTAGCTGGTACTTGAAGAAACTGCGCAATTCATATCAGCTCAGACTCAGCTACTGGTTTTCCTACAGTGCTGCCTCTTTACAAAGCTGCTTAATTTTCCAAGGGGCTGAAATTGCAAAGCTAGTTTCCATATTGACTTATGAAATGAAATGAGAACTTGGGAGAAAAGGTGAAGGAAGTAACTTAATAATAACTGTCAGGTGCATGAGAGGTAATTTTATGCAGGCAGCAGGCCAACATTTTTTCCATTTATATTGGGAATAGGATAAAAGGAAACGGGCACACACTTTTGCAGGAGCAATTTAAATAAGACAGGCTCTGCTTATAGGGCTGATAGCAGGGTTGGCCTTGAGCAACTCTAGGAATGAAATGAAGTTGGATATTCATATCATTTCACCTCTCCCTTCTGCTATTGCCGGGGATGCACCAACTTCAGGCACTTCTACTAGCACTGCCAACTTTGAGTCGAGTGAAATGGACAATCTCTTCCCATCAGCATTCATTCACACATGTATACGGGGCACCCACAGAATGAGGGTAGGCTAGCTGCTGTAACAAACAGTTCCTAAAGCTCAGTGGTCAAACCAAATAGGTTGACTGCTTTTTCAACAAGCATTCAACACAAGTGTTCCTGATGACAATATTCTCCTCCAGGGAGCAAGCTTGGGGATCGGGTATCCTTCTATCTTCTGGCTGAGTCCCCCCCTAGGTCTCAGAGATTGCTCCATTCAGCCAGAAGAGGAGAAGTCATGCGGATTGTGCTTGGGAGGGTTTAGTGGGCCAGGCCTGGAAGTGGGGACGTCCCTTCTGAACATATCCCATTGACCAGGACTCAGTCCCGTGGCCCCACCAATCTGTAGAGGAGGCCGGGTGGTGTGGTCTGCAAGGGAAGAGAAGGGAAAGGGAAAGCACCAGCCCGTGTCTGTGGTAAAAGTGTTGGGGAAATAGTTGTTCTCTCCTTTGTGTTTCCTGTAGCACTCTGTCCATTTATTTAACAAATGTTTGCTTATGTATAGGCTGAGCCAAGTCACGTGCTAGGTCCCAAGGCTAAATCAATATGGTCCATAGCAGATGAACCCTGCCACCAACTGGTCATATTACATTGTATTTGCTTTTTCACACATTTGTGAGTCTGAGACTGGATGCCCCCAGATACAGTCCCATAGATAAGGGGTTGGGTGCAAGACCAATGGTGTCACACCCACGTCCCACTCTCCAATTATCCTCTCAGTGCCCATCTTCCAGCTGCCTGAGGACTTTCTACTGCTACTAGAGCTCAGGAAACCAATGCCCTCCAGGATTAGGCCTCCTCCAAAGCCTCCACTCCCCTGCCCTTGGGCTGGGTAATTCTGAGCTGTGACTCTATGGCCCCTGGAGTTTCCCTGGGTTAATAAATTTCCAGTTAGCCATAGCACTAGCTGACTTGATAATGCCATTTTTAATTGGCTGCCTACCTTTCCTATCTCACCCCCTCACACTCCTACCAGTATTTCTCTTCACTTCCCAAATAAATGACTTGCACCCAAACCCTTGGTTACTGAGGGACTGTATCTGGGGGAATCCGGTCTAAGAGGCTGTCTTTGCCTGAAGGTGTTTGCTTCTTTAGGGAGGAGCTATTACTTATTTATCCTCGTTTTCCCAGAGCCCAGAGCAGAGGCTCATTTGTTCATCCAACAGGCACACAGTGCGTACCTGACCTGGGCCCAGCCTGGTACTTGGTGCTGGGCACACAAAGAATCATTGGATGAAAAACTGTGCTATTTCTGCAGGTGACAAGTTTAGGTTTGGCATGTTGAACCTGACGCTGTAAAAACTTGTACTTTAGAACTAGTATCTCCAGATTAAGTTCTCAGCTAAGCTTTCTATCAGGCATCCCACTGCCCACTTAAAATAAAATTCCCTCCTGCCTTTCTTGCAAGGATCTCAAACCCCAATTCTAAATCTTGTTCTCTCACCTTCTTCAGTCTTAATTCAGATGCCACCATCAGTTCACTTTCTCTGCAAGACCTTCACTGATGATCATTTTTAAGGTTGCCACTCTTGGCTCAGCCCTCTCTATCCTACTTCCCTGCTAAGCATGTTTTACCATCTAACAAATTATGCATTTAATTTAAACCTATTGTTTTGTCTGCCTTTTGCTGCTAGAATTCAATTTCATGAAGGTAGGGGTTTCCATCTGCTTCCTTCACCACTGTATCCCCAACATCTAAAATGATGGCAGCCACAAAAAGACTCCTCAAAATATCATTTGTTAAATAACTGAATGAATTTGTTAAATAAGGTGACGTGAACATTTTCAGTGAGTAACAGAAACTATGAGGCCAGAGCTTAAAAGAGAAGGTCCAGGTAAGCAGGACGGTGCCATTTTCTGGCTGAATTGTGCTCCCTCAAAATCCACATGCTGAAACCCCAACCCTCAGTATCTCAGAACATAACTTATTTGGAGATAAGTTTCCCCTGATCCAGGCTTCATGAAGGAATAATTGACAAATAAAAATGGTATATATTTACTGCACGTACTGTGATATTTTGATATGTGTATATAGCATGAAATGGTTAGATCAATCTAATTAACATATTCATCACTTCACATAGTTATTATTTTGTGCAGTGAGAACATTTAATATCTACTGTCTTAGCCATGTTCAAGTGTATAATGTATTATTATTAACCATTATTATTATAACCACTATGGGGGATAATAGAACTCCAGAACTCAGACTCCTTGTCCACCGCTTCCTCATTTCCTCCATCACCTAGGTCTTTAAAGAAGTAATTAGGACAGATTGGGGCTCCCGTACAATAGGACTGGTGTCCTGATAAGAAGAAGAAGAGACACCAGGGCCATGCGTGCATAGAGAGAGGGCCATGTGAAGACAAAGGCAGAGGACAGCCACCTGCATGCCAAGGAAGAGACCTTCAGAAAAACCAAACCTATTGACACCTTGTGCTTGAACTTCCAATGTCCAGGACTGTGAGAAAACAAATGTCTGCTCTTTCAGTCACTTAATTTGCCATATTTTGTTATGGCAGCCCCAGCAAACTATACATGCCATAAATCATATATGCCATATTTCATATGGAAATAAAAACTGGAACGGGGGGCAGTGATACGGATCCCTGCAAAGGAGAGCAGAGAACAGAGAGAGCAGCAAATGGATTTCAGGAAGCCCCTGGGTGAGTCATATGGTGGAGGAGAGAGAAGCAAGAGCAGGAGGCAGCCAAGAAGAGGGGGATCAGAGACAAAGGAGAGGGCCCAGATTCGTGCAGAATCCTGCAAGTTGAGGGCAGCTACTCCCATGCCCATGACCTTCATCAGTTCTTATTTTTCCATTTCCCTCCTACTAATGAACAACCTTTGCTCATGCCACTCCCTTTACATTAAATACTCCATCAAGACTTCTTAGCTTTGCTATTTTTCATGAAAGACTCTCTAGAAATGTTTATTCGATACATAATTTGTTAAAAAAATTAAACTCCATAAAGATGGCCTGCCATCTGGGAACATAATAAAACTAGTCTTTAATCTGAAATCCATTCTTTTCTACAGCAGAGAGAAGCATCCAGTGTGTGTGTGTTGCCTGCCTGCTTGTGAATTTCCACTTAGCCATTACACAATCTTTTTTATTTTTTTCTTTTCTAAAAATGAGTCCTTGTTTCTGAAAAAAGCTACAATAGTCATCTTCAGCAATTACCAACATTTCCCCACATTAAGACGTTCGTTTCCACATCTGGCAAGGAGAAAACAGCAGGAAGTCACATGTGCCCTGGATCCTCATTGTAACCAATGTCAATACTGTATTTTCTGAAAGGGTTTCCAGCGGTCTGATGGTGGGGACTCAGCAGTGTTTGTCTTGGGGGCATGTGATCTATTTGGGTAACCCTGGGCATCTGGCTCACTAGATGGGATGCTGAGGCATGAAGCTCCGCAAACTTGCGTAGTGACAACTACGCAAAGGCATTGTTCTTTGACTTCAGAATACATTGCATAACATTTCACATTTTTCATATTATTTTAGAATTTTAGAGCTGGGAAAATTCTGAAAATCCTTCATCAGCCCCTTCATGTGGATTAACTGATTTATTTTTAGAGCTAGTGTAGCAAGATGGTTAAAAATGTTCATGGTAGGTTGAGACAACTAGTCATGGTAGGCTATACAACTAGTCTTGCTCAGCTACTGACTAGTTGTATAGCCTGGGACAAGCCATCCAAGCTCTGAGTTTTCTGATCTACAGAGTGGGAATAATAAAAGTATCTATGCCAGGGTATTGTACAGAGTAAGTGTGATAATGCAAGTAAGAGAGAGCCCAGGACACTGTGTATATTTAGAAAAGCTTAACCATTACTGTTGCTGTTAGAAACAATCTATGTTTCTGGGACAGTCAGCTCTTGCTATTAAATATAGCAAGAGTCATTGTGTGCTAGTGACAAGGCCACTTAAGTGAGCACTTCTGTTTCTGGCAATTATGAAAGAGGACGTCAATCTACTGGCCTGGAAATGAGAAGAAAGTCTTTTAAATTAGGATTATTTGCATGGTCAGTTGCTTAAATCCAGGTTCTTCCTCCCAACCACGTTGAGTGTATAGCGGAGAGGTAGAGACTATAGGTTTTCTCTATATAGACAAATGCTCTAAGATAGATCATGAGGAGAAGAGGCACATATGTCCATCATTCCCTGGGATTCCTCTCCAGGCACAATTTATGTTGGTTCTAGGGAATACAAACCCTTGATTCATCCACAACAGTTGGCAGAGATGTATTTATGACCCGTCTAGAACCAGTGTTTAATTTATCATATAGAGTCCAGGAAAACTACAATATTTTATGAAATTTTTCCTCTTTGTATGTAACAGGAGGTTCGGCGGGGAGGAGGAAGGCCTGTTTGGCTGATAGCTTTGCTCTCCATTGTAATAAAAATTTCCTTGTACTTTAAAGCTATGGGCTTCCATTGAAAACTTAAGGAGTTCAAGTTTGGTTTTGATATGGAGGTCCCATGTAGGGTTCCCCGGTTCCCTCCACTTCCTGTGTCCTAATGGAGAAACATAGAGTGCCTTGACCACTTTGTGAGCTGGCCTGTTTTTCCTGGAAGGTTCGAATCCCGTCTCAGGTCTTGAACATTCCCAGACACTGTTAAAGATGTCTAGATTGTTGCCCAAAACACTGAAAGAAACTGGCCCCGGCCTGAGCCAAATGCCTGAAACCTTCATCTAAATTCCATACCTCGACTCCTAACTGCAGACACACCTAGATAGAACATCTTTCTCTTGCTGTCCATCATGAGGACCTGGCAGCCCACTCTGTAAATTCCCCTAATAAATGCTTTGGACTAATCACCCTGGCATTTAGTGCTCTTTTCTGTGGAATCCCAACCAGAGCTATCTTGAGATGGTTTGGGGCATTTCCTTGTGGGAATTCCCCTGCCACTGCTTTTGGGAGGATTTCAGCCATAGGTTTGGTGAAGATGAAATATCCTGTCTACCAAGGAGAACAGCATAAGAGTGGTTTCCAAAAACCAATCTATACACCTTTTTTGAGCTTGTATCTTCAGTAAGTATTTCTATTTATTATTCATAAATTATATTCCTGTACTTCTTCACTAATATAGTATAAACCATATACAAGAAATATAATTTTTAAAGCATACTTGTAAGAATAAGTAGAAATACAATTAAATGTTAATGCTTTCTTCCTATACATGATTTATCTCTTACACAGCGAAGTGTGTGTGTATCCCCACCATGTAAGAGGAGACAAGACTGGATACAAATAATTGCATACACAATGGCTAGTGCTAAATAGAGTAGCAGAGAAGGGTGGCTAATACTTCTTCCCAGGAAGATGGGCAGGAATAATAAATAAAAGGTAACCATTGAGTTGGATCTTGAAGGATGAGCACTTTTCCAGATAGATAACTAGAGGTAGAGAAATTCTGGATAGAAAAGCAGGAGGAAATAAAAGTGTGCATGGGCCACAGAAACATGCCCAAGTGAAGGCAGCTGAAAGATGAGTCATTCAGTTATGTCTGGATCACAGAGCACGTGAGACAGAGCTCATGGAGAGGAAACGTGGCACTGTTGTAAGAAGAGCCTGCTTGTCAAGCCAAGCAGGGGGAACCCTATTTTACGGGACAGATAGGATCAAAGGCCACTCTGTGGGTAATGTGCAAGTGGGTTGGAGGAGGAGATACTGAAGTGATATTAGTTGGGATGTTTTTGACAGTGTGGGGAGGAGATGATAGGAATGGAAACTAAAGTACCATTCAGTACCAGTAACAGAGGAGAGAGGATGGTTTTAAAAGCATAAACTGGAGGAATTAAGAAGATTCTGTGATTCTATGAATCTGGGACAGACCTTAGGATGACAGGTAAGTGTAGGATATATCACAAAGTCATACTCAGGCCCCACTAAGAGATGTTTGGTGCTGCAGAGAATTTCCTTGGATGATGTGTCAATCACCAGCCTAAAAATTCACACTGACTTCTCATGTATGGTATAATATATTATATTAATGGCTCCAATTCTTCATCTCTCTCTCTCTGTACTCTTACCCTTTGCCAAGTGACTTCTTGGGTCTTCTTACTAAAGGGACAGTCTATTTTCCTGCCCCTTGACTCTAAGTTTGACCATGTGACTTGCTTTGGCCAATAAAATGAGATGGAAGTGACAGCAGCCTGGCAAGCTTCTGCCTGGCATTCGTGCCTCTGCTGTCTCCATAGAGTGGACTTGCTTGGGTACATTGGTCCTAAGATGATTAGACCAGCCAACCAGAGCTTCCCCAGCCAACATGCTGCAGCCAAACCCAGTCCAGAGCAGAGCTCCAGCTCTCCTGCAGGCATAGGAGAGAGCATAGCCAAGATGAACCAAGCACAGCCAAAATCAATTGAGCACAGATGAACTCAACCGAGCACAGCCAAGACCAAGTGAGCACAACTTAGATCAGTCATTCCTAGCCGATCCATGAACATGTGATTTATAACTGATTGCTGCTTTAAGCCATTGAGATGTGGGGTGATTCGTTACGCAGTAATAACTAACCAATATTCCATTGCACCTTGGATGCAGCTTTTAATTCCCTAACATGACCTACATTAGGCTGATGATCTGCCTTTTCTTGACCTTTATCTCCTATACCTTCTCCTTAGTTTCCTAAGCTCCAGCCTCTGGTCTTCTTTCACTTCTCCAGCTCAGCATGTCCCCTTCACTCCAAGATCCACAGGTCCCTTTGTTTAGATGTCCTCCATCTCCTAGTACCCTAATCTGGTACACATAGCTAATTTCTATTTATTGTTTAAAATCAGTTCAAAATCTGTTTCCCCAGGGAAGCCTTCTCTGATCTTTACACTGAAGTTAGCTTCTCCCATTACATTTTTCCTCAGCATCCTGAATTTTTTATTTACAACCTTTATCACACTTGTAGCTTAAGTACTGCCTATACATTAGCTGTAAGTTCTGTGAAAGCAAAGATTGTATTCGTCTTCTCTAACACAGTGTATTATGCTAAAAAATAGGATGAATGAATGAATGGTACAATCAATAGAGGTTTTTGAAGTTCTGGTCTCTGTTCTATAAACCAGAGTTCATCTATTAAATCCTTGAAATTATAAACTCAGAGACAGGTCGGCTAAGTTTCCTAGTGTCTGTTGAGGAGGAAAGAAAACAGGAAATCGGCCTGAGTGGATACATTTGCCAAAAAAAAAAAAAAAAAAAAAAAAAAAAAAAAAAAAAAAAAAAAAAAAAAAAAAAATTCACAGCTGTCACAATGTTTCCACCATCAAAGCAGGGACTAAAAGAACTACAAGGGAAGGGAACCAGTGCCAGCTTCTGGGGAATTTTCAGGTCCAAATTTGGTGAAAGATTCGTGCAGGCTTCCCTGCCTGCACCTGCAGTTGCTTGTAGGCACAAGATGTTTTGCTCAAATAATTCCACCCACCATTAACCAAATGAATGCTTTGGGGTGCTATGCTGTATTTAACTCGAAGTCTATCAAATCTTGTGTTTTCTGTGACTTCTCTTTCTCTCAGAATTATTCTGTCAGGGTAGCAATTTGAATGAAGAAACTTTTGCAATTTCAGTGAGCCTGAAGACGTCTTTCAATAGTTGGGTGACTACTTTGTCAACTTCAGAGCCAGCAGCGGGGTTTCAGAAAGGAGAGAGCTCTGGGCTTGTGTTTCAGTTCACTCTTTTTCATTTTTATCTTTTTATTCTTTCTTTCTTTCTCTTGACAAATACTGACTGAGAGCCTAATCTGTGCCAGGAACTACATAAAGCGGTCATACTCAATACTCCACTCTCAGGATTTTGAGAAGAGCATGAAATTAGAAATTTGGAAGTGCTTGGTATATATTATATATTCAAAATTCTTCTTGATGGCCCCCAAAGCCCTAATTTTTGGGGTGCCTTCCTACACCTCAGACCTAATTTTCTATGATTTTCCCTTCGCCACCTTCTCTATTTTTAAGACACCCTGGCCTCCTTTCTGATGCTTAAATATGCCAAATTTGTGCAATTTTCATTCTCTTTTCCTGGAACATACTTCTCCCAGATCTGATACCTCTTGACATTTGAGGCTTAGCCCAAAGGTCCCCTTCTCAGAAAGACCTGACCTGAGTGCTCCACACTTACCCACAACTACTCTCTCTTACACCACATGTTTTGTTTCTTCATTTCTTTATCACTGCTGAAATCATCCTATTTGTGGACTTTTAAATTGTGTTTCCTACTGGAATGTAGGCATCTGAGGGACAAGGACCTTGGCTCTCTGTTCACTGCCATGGCTCCAGTGCCTGAAATGAGGCGTGGGACCTGGTAGACCTCCCTGAAGTTCTGCCGAATGAGTTTCATTCCTGAAGAACCCATGGGCCACCCTGTTGACACTTCCATGTTGTATGAAGAAATACATAGAAAACCTGCACATGTGAGCCTTCCTCAGATGGAGGTTGGTTTGGGCGTTGTAATTCAGATGCCTCTAAATGTGAAAACTAGATAGAGGAGAGTGTAACAGTCAAATGTACAGAGTAACTGTGTGCCAGATAAATACATTTTAACAAGTTCTACCTCCCTATAATAAAAGACACAAATTTTAATAATAATAATTGGCTTGCTAAGTCACAAATATATGTTTATGGCTTTAATGATATAAACCCACCCATACCTCCTGGTGAGAGTTAATTGATTCAGAATTTCTGGATAGGTATCAAAAGCCTTAATAATGTCCACTGTTTAGTTTAAGGAAACCAAAATGGATGTTTGTAAAGCTGAAGTTATAAAGAGGTTTGTCCAGAAAAAAAAAAAAAAGGTGCGGAGTTGGGAAGCAAGGAAGCTCAAGGGTTCTGTCTCCTTTGGCTGAGAACTTAATGAAGTAGACACATCCACGTGATGAAACACAGGGCATTCAGTAAATCCATGCACCAAGAGAATAATCTATATTGACTTTGAAAAATGTTCATTCTCGCATTGTTAAGTTAAAATAAAAGGCTACAAAATAGTGTGTGCCATAGGTCCTATTTTTGCCAAAGAAAAAAGGTGAATAATAGTGAACAGAAAAAAATACTGGGAGAATGCACATTAAAATGTAATAACAGGTACTATTTTATGGTAGCACTGTGGGGTGATTTCATTTTGCTATTCTTTCCCTGTATTTGGCAAATTCTTACTTCATGCATAGAGTACATATGAAATGAGAAAAAAAATTTACACCAAACTTTTAGGATGTCTAAAATGACTCCAACGTTTTGTCCGTTTAATAAAATAATTAGTCAAACCACTCTAGACTTTCAGTGCTGTGAAAACCAAAGTATAGTTTGAGTGAACCTGTCAGTTTCCAGCCCTTCTTGATTGTGGTGAGCAGAGCTCAAGGAAAACAGTAGAATAAGTTGATGATGTCTAATCTCCCCATTATCACGGACTTCTTGTAATTTAATTTATATGCTATGCTAAGTGTTCACCTGGGATCTCTGTTGGGCATGTGACACTGGTATTGGAAGTCGGGGTGCTGCCTTCATGAAGCTTCTGGTCCTGTAGGCAGCTCTGACACAATAAAGAGGCTGCTAGAATCTCCTGTACCAAGTTCTGGGAGAGAGGAAGTAGAAAGAGTAGAGTGAGCTACAAATGTACAGAATTATTGTGTGCCCAAGAAATACAGGATACAGAGGAGGGGCTCTCATCTAGCCTGGGAGAACAGGAAGGGCTTCCTGGAGGAGGGGACTTGTGGAGTAGCATCGGAAAGACAAATAGGAATTAGTGAAGAAACAGGATTCTGAGAAAGTGTTCCAGGAAGAAGAATGGCAGCAAAAAGCCCCAGAGGCAAGTTACCCTTGGCTTGTTCAAGGATTTGAAAACAGCAGTGTATGGTCAGAACTTGGAATATGAGTTTGGGAGTGGTATGAGTTAGGTTAGGGGAGGGTAACCTGGGGCCAGGCAAGGTAGGTCTTAAGATCCTTGATAAGGACTTGAACTTATCCTAAAAGCAACAAGAAACCATGAAAGAGTCTTACACAGGGGACTGACATGGCCAGATTTACACTTTAGAAAAATTCCTCAGACCATAGCAAGAATTGGAGGGAGGTCAGGAGTCTATGAGAGAGACGTTAAGGACATAGGGAATGAGCAGTGGGGTTGAAGACAGGTGGATGGATTTACAAAACATGTAATGGGTAGATGGGATTAGATGGAGAAAGGTATAAATACGGGGAAGAGATGACCCAAGGAGATGCCAGGTGTTCTGCTTGAGCATTTTGGGGTGGGTGAGATAGAAATACTTGGAGAGTCACCAGTTTGGAATGAGTTGATGTGCCTGGGTGACCATTGGATAGAGATGCCCAGTAGGCTTTTGAAAAGGCAGTCTGAAACTCAGGAGAGAGCTGGGATGAAATGCCAACTTTGAAATCAACAGCTTAGACAAAGTATTGAAGCCATAAGAATGTGCACAACAGGGTAGAGGAAAACATCAAGTCCACACTGAAGAATAGCCAGGCAGCATCCCGAGGAACCTCAACACGTGAGGGCTGGCCCTTGTGAGGAAGAATGAGGTGGAGTGGCGAAAGAGGGTGACAAACTCTAGGAGTGCGTATTGCTATGGAAGCCAAGGAGAGGATTTCAAAGGCATCACTGTCAACACTGGAAAGGTCAAGGACAGAAGCAGAAAGGAGCATCTTGGAGTTTAACACTTGTGAACGAGGCTGTTGGTCCCCATGGTGAGATGAGCCTTTGCGGGCACATGGGCACAGATGTTGGGCAGAGTGGGTCCAGGGAGGGGAGAGGGGTGAGGGAACGAGGATATGATGGTAAGCACCTTGTTCAAGAACGTTGCTACGTAGGGAAGCTAGGTTATAGCTCGTGGGAGTTTGGAGAGTTACATCAGGGAGACTTTAAAGGTTTAACCCAGATACTACAGAATCAGTAAGAGAGGGAGGGTTAAAAGTTGTAGGAGAGGAGAAAATCCAGAGCACAGTTAAGGGAGGGGTCCCCCTTCACTGTCACAGGAGGGAGGGAGGACAGATACAGATGCGTTAACTTGGCGGTTCTGGTATCAGAAATTTGCAAGAGTTCCTATGTAAACTTTCTATTTTTTTTCCCTGTGCAGTAGGAGATGAGGTTATCTGCCTACAGTGAGTGGGAGGTGGTGGAGTAGGAGATTTGAGAAGTGTGGAGAAATTTGAAATAGATGTTCTAGAGAGTGGGAGACAGAGTACTCAGGAAACAGAGTAGTTTCTGAAAGCACTGAGGCTCCGGGTGAGGCTGAAGACCTTGGCTTTGTAGTGGCACCAGTCTGCAAGGTGGTGAGATTTTCTCCCCCAGGTCTCAAGAGTCAGGATGTGAGCATGAAGAATCCAAACATCAGAGTTGAAGGGAGGTTGGAACATGGCTGGCAGATGTGGCAGAGGCACAGTGGGTTTAGTGAGTTGAGACCATCAGTAAAAGGGGTGTAGAAGTCATAAATTTTAAGGTCCAAGTTGATGGAGATAGAAATAGAACCAGCAGAGAGGGATGGGGAGGAGCTAGTCAAGAAGTGATGGGACTTGGGGTCTCTTTGAGCTGAAGATCAGATGTGGTGAAAGAAACCAACTGAGTCTTGGAAAGATAAGAGGTTGTATTCAGAAAGAACAATACCTGCCCAAAAAAATGATAAATGTTTGAAATGATGGATATGCCAATTACCCTGATCTGATCGCTATACATTGTATGTATTGAAACATCACTATGTGCCCCACAAATGTGTATAATTTTTCTATGTCAACTTAGAATATAAATGCATTTAAAAAATAAAAGAAAGTACCACACTTAGGTTTAATATTTCCTCAATGAAAGAACTTTAGGCTATGCAGAGCCCAGAGAGTCACCAATGTATGAATGAAGAGAAGAAGAGGTAAATATCATAGGCAAAGAAGACATCAGAGATGTAACCAGAGTGTTTGATGGGTTGGTGCCCACATGGATGGTAGGGTCACCTTGATACCAGCAGGGCTTGGGGAGAGAAAGGGAGAGGAAGAAGGAGAACCAGGAACCAGGAAGCTGAGTCTCTAGTGAAGGAGGAGAATGATGGGAAGATGAGTTGAGGATCAGTAGTGAGGAGGGATAAGGGGCTGTGTGAGGCCAGAGGAGCAGGAGTTTCATGTGAGGTTGAAGGATAATAATCCAGAAGTGGAAGGGGGTTGAGAAGATGCCCAGCCCCGTTTGTTCCCCACATGTGAAATGAGGATACAGGAGCACTAGCAGTCTCCATTCATGGGGCTGCTGGGAAAGTGGTGCCTTCAGGAGACAGCCAAAGCTCCCCTACAGAGGTAGATGAGGCAGAGATTCAATGAAGAGGATGCAGGTATAAAACTGTTTATTTCTGAAAAGAGAATCTCAGAAGGATTTGTGAAACAGAAGACCAGTGAAAGTTTGGTTCTGGAAAGAAAAAGCATAGCACAGAATAGAATGATGAAAATAGCAACAACAATACTAACAAAACACCAACAGCATCTCATACTCACCAATGTTCTCTCAGCAAGTATTTATTAAACATGTGTCTTCTAAGCACAGAGCTTATAGTGATGCCAAAGGCAGACAGTGTGCTCTGCCTCTTGGAGCATACCTTCCAGTAAGGAAGAAAGACAAAAAATAGACAAATGTGTGTGTGTGTATGTGTGTGTGCATACAGTAATTTCAGTTGAGCTCAGTGCTATGAAGAAAAGTAAAAATAAAGCAAGAAGATAGAGAGTGAAGGATGCCGATGCTTTAGAAAAAAGAAATAAGGAAAGGATTCTGGAGGTGGTGGTGCTACTTGAACTCCGACCCCAGCAGAGGAAATGGTGAGAAAGGCAAATACGTAAGATCGTGGATCCCAGACAGTGAAAACAGTAAGCATAAACTCTTGAAGACAATAAATGCTTGCCATGTTCAGGGAAGAGCAAGGAGGCTGGTATGACTGGAAACCAATAGCAAGGGGTGGAGGTGAGTAGCAGGAAATGAAGATGAATGCTGGCTTCCTAGAAAGATCACCAAAACCACCTGTTGATAAGACAAAGCTGAGTTTGTTCTTACCCACATAGGAAAGGATGCCCCCTCAACAGAATTTTAGTTGTATCTCAGATGGGGAAGAGCAAAATTGGGATATTCATGAGATTTTTGAAGTCTAGTTTAAGGCAAATCTTTCAATGAGGGAGCTTAGTTAGGACTGGATAAGATCATGATGTAATAGTTTAGGTTTGGTGGATACTGCAAGGTGAGAATTTTCAAGTGAAAAAGGGTTCAAAGGGTTCTTCAGGTGTAAACTGATGCTTTCTATTAATGAGTTGCTGGGTTTCTCAGGAAGTTTGTAGAATGAACAATAAAATGGAAATTTTTATCTTCTTAAGCTAGAGTTTCCTGGATTAGTAAAGCTATGTCAATTAAGAGTTGGAAAGTAAAGTCACATTAATGTAGACAGCAAGCTGTGGGTGTCTAGATCGTTTCCATTCTCAGAGATTATGTAGAGCTTTGCAGGTCATGGTAAAGGTTCCAGATTTTGTTTGAGTATGATGGTATAGTCATTAGCTTTTGTTATATAACACATCACCCCAAAACTTAGTAATAAAACCAACAACTGATTCTGCAACAACTGATTTAGCTGACTCTGCAAGTTGGTGACTTAGACTGGGCTCAGCTGGTTGATTTTTCTGTAAGTTTGACTGGGCTAATTGATGCATCTGAAGTGAGCTAGACAGCTTTGCTTCTGGGGGTTTGCTGGATGTCAGTTGTGCAACAGAGGTAACTAGGCCCTATATTCCTCATCAACTAACTTGCTGGATCTTGCTCACACAGAGGCTTGGACTTCCAAGAGCAGTAAGCTAGGGCAGGTCCTTATGTACAAGCACTTTTCAAGTCATTCATGCATCACATTTGTTATGATTCCATTGGCCAAAGCAAGTCAACTGGCAGAGCAGAGAGTCAGTCTACCCAAGGGTAGGCCCCTACCCAATGACATAGATACAGAGCAGATTGAACACATTGGGAGCCATTACTGCAACAAACTACCAGGAGACTATTGAGCAGGGGAGTGGCACACGCTGATTTATGGGGCAAATCTACCTCTGACATGAAGAGACAGTAGTGCCAAGACACGAGGCAGGAAGGCTATCTACACTGTAGGATTTGATAGGTATGAGACCAGGGAAGTTTTTCTGAAGAAATAAGACTTTGACATAGACCTTGAAGACTGGGTAAAATTGGAATAGGCAAAGGTGTTTGTGGAGTAAAGACTATTAGGGGGACATGAACATCATGGAGCCAAATTCTTCTCTTTCTCTGGGCCTCAGTTTCCTCTTCTACATAATGGGAAACAGGAAACAGTGGAACTAGATGGCCCCTTCCCAACTTTAGTATTTTATGATTATGATACCTGGGGCCCTTGTTACAAGAAGTAACTATAAGTAACAAAAATGTTCTTGAAAAACAAAATTGTATTAAGACAAAAAGAGAAGCTTAAAAAATTACACAAGTAGGCAGGGTGCGGTTGCTCATGCATGTAATCCCAGCACTTTGGGAGGGGGGGTGGCTGTTAGATCAGGAGGTCAGGAGATGGAGACCATCCTGGCTGACACGGTGAAACCCCATCTCCACTAAAAATACAAAAAAATTAACTGGGTGTGGTGGCATGTGCCTGTAGTCCCAGCTACTCGGGAGGCTGAGGCAGGAGAATTGCTTGAACCAGAGAGGCAGAGGTTGCAGTGAGCCGAGATCACGCCACTGCACTCCAGCCTGGGCAACAGGGTGAGACTCCGTCTCAAAACAAAAAACAAAACAAAACAAAACCAAAAATATACAAGTAGATTTTCCTGTGATCCTCAAAGGCCCTCCATTGCTCATGAAATAAAGACCAAAATCTTTCAAAAGACCCGCAAGGTCCTTCTCAACAAAGCCTTTTGCAGATGCCCCTTTTTGAACTACCCTATCCTCTAACCACAGGAGCTGTCTGCTGTCTCTGCAATGTGCCATGCCCTCCGTGCCTCTGCGCCACCACCCAGGCTGTTCCCCCTGTCTGGAATGCCTTTCCATGGCTTCCTCTTTGGTGCTGTCTCCCATTTATTCTGCAAGGCCTGGTGCATGTACCACCTGCACTGAGACTCTCCCCACACCAGGGGAGAGCCTCCCCTATGCAAAGGGTTCCTCCTCTATGTTCTTTGCATGCCCCACTCGTCAATCTCACCCCAAACTAACTGTGAGCATGCCATAGGCAGGAACAACACTCTTTTAAAACAAAATAAAACAAAACAACATTTATCATCTCAGTTTCTGAGGGCCAAGAACACAAGAGCAACTTAGCTAGGGGGAGCCGGCTGGTGAGTTTGCAGGGAAGCTGCCGGCCAGAGCTGCAGTCTTCTGAAAGTTTCACGGTGCTGGAGAATCCACTCCCAGCCTCACTCACGTGGCTGCTGACAGGAGGCTTCCTGTCCTCACCACATGGGCCACTCACAACGTGACAGCTTGCTTCCCAGGGCGAGTGATACGTCTGGCACCTGGGCAGGAGTGGCTGGATGCCTGGGCTCAGCAGGGTTTCTGTCTTTCTCTGTATCATCTCAGGACCTCTCCCTCTCTGTCTGATGCCTCCATGTGGCTTATCCATGTGGTCTCTCGAGCAGCGTAACTACTTGGTGGTGCAAGGCTGCAGATTGCTGAGCAATTTCTAGTGCCTCCCATCTGGAGGACTTGCCTCTCAGCAGCGCCAGTCACCATTCCATGTGGTTAGCCGCTTGTCTGGACTGGCAGAACGGGGTTATTTTATCGTTGCAAGCTCAACAGATAGCTCCAGTACCGGCACACACACAACATCCCTACCCGCCCCGCCCTGAGTGGCAGCTGACTCACAGAAGTGCCCATCATGCACCACAGCAGTCCCTAACCTTTTTGGCACTAGGGACCAGCTTTGTGGAAGACAATTTTTCCATGGAGGACCTGAGGGAGAAAGATGGTTTTGAGATGATTCAAGTGCATTGCATTTATCATTAGACTCTCATGAGCAGCGCACAACCTAGACCTCTTGCCAGTGCAGTTCACAATAGGGTTCTACTCCCATAAGAATCTAATGTCGCCACTGATCCGACAGGAGGCGGAGCTCAGCTTCACTGCTCACCACCACTCACCTCCAGCTGTGCGGCTCACTTGGGGACCCCAATGCACCACACTGTAATAAAGTTTTTCTCAATGTCATCTTGATCCAGTTTTGAGGACCTGGCTGGAAGCCAACCAGTTTCCCCTCTTAAACAACTGGTTATGTCCATACCCCAACCACCTCCTTTAACAGGCTTTAGGACAATGTGCACCTGCCCCGATCACCCCTGGTCCAGGTACCAGACAACCAGGCACAGCCGCTACGTCCCAAAGCCCATTGAAAATCACTCACACTGGCCAATTCTGAGCCTAATTACCATGCCTCACGGGTTCCTTTCTGAGGGTAAAGGTACTGGCCCACAGATCCCCTGTCTTTGCCTGCTTCGTGACCGACTCTGGTGCTTTCCCCAGCAGCCCTGCATGGTGAGATGTGTTCCTCCTAGGGAAGTGGGAGTAACAAACCCATAAAGCTCTCTCTGGCTTCTCTCCTTTGATCTCTGGCCTCTTCACACCTCACCCAAAGTAATATGGTTCAAACACGCACGTTGTCTCTGTTCTTTGAATGTGTGCATTAGATAGGATAATGATAACTGCTGTCACCAATCAACCGCAATCTCAGTGGCTTGATACAATAGAAAGTTACATCTTGCTCATGTGCCTCATTGGCAGGGAGCTTTCCTCCACAAGATGTTTCAGGGACCAAAGCTTTCATCTGGTCACTCTGCCACCCCTCAGGACTTTGGAATTCTATTCTGGGTCCTCTGGGGCAGGCTGGGAAGTGTCATGCATCATTTTGACTCACATTCTATTGGCCTGAACTCAGTCACATGGCCACACCTAAGTGTCAGTGGGTAAGAAATGTAGTCTAGCTGAGTGTCCAGGAAAAAAATGGGAAGAGGTATTATAAGGCTATTCATAAACTCATTAATATGTTATATAATTTAATCTTTATCAATATGTCTTTGAAATAGATACTATTATTTATCCATATTTTATAACGAAGAAAACAGGCTCAGAGAGGTTAAGTAATTTTCCCAAAGACACACAGCTTGTAAAGGAAGCTTGGATTTGACATCAAGTAGTCTGGTCCTCAATTTTACTCACTGAAAAACATTGCTGAAAATCATTGCACCAAAATTTTATTCTCTGTGATGAGAATCAAACTGAAGCACCAAGCTCAGAGATATAAATTCTACTGTACCTTCTAAGCAGGGTCACAACCTCTCACCACTCCAAGAGAAGCAACTCACATATCATCTATATAAATGTTGCTCCCTGGAATTGTGCAGTACACACCCTGTGAGACCTTACACAGCAGCCCTGGTCCTAAGTGCCAGGTAAATTTAACAAACATTTCTTATACATCTGCTATTTGTCAAGCTCCAGGCTAGGTACATTCACCCAAATTATTTCATAGCAGGGTCTCTTTAAATATGTGTTTGATCAACTGGCTGTGTATCTGCAGAGCTTGTTGTCATGGAATTTTCTGATCAGCCACATTCTGCCCCAATGGAAAAGGGCCTTGCTCTTTTGAAAACTTGCCATCTCTTTGGAATCAGTCAAATTCCCTTCCGTGCCTGCATCTGTATTCTTGCTTCCACTGCAGGCTGGAACAAAGGCAAATTCACTCCACGTCCCAGTCTCACTGAGCGTGCTATGCACAAAAGAAGTTGACAATGCCACTTTGCCACTTTTCCCTCTTCTGTTTGGATAATTGCATTGTCAAGAATTACTTATCATACATTTAACACTTAATACCTATTTATTATGAGTTCATGTAACTGCTATTTAAAGAATAATCCGCGCTAACTCCCTTCTACCCCATTTGATGCCACTCTGATTCTGTAATTGCTGGTTTCTGCGATATTATGCCACAAAACCTGAAAGCATAATTGGTTGTTTCATTCTAGACAATACGTTTTCAAGATGCCTAAAGTTTAACTGGCAGCTCTGAAGCCCCGGCAAAGGCAGTCAGGCAAGCTCACTTACGGCAGGACGGTCTTGCAGAGTAATTTATGCAGAAACCATACAGGACTACAGAGGGTGAAACTGTTCCAAAAAAAATGAAAGGGAGGGGGTACGTGACTCCTTTGTGCGGATCCTTTGTTTTAAGTTTTCAGCTTCTGGCAGTGCTTTTTGCTGGAGAAAATCAACTCCCAATACAAGAAGAGGGTAAAGCAGCCATGTGCAGGATGTGCGTGTCTCTCAGCAGAGTGAGTTCTGGAGCACAAGAAAAATTGAGGTTCATGGCGCTTCCCTCGGAGAATAGTGGGGTCCACAAGTTGGCCTCTGCAGCTCTGCCTTCCCCCAGCCTGCCTTTAACTCTCTCAAGTCTCCTTTCTGGAAAGTTCCTTATGCTCATTTGCTCCAAGATGCTTGCTCCTTATTCCCGTCAAGTAATGACGATGCTTTTTAAAACTAAGGTCTTGGAGCGTCATACATGTGCTACCTTAAAACTCACTCAACTGCCTATCCCCTCCCTCTCCCTCCCTCCCTTTTTCCCTTCCCTATTGACTTCTATTCTGTGATTATCCACCAAAGCACTCAGTCTCCTCGAGGGAACAGATAGAGTAAAAGAAGACCACAAGAGAGTGATAAGACCTATGGGAGAGGGAGGCTGGGTCCCAGCATGAATCTGGCCCCTGGGCCCACAGAGCTGTGCAGACCAGCTCAGAGACAAGGTTATACCTCGGCTGGCCTCAGTCTAAGGACCTCTCTGACCAGTGCCACGTAAGAACCCAAGTCCTGCAGGCTGGGGTGGCCTTAGGCTGCATCGAACTCTGCCAGGGTTTTACTCCACTGGACAGGTGTTTTGATTCTCTTTGGTGGGGGCGGGGGTGAGAGTTTCATTCTGCTTATCAATTAATCAATAAATCAGAAATTACGTATTAAACATCTGTGCCAGACCCTGTGACAGATGCTGAGAGGGGCACGAAGGATCTTTACTTACTCTCCTAGAATTCATGTCCTGGATGCAGTTAAAAAATATGTGCACCATAGTTTTCTCATCTGTAAAATGGTAAATAAAATGGCTGCTTCTTTATAGACGGGTTAAATAAGGGAATGAGTAAAAAATGTAAAGCATAATATGCCTTCTAAATAGAGAAGACACAATCAATGTCAGCTCTTCTATTATTCAGTGGAAAATACAGCTAACCAAAGTGAGGAAAACCACAGGAATTGCCACAGGGCCACAGAGGAGGAGAGAGCCCTGCCTGGGTGTTTGTCAATGCTCCATGCAGGAGATCAAACCCACCCAGCCAGGGGCTGCCCCCAGGGCGAGGCTCAGGGTGAGAGTTTCCAGGCCAGAAGGGCCTCAGGAGGCAGCGAGCTGAGGAAGGGAGAGGAGACTAGTGACCAGGGCCTGGAGCCAGTTTCAGGGCTAGAGAGACTGGGAAAAGGCTGCAACTGGCCTTCCAGGCTACAAAGGATTTGGGAGTATGGGAGAACGAGGTTCAAATGGGGGGCTGGGGCAATTTGGGGGCCACATCTGTAAATATTTAAGCTTAGACTGAGAGTTTCTTTTCCCTGGAGAAGTTGTATGAGATGAGAATAGAATTTTAAAGGACCTCAACCAAACCGGAGAATTCCCCTGCCACCCCCAGATCTTTTTTTTTTCCCAGATCTTTTCAGCTTAGAATAAATGAAACAGATACACAAAAACAGAAGTTTTCAGTTAAATGACAAAAACTAAGAAATAAAGGGAATGGAAAAGATTTCATCCAGAAGCTTGAAGAAAATAAAGCTGTTGAGCATAAACCATAGCTCCGAGTTCCCTGGCAGCCAAGGAGAAGAGGGAAACATACTGGGCCACACAGTTCTGTTTAGTTGTGGGAAGGGCCTAGCTGAGTACTTTAAGATAATAAAGGAAAGAAACAGAGTCTGGGACACTACCAGCCTGGGGCTTTCTGGAGTTTTTTGATGAGAGCAAATCATGTGCATTAGGGGTAGAAAAATAAATAAGATCACAAAAAGAGAGATGCCAGTTTAAGGAACGACGTTCCAGAGAAGCAGAGTGAGTGATAAATCAGCCAGCAAAGCAGGCAGAGGGCAGAAAGCTCAAAAGGACAAGTGTAGGCACCACTGCAGGGCTGGCCTGCCCTGGATCCCAGCATAAGGGCAGTTGTTGAACACAGGCAGCATCAGCAGAGGGGAGGAGAGGGGTGAGCATGGCGACTGGGTCTGGTGAGTGCCCCGCTCTGCATGGTTATCTTCTGGGCCCTGCCATTGGTGATGGGCTGGTTCTTAAGGAGGCAAGACACCTGTGAAAAGAAAGGTTCTAGTACAGCAGCAGAAACAGGCTTTTATTGGCCCTGAGCTTTGAGAATTTTTAGGACGGCCTTAAATTAGGAGTACCAAGTGACAAGAGATATGCTCTCTCCCTCATTCATTCACTCACTCATTCATTTATTGAAAGATCATGTGTGATGCACCTATCCGCCGGGGCTTAGTCCCGCCACGCAGGCAGTTTTCCCAGGAAACACTGATGGCGTTCCCAGAAAGCTGCTGTTTTGCCGTTGTGCTGCGGGGCAATGGAGGAGGTTCAACACACTGGCCCCCCACTCAGTAAATTCCAGTTGTGCGACAACCCCAAAGAGCCCTGCGATGGGGTAGGCGGCTTCAGGGAGGCATTGCTGTGCCTGCTAAGAACCCCTGGAAGGGGAGGGATGCATAAAGTGTAGCAGAAACCCAGGCGAGGGGAAGATAACTCCTTCCCAGCCCAAACAGGAAACGCAGCAGGCAGCCTATAAGCTGGTCCCTGCCAATGAACACTTGGTCCCAAGCAGAGAACACAGGAAGGGGCCTGAGGACAGCAGGAGCAGAGTCAGGCAGGCGTGTCTGGGGAAGAAGGCAAGGGAAGAGCTGCTGGACCCTAATGCTGCGTCTCACACTGGGCAAACGGCTTAGAGTGTGGGAGGCACTTTTGGTTCTTAGACCAGAGAGAGGTGAGATTTGAGGTCTTCGGGAAACCCTAGGAACAAAGTGTCCACGTTTCTCTTTACAGGCCCACTGCCCCCACTCTGCTTTCCCAGGCTGGGGGCAACGTCCAGCCCGGAGCCGGCTCCAAATAGCTCACCAACTGGGGCAGCCTAAAACAGGGCAAGATGAGGAAGGGGCTTTAACAGAAAGACACAGACTTTCAACCACATCGGAGTGTAGAACCTAAAGCATTTAGGGATTTATTTCCCCAAATGAAAATAATATATTCAAGAGATAGGAAATCAGTGTGTCAAAGAGATGCCTGCACTCCATGTTTGTAACACCCAAGCTAAGGAATCAACATCAGTGTCCTTGGTGGATAAGAAAATGTGTACACACACAATGGAATATGATTCAACATTAAAAAGGAAGGAAATCCTGTCATTTGTGACAACATGGATGAACCTGGAGGACATTATGCTAAGAGAAATTAGCTAGGCACAGAAAGACAAATACTGCATGATCTCATTTATATGTGGAATCGAAATGAAAGCCAACCTCACAGAAGCATAGGGTAGAATGGTGGTTATACCAGGGGCTGGGGTGGGGTTGGGGACTGGGGAAATATTGGTCAAAGGATAAAAATGTCAGTTAGGCAGGAGGAATAAGTACAAGAGATCTATCGTGCAATATGGTGATGTTGTTAATAACAATATATTGAATGCTTGAAAATAGCTAAGAAAGTAGATTTTTAAGTGTTCTCACCACAAAAAAGTATATGAGGTAATGCATATGTTAAATAGACTGATTTAGCCATTTCACAATGTATACAACTATCAAATGCTGTGGTACATGATAAATACATACAATTCTTATTTGTCTATTAAAAATAAATCTAAAAAGCCACCGAGGATTCAGAAAAACAAGAGAAAACCTTCAAACCAGACCATGTTACACATTAATTAGCAGCTCTGAATCTATGGTTTACATAATAGAAATGATGAGACTTTTGGACTGCCTGATTTGAGACATAAAAATAATCAGAGGGAGGTTAGTCATCCCTCCAGCGCACAAAGGTGTCAGCCTTGAAGTACATCAAAAGAAAGAGAAATTGTGATGGAGTGTTTGAGTTTTAGCCTCCTCCTAAAAATGCTTCCCAGCCCTCAACTGGTGAACAGGTGAATTTCTTACAGCCAGAGCTGTCATTTGCCAAGTACATCTTAATTTGAAGAGATGAGCACAAAATGAACTATCTGGCAGCCCCCAAAAGTTCAAGTGGCGGTTTTCTCTGGATCTTTCATTTGTGTGTGTGTACCACAGGTAAATGTGTGACTTTCCAGTGCTTTTATGATACGGAGGCAGAGACGCCTTGATAGAGAAGCTGTTTCCAATGCACTTTCCACCCCAGCTGTGCCCTTTCAGGAAGCTGCAACCCCCAATGGACCTTCATCCCCAAAGAACGGTTGCCCTTGAAAACCCTCTTGTCAGCTCCACAATCCACAAAGTTCCAATCAGTCAGTAACGGGTCACTTTGATAGACACTCTTCTATTTAAAACAACTGTTATGGATCTACTATGTGCCAGGCCCTGTACTAAAGCCCAGAAAGTGCATTAATTTTATTTACTCCTCAAACAACACGGTGAGTTAAGTATGAATATTGTCTCAGAGATTACAGAGCTATGAATTTACTTGTTATAGTTAGTCAGTAGCGAGTCTAAGATGCAAACCCAACTCCCTGACCAGCAAGTCAGAACTCTTGATGGCAGCACTGGGTTGCTCTGAACATACATTGTGAAAATATGTTTCATTTGTATAGATTGGAAAACTTGTCTTAGAAACACCATTGGCACTAATCGATTAAAATCTATTACACGTTATAAACACACCGTGGACACTGCTTTCTGTTCTTTGGAAAATGATATATTGCTAAAAGATTTCCCACCTACCTTCTTGCCTCCCTTTTCCCTTTTCCCTCCATCCCTCCCTCCCTTTCTGCCTCCTTCCTTCTTCCCTTCTTCTTTTCTTCCTTCCTTCATTCTCCTTCCAGTTCTTTCTCATTCTCATTGATGAAATGACTAAATGTAAACAATGAAAAGTGATGGTTCGTTTCATTGAGTGGAGGTGGGTTGATGTCCCTCAGAAAGGTGTGCAAATCCAAGCCTGGCTCACTCCACTGCAAATGCCCCTGTGATGAAGGTGTTGCGTTTGCCCTGCACCAAACAGCCTTGGCAGCTGGGGCTCCCTGACCCAGAAATGGGTGATTACATTAAGAGTGTCTTCATTTGTTAACATGAAAAGGCTGCCTTGGGTTCATCTGGAAGCCTGTGATTAGCAGCTGCACATCCGTACACCACAGGCCCCATAAGTGATAATTAGAGAGAGAATAACTGGTCATGTTATTCATGTTCCACCTGGTCCTGATGTCTCCACGGGTTGTGTTTCTAGTCCAGTTGTTTTGTTCTAGAGCAAGAAGCTAACAGGGGTGGGGTTCAGCTGGTTCTTTCGCTGTCTCCCCATTCTGTGCACCTTGACTGATTTGCAGGTTGAAATGGAAAAGGAAGTAGGCCTTCCACAAAGTAATGAGCAGCAGGCATGCCTGAGACCATGACAACGCCAGTGGCACTGTTATTTGGAATTTTCACTTAAAAAAAAGCTAACGGTTTCCCATCTCTGCTCCCTTTATCCCTGCAGAACTGAAGGCTGATCTGTTTGGTGGCAAGCGGTGACCAGCTGGTAGATGATAAGAAAATTATTGTTTATTAATATGGCTGTCAAAATATTGCTAAAAATAGTGTAATTTCTTCTTCTCAGTGTTGTTTCAGAGCTTTTGGTAGCTAGAAGCTGGTAATTAACACCTGAGATGGGATGGAATGGCATTCCTGCACCATATGTGTCTCTGGGCTGAAGCCGAGAGAGCTGCTTCTGAATGTGGCTAGCTTCCATTTGCTGATGAGGCATTTGTTATTCACTGAGAGGAAAATCTCCTAAATTCACCCCCACTATGAGATTGTATCATCACACATTATGTCCCTATCTACTACGTGCAGAGCACTAAGCTGTCCCTGGGAAGACAGTTGTCTCAGCCTGGCAAGTCTGATGGGGGAAAACAGCAGTGTTGAGTCCTAGAGGTACTCTTCTAAGGGCATTTCATATATTAACTTGTTAACATGTGAAATACCAAATAACTAAAAGCCAAAAGGCTAGGCACTTTGGTCACCCAGCTAGTCAGTGGCAAAGCTGGAATACCACCTCAGTCTGTCTATACAGGCTCCAGAGTCCACGTTCTTCGTCGTGATGGCACACAGGTAATCATAAGACATTCTGCATTCTTTAATAGGGAAACACACACAGGTCTGTGGCTCTGGGGTGACCAGTTTCCTGGAATCTGCAAGTATTCTCCCAGTGCTAGTGGAATATTTTTGATCACACAGCACTATTACTTTTTTTAAAAAGCATTTCCTTTATTGTATGTTTTTTACTTTCCACATTGTATGCTTGTACCACTGTACTAATGCATTTTATACTTTAAAACACATGCAAAGTAGAAATGAAAAAAGAGAAGATAAAAATTAACTAGAAATGAAATTTTTTAAATGTTCCCCCGGACGTCCCTGGGGAGAGTATACTCCCTTCGTTTTTTCAGTCTACTGCACTAGAGGGCAGGGCATGTGTTCAGGTTAACGCCTCCTGTGTTTCTAGAGTTTCTTGAAGTTCCTAGGACATACCAAGTCTTCAATGACTGTTTGTGAGTGATTGGATGGATGGGTGGATGGGTGGATACATAGATGAAGAGATGGATGGATGAATAGATAGGTAGATGGGTGGATGGGTGGATGGGTGGATACATAGATGAATAGATGGATGGATGAATAGATGGGTGGATGGGTGGATGGATGGGTGAGTGGATGGATGACTGGATGGATTGATGGATGAATGAATGAATGAATGAATGAATGAATGAATGGGTGGATATATAGATGAATGGATGGATGGGTAGGGGGTGGATATATAGATGAATCAATGAATAGATAGATGGATGAGTGGGTGGGTGAGTGGATACATGCACAAGTGGGTGGACGGAGTTGAGAAAGACATTCTAGAAGAGAGAGCGTTTGCAGATCAATATTTGGGAAGTAGGAACAATGGAGAAAGGTGTGTCAGACAGACTAAACAGCTGTGCAGAGGCCTGGGAGCATGTTTCTGAAAGAGCAGAAAGACCACTGCCTAGGGTGCTATTGGTGTGGGGGTCTGGATTATGGGAGAACTTTGAGTATTACATTCAGCATTTGGCCCTTATGGTGCAGGAGTGGAGGCTGTCTTGGCCTGTGAGCAGGACATAATGGTCACTCTGTCTACTGGGAGGAACAGATTGGAAAGGGAAGACGGCAGAGCAGGGAGACCAGTAAAAAAGGCATTGCGATGTTTGGATGACACATTTCTCTAAGGGAGAAGGTTTAGAACTTGCTGATTAATTGCAAGATTTGGAGTAGTAAGCAAGAGGCAGGCATTTACCAGGCCTCTGGCCTGGGTAGATGGGTGGTCTTGTCATTAACTAAGACAGGGAACTTAGAATGTTCTTTTAAGGCCAATAATCATGGTGAACAAATATTGAGGGGTGATTACATGCTGGGCACTTTCCACTTATCATCTCATGTTATCATCATGAAGATGTACTATTTAATTGTCATTTTATAAAGGAGAAAGCTCAGGATCAGAGCAGGTAAGTAACTTGGGCAGATGGCCAGCTCTCATTCTCCATTGAAATAAGCTTATATTTTAATGGGAGAATATTTTTCAAAGTATTTCTTTTTAATAATGCAGGTAATGCATAAATACTTATTCTCCTTATAAAACATAATTCTACATTATAGACAGCGTACATTAATATGATCATGATCTTCGTCCTACTCTTTTTCTCCACCCTTCAGAGAAATGGACCTTGACAGTTTGGAGCGTATCCTTCCAGGTCTTTTTCTATGAAGTTGCCATGTGTATAGACATGGAAGAAGAATAAATTTTTGTGCATTTTCATATAGTACATATTTGTTTACTCACTCAATATTTACCAAGTACCTAAAATATAAATATGCCAGGCATATTTCTAGGACAAGGCTTGGTGAACTTTTGATAAAGGGACAAATAGTAAATATTTTAGAATTCACTGGCTACACGTGTTCTCCAGGTGATACACTTCCTTATTTTTAATACAACTCTGTACGCACATAAAAACTCAGAGGGCTGGAGCCAGATTTGGCCTATGGGTCTTATCTTGCTGATCCCTGTTCTGGGAGATGGGAATGTACCAGTGAGCAAAATAGATAAAAATCCCTTTTACTCAACACTACACCCTCAAAATATCTTCCCCTTATGTCATGTAATTCTGTCTCATTCTTTTAAATTGCTGCACAGCCTTTCTTAGCTTGGATTGTAATTATTTCTCAAATCTGGTTTTCCTACTCACCATAATACTAGCTCCTTGAGGATAGGGACTATGACAAAGTCATCTTGGTTTTTTCAAAAGCTCAGCAGAAGGTTTGGCCCAAAGAAGACTGCATGAATTACTAAGCAAATGAATGCAAATGTTCATAAAATGAAGAAAGATAAACTATGTAGTCAGTGGACTCCTGAATTTTTAGAGCAATTGCATGAAAACCGTTTTCTGGACTAGATGGACCACAGGGCCAACTTAAGTCTAACCTTCTGAATTTCTTAGGTCAGTTTGTATGTCACCCAGGGTGTGCACAGGGATGTTGGAAGGTCACCTGAGTGGTCAGGAGTGGAGTTATGACCACTAGTTCAGAAGGTGAGGGGCATTCCACCAATGTTTCTGAAGTTATGTTTCACTGAGTTCTGCTAGACATTATGAATTTGTGTAGCATGAGATAGAGAGTACTTTTATAGACATGGGATGCAGGGTGCACCAGGAAAGAGTATATCATCACCAGTTTTTGTACATCCCACCTACTTCTTGTGAGAATGTGAGCAAAATGACTTCACGTCTCTGAGCCTCTGTTTTTGTACCTGCAAAATGAAGATAAAGTCCCCATATCATAGGGTTTCCTGTGAAGATTAAAGTTGGTGGCATTTTGAAAACACTTTGCAAAGTGCCTGGAATACTTACTTCTTGGTCCTGAAAACTTTCAGAGCACTTCCCCTGTATAGGTTAGAACAAACTGAGGTTGTGATTACTATCAGCTTTTGTTACAGCGAGTCCAGACTATCAAGGGACTCAGAGCTCGGGCCACAGTCTCTCTCCTTCATTCTCCATCCAGTGCAGGGTCAAGCAATCCTGACTCTTACATGCACTGCTCCAGCTTCATCCTGAGGGGCTTCCACTGTGTGGAGAGGCCAGGGACCCACAGCTGAGGCAGCTCGCTGCTTGTGGGGAGTGGGCTGCAGAGGGGGGTATGATAGTGCAGCTGAGTCACAGCCAAAATTAGCAGGTGTCCATCCTGACGGGGTCAGAGAGGGCACTGCGGCCCTTCTGTGGCAGGATAACCCCTGTTCTCTTACAGAAACATGAAAACAAGCACTCCTGATTTGGACCACGGGGTGCCTAAAGCAGAGCTTTATCAGCCAAGATCACTTGTTCTCTCTCCATTGGTGGCAGATTCTCAGCCTGTGTTTGGGAGATGGTCTGGGGGACTCAAAATGCCCAAATGCACAGGCACGAGTCTTGGTCTATCTCCTCTCTGACCCCCCACCGTGGTGTCCAAAGATTCAGATTTTCCGCCTAGATTATTTCCCTAGGGGAAAGTGGAATCAGAAGGCTGGCACAAGCTGGCACAATACAAGTGGCCTGATCATCTCTTCTTGGCTCCTCTCTTGGGCTGCGCTGAGCCCCTATTTCCTGGCACATTACTTTCTCTCTGTATATGTGCCCTGTTCTCTTTTTTCTACCTGCCAGGCCCTGTGAGCGCAGGCAGAGTCTGCACTGCCCTCAGTGGGAGTCTACTGTGGCCCTTTGTGTCCTGCCCCATTTCCACCGTCGCCTGCCAGCATGAAATGAACTCCCTCAGGCCCTCCCTTTCTTGGTAGGTGCAAATTCGGGTTCCCTTGAGTCATGTTCTGATTAGTTGAGCCTAGAGGCAGGCTGGGCTCCAGGCAGGCACCCACCCACTTCTGGCTCTGTCTCTGTGCAGGACATCCATCTGCCCTGCTGCTAAATCAGGCTTAATTCTTGCCACCATGTTACATCCTTATACTCAGAGAAGAGCATTCCAATCACTTTCCTAGAATTTAGGTTTTTCTGTCTCCCACTGAACCCTGAGAGAAGTTATTATTTTTAAACTGAGAAATTAAAAACAACATGGAAAGCAGCTAGGGCCCTTACATATAATTTGAAGTCAAATCTCATTTTGACTGAGGCCCCACCAATTACCAACTGGATGGACAATTTTCTCATCTTTAAGACAAGGATAAATATATCCACCTCAAAGGTCTGATTGTTGTGGGGAGGGGTGCAAATTGGATAAGGTCTAGCCTATTATTAAGACTCTATTCAATTGACAAAAATTCCATTCAAACTGCTTAAGTTGGTGAGCTCACGGATTGGATAATGGGGAAACGGAAGCACGCCTTGCTTCAGGCACCATTGCATCCAGAGGTCAAAGACAGGACAGTTGCCATTTGGCTCCTCCAGTTGCTGCAATCCAGCTTCATCCTTAGCCAGCATCCTTCACACTGTGTAAGGTGGCCCCAGAGGCCCATGCACCTCCTCGACGGCACTCTCAGATAAAGAATCATCTCTCTGCTGATAGATCCAGGGTACATCCCACCGGTGACTTTGGTTTTCCTTAGAGATGGACCAACAGACATGGCAGAGGTTCCCAGTTTGCCTTTGCGTTAAATCCTTTCCTGTTTCCCTCCCCGACTTTTGCCACTTTCCCTGTCCCTGAACCTTGCCTAGATGACAAACACCTTGCACAAACAGTTCTAGGAAACACAATTCTGACAGTTAGAGGGACGGGAGTGCACCCACAGACCTGAGCAAGAGGTATCAGAACAGGAACAACCTCCAAACACAACGTTTTACAGATTAAAGATGAAAACTGCTATCTGAGCCAGGCTACAAGGATATGTACCCCTCATTTTTTTTTTCCACTCTATCAAATTCCAACCACACTTCAACTTGGGTGAGCTAATCTTCAGTTATTCCCCGGTATGTATCAACTGAATGAAGCCTTAAACTTTCCTTTCTATTTTTTTTTTTTTGAGATGGAGTTTTACTCTGTCACCCAGGCTGGAGTGCAATGGTGCAATCTCAGTTCACTGCAACCTCTGCCTCCCAAGTTCAAGAGATTCTCCTGTCTCAGCCTCCCAAGTAGCTGGGATTACAGGTGCCCGCCACCACGTCCAGCTAATTTTTTATATTTTTAGTAGAGATGGGGTTTCACCATATTGGGCAGGCTGGTCTCAAACTCCTGACCTTAGGTGATCTGCCCACCTCGGCCTCCCAAAGTGCTGGGATTACAGGCGTGAGCCACTGTGCCCGGCCATAGCTTTAAACTTTCATGTGTATTGCTTAACTTACCGGAAGCCTTACATGGATGTATGTGTTTGTCCGCAAATCAGTTACTGTGACTGGTGTAGACATGCAGGGTGGGGCAGAGGATGGGTCCACCTTGTAGTGGCTGACTAGGCTGGGCATGCTGAGTCTCAAGTAGGGGATGACTGGGTTCCCAAACGAAGGAATGCAGGACAGAGAAATCTATCTCCTACCCTCAGCATTTAGTGAGAGCTTACTAGATGTCATATAGATGTCATTGCCAAACCTGGGTCTGTGCTCTTTCCCAGTGTTTTATCAAAAAGCAGACACCAGAATTTGGGAAGATTGAAGATATTCACTCCCATAATAACTGTGATAGATAGAGATTTGAACCAGATAAAACTCCAGATGAAACAAAACTGCCCCAATCTGCTAACCTAGGAAGCAAACCCAAATCTAGTTTTTTTCTGATCTGCAAATGAAGATAATATATTGGGAAGTGACCATTATAAAATTGAGAAATTTCATAATTTCAGAGACTTTTGAACTGGAATAAAGTGGAAATTTCAAATTACCCTAATTAGCATTAATTATGTTTCTGTTGATTCCAATGGAAGAGTCTTAATAACAGGTTATGGTTTTTCATATTTGGTCCCAACAATCAGAACTTTAAGGTGGATATTTTCATCTCCATTTGAAAGATAAAATAAACTGAATGGTGGGGATGGGGCAAAGTGTGTGACTAAAGTTCTCAGGAATGTTCCTTTATTAGTTCAGAAAAAAAACAAAAAAAGAGTCAAGAGAAATATTAGCAAACTTGATTTGGTGGATCTAAAACCCTGGCTGGGAGCTAAAGTTGGAACTACATTAAATAGTGCTAATAAATCATTTTTAAGTTATTCATTTTAAAAAAGCACTCTTCCGACATCTTAAAGAGCAACCAATTTTTTTTAACTTTAAAATCTCATCACATTGCAAATTAGAACAAAAAGTGAAGCAGGCAGAGGCAGCCCTTTCTTGAACCTAAATTAGAAACCAGACAAACATGGATTTAAGTCTCAATTGCATCATTTTGTCAATTGCATAACTTACAGCTGGGGGATCTGGGCAGTCATTCTGGTAGAAGTTCCTCAAGGCATCACGGATGCCTGTTATGCAATGTGGACATTGGGAATTCCTTTGCTATCTCTTTTGCCTACAGGCACGGTTGGTAGAGGATAAAATCACCGAAGCCCCAGACATGGTCTACTCGGGTGAACAGTTTTGTAACCCACTGCAAAGGTCAGACCCAGGGTACTTGAGACCTGGAGCAATTGGTGTCCCAGTTTTAGGGCCAGGGTTGAAATAACTGCCTCCTCCTTCTGCCAGTCTGGAGAATGATCATCTCATCACAAAAAGAACAGAAGTGCAAACAGTGCCATTTTCCCTCTTTCTTATCCCATCAGTGAGAGTAGCCTGGAAGTTATAGTGGGAAGCCTAAAGACCTATGAAGCTTTGTTTTTCTAAGTGAAAAAACATAAAACACAGAGAAAAGGGCATAAAATTGAAATGTGCACCAAACAAGTCGTTATTAAGCAAGAAACTTATTAAATAACACATAATGAACACTCAGATTAAAAGAAAAAAATTAGAAGACAGAACATGTATGTTTTCTTCCCAATACCATCTCCTCCTTCTCTTCTACAAACACCCAAGATCTCAACATTTATGGTAATAATTTTCTTGCTTTTTAAAAAATTGTTTTATAACTTAAGAACACATTCAAAAATAAAACAGTTTACATTTCCCTGAGTTTAAACTTTATATAAATAGAATCATCCTGTATGTATTCTTTCGTATCTTGCTTTCTTTTCTCAGCTGTTTGTAGGATGCATGTATGTTGTTGAAAGTGCCTGTAGCCATTCTTAAAAGTTGTTTCATAAACTCCAGTGCATAAATCTACCATTGGAATATATTTATCCATTCCACTGTTCATGGGCATTTGAGTTGTTTCAAGTGTACGTACATTGCAATTACAAGTAATGCTGCTGTAAATATTCCTGTATATTATCCTGGGATATGCAACCTGCATTTCTTCAGGGTACATACCTAGGAATGGAATTCCTGGGTCCCAGGGTTCCTGCTTCCTCAACTTTACAAGATAATGCATACTGTTTTCTAAAGTGATTGTCTCAACTTTACACTACCAACAGACACTGTTAAACTGTTTAATTTTTGCAAATCTCACAGGAGTCTTGGATTTAATTTGCATTTCTCTGATTAATGGTGAGGTTAAACACACTTTCATACATTTTTGGCCATTTGGATTTTCTCTTTTACGAAGTGCTTGTTCAAATCTCTTGCCCATTTCCTTGATTGGGCATTCTGGCTTTTTCTTATGGACTCTTGTGGTTCTTCACATATTCAGGTTACCTGTTCTTTGTTAGTCATCTGTATTGTATCTATTTTCTATCACTCTATTGTTTTCCTTTTCACTCTTTTAAAGAAATTTAGTGAATTTAAATAGTCGGGAGTCTTTAGCTTAATGGAGTTTAGTTTCTCTGTTTCTCTTTATGATTGGTTGCTGATAGATTTCTTAACCAGAAACCAAATCATTGTCATGATTTGATCATGAAAATGATCATGATTATTCTCTTTTACAGGCTTCATGGTTTCGCCTTCATCCCATTATAAGTGAAATCAATGGGTTAAAATTCATTTTAGTTCACAATGCAAATTTTTCTTCTTTCTTTCTTTTATCTAATTGTCCTAATACTATATGTGCTGTTCAAATCTTCTGTAACTTTATTCCATTTTTGTGCGTTGTCCTGTCATTACATAAAGAGGCCCAAGCCTGGGCAACATAGTGAGACTTTGTCTCTACAAAAAATTTATTAAAATTAGCCAGGTATGGGGGGTAGCACATGCCTGTAGTCACAGCCACGCGGGAGGCTGAGGTGAAAGGATCTCTTGAGACTGGGAGATTGAGGCTGCAGTGAGCTATGCTAATGCTACTGCACTTCAGCCTGGGGAAGAGTGAGACCCTGTCTTTTTTTTTAATTTAAAGGCCTGTTAAAATCTCCCCCTGTGGCTACAGTTATGTCTATTTTACTTTTTAGGTCTATAAATATTTGCTTTATATATTTTAAGGCTGTGTTACTAAGAGTTTACAAAATTTAAAATTGGTATATCTTCTTGACAAATTGATGAATCTTTGATCAGTATTAAAAGACTTCCTTCTTTAGTGATGCGTTTTGCTTTAAAGTCTACTTAGCTCATAATAAAAACCTACAGCAGATTTCCTTTGGTTAGTAGGCATGGTTTATAAACCCATTTGCTTTCAACCTTCCTATTTTAGAAGTACAGTTGATCCTCATTATTTGTAGATTCCATATTTGCAAATTAACCTACCTGCTAAAACTTATTTGTAACCTCAACATCAATGCTTGTGGCACTGTCATGGCCATTTGTGGGCATGTTCAAAGCAGCTAAAAATTTGAGTCACTTGATGTGCATGCTCCTAGCTGAAGTCCAATAAGGCGATACTCTCAGCGTTCTTGTTTTCGGCAGTTTCACACAGACATAACCAGAGGATGGAGAAATGGAGACGGTAGGGGCTAGGGACAGTAGAGTGCAAGTTCTGGCTCTGGGACCAGTTGGATTAGGTTTTAATCCCAATTCTGGCACCTGTTAGTGGGGCAGCCTCAGGCAAGCCACACATTTCTGAACCTTGTTTTCTCTTTTGTGAAAAGTAAAATAGGTTCTATCAGGATGAATTTTGAAGATTTAAAATGATGATTTACATGAGATAATATAAATAGATTCAATTTCCCCTGGAAGCAGTGGTTCAGTATTTGCTAATTCAGGGCTCATGATGACTTTCTGTTATGTAACAACTGTGAATAACGAGAATTGACTATGTGTAGCTCATAAATAATATAGAGATAGATTTTGTGGGTTTTAAAGATACGTATTTAAATTAACAATCTTTTGTCTTTTGTCTGAATGATTTAGTCTATTTGCCTTTAATAGAATTAATGCTATATCATAATTCATTGGTTTTGAGAAGCCCATCACTTTGACCTCTTGACATCTCTGAAGTTAGCATGCACTCACTGTTGGCCAAATGGTGCTATGATGTAGCTGTTGTGAAAAGAAAATACATCTTGGGGCTCCCAAATCACTAAGATAAAGGGAAAAGTCTAGTTGGGAGCTGCTTAGGGCAAACTTGTCTCCCATTCTTTCAAAGTGACCCCTCTGCTCACTGAGATAAATGCACATCTGATTGCCTCCTTTGGAGAGGCTCATCAGAAACATGAAAGAATGCAACCATTTGTCTCTTATCTACCTATTACCTGGAAGCCCCCTCTTTGCTTTGGGTTGTCTCGCTTTTGCTTTGAGTTGTCCCACCTTTCCAGACTGAACCAAAGTTCATCTTGTATATGTTGATTGATGTCTCATGACTCCCTAAAATGTATAAAATGGATAAAACCAAACTCTGTTCTGACCACCTTGGGCACATGTTATCAGGACCTCCTGAGACTGTGTCATAGGTGTGCATCCTCAACCTTGGCAAAATAAACTTTCTAAATTAACTGAGACCTGTCTCAGATATTCGGGGTTCACACTGTCATTGCCTGAGCATGTATATTAACATCTACAGAGTGGTAGTTAGCAGCTTTGGAGAAAATCTCTGTGACAAAGTACAGCCCTCTTTTATAAAATTCTGTGTCATCCAAGCTCTTAGTGATGCAGAATTTGTTATTGTGTGGATAAACACAGACATCTACAAGTCTAAGTCAGAAAAAAGAAAATATTTAGAAAAGGTAGATTCCAAATGTGACAGTTTTAGAAATGTCGTAACCCATTGATTTCCCTTGTGATGTTCTTCTTCTGTCTGCACAAGAGTGGTGCATGGTTTTTAAAAATCTGAAAAAGTTATTTCATTATTATAGAATAAAAATTCCAAGAGTTAAGAAAGCATTGTAACAATTTTAATGCCAGTGCATTGTTCTTTATTAAAGATGGATAAAATGATAATGCTTCTTAGAATTAATTCCTCTTAGAGTCTGTGACATACAGCTCTGTGGATGTCTTATACTCTTTTACTTTGGAATTTCTATTTCCCTCTGGTTCTCTTTGTGTATGTCTTTCTTTTTAACTTTATTTTTGGGTCTCTCTATAAGTTTGGAAGTAATACACTATTTTTAATCTTTGGTGTTTACTTGAAAAAATACTACATGTATAATTAACTTATCCAAGTAGAAATTAATCAAAACCTTTACTCTTTCCCTAATTAATACGAAAACCTTAGCATTAACTCTAATTATCCACCTCCTGATGTAACTGTTATTGTAGTTTGATATTTTAATTCTAACTTTTAAATGTTAACACCCTTAGACATTTTTACAACTATTTTATGTAATTGTTGTTAATTTTCATTTGCCCATATATATAACACTTTTCTTGTTCTTCAGTTCTTTCTTGCATCTTAGACCTTCCATCTGGGGTCACTTTATTTCTACCTGAACAGCGAATCCTTTGGAATTGTCTTCACTGAAGTTCTGATGGTGACCAATTCCCAGTTTCTGTCTGTCTTTTTCTCTATATTTTTATATTTTCTGACCTTAGAATTCCAGACTGGCAATTATTTTCTTCCAGCACATTTAAAATATGATTTTTTGTTTCTATTTTTGCTGTTGAGATGTCTTCTGTAAGTATACCTATTTCTCCTTTAAAAATCATTTGGCTGCTTTTAAGTTTTCTATTTTGACTCTTTGGAAAATGTTCAGGTGTAGATTTCCTTTTAATATATTTTGCCTAGGATTTGTTGGGTTTCTCAAATCTGTGCACAGGTGAATTTTATCAGTTATAGGCAATTCCCAGCCATTATTTCTTTATGTATTATTTCTGTTTCTCTTCTTCTGGACTTCTGAATAAATGTATGCTAGAACTTCTCAATATATTATACTTACTTATTACCCTCTGTTCTGTATTATCTATTTTTATTTTCTATGCTGATTTCCAGATAATTTACTCTCTAATTTTTTTTTTTGCTGTGTCCAATCTGCTGCCAAAATGCCCAGTATTAATTTCCAGTTACTATATTTTTTACTTGTAGAAGCTATATATATTTTTACATCGGCTATGTCATTTTTATTGCTTTTTGTTCCCTTCAGTTATTTTTAAGTTTGCCATTTACTTCATTAAACTTTGTAAGCATAGTTGCTTTAAAATATAAAGTCTGTGCAGGTCTGTTTCCACTGTCTCTTAGTTCTCAATCATAGATTTTGTTTCCTTGTATGCCTGGTTGTCTTTCACGGCTTGTTGCTCTTGCCCTTGAACAATTAATTGTAGAGAGTTCCTGTGACGTAGGAGGGACTTACCCCTCACCAGAGGTCTTTGGCCCTCGTTGCTTCTTCTACTCCTTGAGGCACTACCAGTAAGGGCCACCTCATGCCAAGTTTGCAGCTTTAAGGTTCCTAGGCCCACCCAGGTTACACCTTCCTAGGATACAAATTCATTAGTGAGCTGGTTGACAACCACAGTTTCTCAGGATTTCTCCCCTTTTATTTCCTTTCCTCCTGCTTTGTTCAGTGCCAAAGTGGTTTTCTCTGAGTTCTACCTCAGTAGAAAACTATGAGTTTAGATCCGGTTTTCTTTATCTGAGGATAGACTTTTGGGGATGTATTTCAATGTGGGTGTCCTCTAAGTATTCTCACTTTTGTCCTTGGTTTCTGACCCTTGCCCTTCACAGTCACTTTACAGGATTTTAAGTGTGTAGAAAAGACACATGAGTTGGGTGCTTTTAAATTCCCCTACTTGTCGTGTTACACTTAGCCAGCAAGAAAAGACAACCTCGTTGCCTCTTCAGCTCATCAATACTGTAAAGGAAGTGTGTGTTTTTTTTTAGACATTACGCAATATTTTTCATGGTTTTCAGTGGGAGGGTAGATCCAAATAATTTAGCTTGACATTACTGGAAACCAGAAGGCACATTTGGGATTTCTAAGATAAACATTTCAAAATGAAAAACAAGAGCAGATTGTCATATGGAAATTTCTGGCCCAGCACACCACATAGTGCAGATATTCCACATCCCCTCCAGAAAAGAAGACATCTTATCTTACAGGACTATGTTGAGGATTAAATTAGGTAACAGGGTGAAATTGCTAAGTGAAGTGCCGGTGCTCAAGAAAAGTTTAAGTCTGAAATCTAAGACTGAGAACTTGGTTTTTCTACTGTTAATGCTGGAGGCAATCACTATGGGGTTTAGAGATGACTTGCCACATGGCTGAGCGGATCATTAGAAACACCCAACCCCTTGGCCTTTGGGGGATTTCAATCAGAAAGGATCAGGGTGGGCGTTCTGAGCTCTCTCAGAATGGCAGGCCCAGAGGAAAAGTCAAGCTGAAGTGCTTAGGGGATTAAAATAAATAAAATGCTTCACTAGAGATTAGGATTCAAGTATCAGTTTGATTTAATGATTCCAGAAGGTTAATGCACATCCCAGGCAGGCAGCCAGTTGCCCTCAGCTGGTTTGGAGCCAGCAGGATTATGGTGAGAGGTGATGGTGTCTCTTCCACAATTCTGGTTTATTTGAGAAACAGAAAGAAGCTGGGATGGATGGAGAGCAGTGAGCAAAGAGGAGTGTGGAGGAGACGAGGCCAGACAGGTGGGCAGAATCTAGATCACGGAGGGGACTTGAGAGGATACAGAAGGGAATTTAAATTCATTTCCAAGTATAATGGGAAACTATTGAAGTCTTTTAATCAACTAAGGAATGCTTGTAGCAGTTTAATTTAGGATAACAAAAACAACAAAAAAGCAAACAAACCAAACGTCCATCAACAGGTAATGAGATAAACAAACTGTGATAGAATGAATACCACTCAGCAGTGGAAAGCGATGAACTATCGACAGACACAGCCTCGTGGCTGAATCTCAGAAACACTGTGCCGAGCAAAGGAAGTCAAGCACAAAGAAGCACATGCTGTATGTCTCCAGTGCAAGATAATCTGTACTGACATGGAGCAGATCAGTGGCTGCCTGGGGCTGCAGGGCAATGGGGGCTGAACTGCAAAGGGGCATGGGGAACTTTCTGAGGGGAGGGAAATGCTCTCTAGCTTGATTATGGGGATGAACACATGGGGTCTATGTATTTGTCAGTTTGTACACTTGAAGGGCACGCATTTTATTGGGTGCAAAGCTACCTTAGTAAAGCTGATTTTTAAAAATCTCTAGCAAATAAATGTAAATTACATTCATTATATTCTGAAGCACCGTAAGAGTTCAAGGTTAAGGAGAAAACGGATGCACAGATATTCATGTCACAGGACCTTTCAATTATTAAATTCTAATGGAACTTTGAGCCTCTTGGTTTCTAAAGCAAAAAGGGACATAAATGTGGCCTCGTGTTTCTCACTCTCTTTAGAATAACATTGTCCAGGAGAGCTCAGTGGAATGGATGTTCCCACCCTCACTTAAACATGGGATGCTGTGCTTTAGGGAGGTGGTAAATATCCTGCTCCAGGTGACCATTGTGACTGAGGAGAGGTAAACCTTAAACCCAGTCTGTGAGATACCCCAGTTCATCCCCTCTTTACACTGGTCCAAGGGCTAGGCAGTGAGAGGTGGATGAAAGCTCCAGTTCCAACAAACAGGTTTCACAAGACTGCTGTCCTCCCCAGGAGTCAATGGGCTTTAGATTGAATTAGGAGGTCCTATCACCGACATCAAGTGATCTGATAGGGTGACTTCTTATGCTAAGCAGGTTGCTCAAACTCAGCACTATTGACATTTTGAACTGGAAATTTTTTGCTGTAGGGAGGTTGTCCTTTGCATTGTAGGAAGTTTTGCAACATGCCTGGCCCCTACCTACTATTAATAGATACCAGTAAAACACCAGCCCCATTTGTGAGAACTAAATTTGTCTCCAAACACTGCCAAATGTCCCAGGGATGGAAGGGGAATTGTCGCCGGTTGAGAACCACCACCTTAAACCTTTCCATGGTTCTCCATTGTCCACAGGATGTAGTCTATGCTCTTTAGCATGGCTTAGAAGCTCTGTGCAATCTGCTCCACCCCCTCCAGTCTCCCTCGCCTCACACTCGCCACTTCCCTCTTCACATCACATAGTGTGCATCAAGAACAATCCATTGGCCAATTGCTCCTTCCCTAAACACCATCCTCTTTCTTGCTGTATGCCTTGTTCACTCCGTGCCTTCTTCAATAGAATGCAGTCTTCTTTCCACTATCTTTTCCCAGCTAACTTCTACTTAATACTCAAAATTCAACACAAGAATGACTTATTTTGATGGTTTCTTAAAATGATATACCTTTTGCACTGTTCTAACAATGAGCAAGTACTTTTTTGGTTTGCACAATAACAATCAAAAGTTGCTTTACTTTTTTTACTTTTTTTCTTTTCTTTCTTTTTTTTGTTTTTTTGTTTTTTTGTTTTTACAGAGTCTTACTCTGTCATCCAGGCTGGAGTGCAATGGTGCGATCTAGGCTCACTGCAATCTCCGCCTCTCAAGTTCAAGCAATTCTCCTGCCTCAGCTTCCCAGGTAGCTGGGACTACAGGTGCACACCACCATGTCCAGCTAATTTTTTGTATTTTAGTAGAGACAGGGTTTCACCATGTTGGCCAGGATGGTCTCGATCTCCTGACCTCGTGATCTGCCAGCCTCAGTCTCCCAAAGTGCTGGGATTACAGATGTGAGCCAAGTTCTTTTTGTTTTTTTCTTTAATTTTTTTTTTTTTTTTTTTTTTTTTAGACACAGTCTCACTCTGTCACCCAGGGTGGAGTGCAGTTGTGCAATCTTGGCTCACTGCAAGCTCCGCTTCCTGGGTTCACACCATTCTCCTGCCTCAGCCTCCGGAGTAGCTGGGACTACAGGCGCCCGCCACCGCGCCTGGCTAATTTTTTTGTATTTTTAGTAGAGATGGGGTTTCACTGTATTAGCCAGAATGGTCTCGATCTCCTGACCTCATGATCTGCCTGCCTCGGCCTCCCAAAGTGCTGGGATTACAGGCATGAGCCGCCATGCCTGGCCACATTTTTTTTCTTTTTTAAAGTTCCGGGGTGCAGGATGTACAGGTTACATGTGAAGGATGTGCAGGTTTGTTGCATAGGTTCATCAATGACAGACTGGATACAGAAAACGTGGTAAATATACACCATGGAATACTATGCAGCCATAAAAAGGAGTGAAGTCGTGTCTTTTGCAGGGACATGGATAAAGGTGGAAGCCATTATCCTCAGCAAACTAACACAGGAACAGAAAAGTTGTTTTTCTTTAAAGCTTGTCCCAAGCTGGGAAAATTCTCCTCTGACTCCCCCATAGAATTGTCTTTCTTTTCTCTTTTATTTTACTGGCTACACTGTGATTAACTGTTTATCTACTGGCCTCTATTAGCCAGTGAGCTTTTTGGCATGGGGATGCTGATGTAGTTGCCTATGTGTACTAGGGCTCAGCAAAGACCCTGGCCCAGAGAGAGTCTCAGGAAAGCCCTAGGACATGGACCTACCTGTGGGACAATCACATGCAAGAAAGTCTTGGGCCAGGTTGACATCTGTGCTGCAGATGGGGTGGAGGCACTGCCTTAGCAGGTGGACACTCTGTCCAGATGCAGGGGGCTGGGGCTGGTGACCTCTCTGGGTTTCTTCCTTCCCCTGTTCCAAAGGGACATTGGACAGCATTACTTGAGCCAGAGCACAAGAGAATTTTACTAATAAATTGTGTTATAGTCTGAATGAATCACTAGTAAAGCGTGGGTTGGAATGAAGACAAGATTTATTTTCTTACTGCCATACACAGCTAATGGATTTTAACTTTAACTTCCTGTACAACCATTGGAAAAAGTGCCCTTTGCTTGAGAGGTGGAAGTGGATGCATAGGACAAAGGACAGCCAGGGGCCGTACTTGACAGAGGGTGAGTTGGAGAGGATACCCTCCATCATCCTGAGAAAATGCTTCAGAAGCCCTGGGGACTCCAAACACTCTTACTGGTGACCCAGGGTAAGACACCCCTGAGAACACAAGAGGAAAAGACCAGCAGGTCCCTGGAGAGCTGCCCGGGGTTGACTCTGCTGTGGGATTGTACTTTACTGTATTACCAATGTGTACCCCACCCGCCAATGCTGGTTGCCTGTTATCTTCCTTTCCGTCCTTTTCTGGACAGTCCTAGGGAAGGGCTCCCCACTGGGGCCCTACTGGCCTTTGGGGAATGACGAGTTTTTGGTATGGGGGACTGTCCTACATACTGCAAGGTGTTAAACACCCTGGCCTCTGGTCACTGAAAGCTAACTAAAATGGTTTGGCTGTGTCCCCACCCAAATTTCATCCTGAATTCCCACATGTGGTGGGAGGGAGCCAGTGAGAGGTAACTGAATCATGGGGGCAAGTCTTTCCCGTGTTGTTCTGGTGATAGTGAGTAAGTCTCACAAGAGCTGATGGTTTCATAAAGAGGAGTTCCCCTGCACAAGCTCTCTCTCTTTGCCTGCTGCCATCCATGTAAGATGCGACTTGTTCCTCCCTGCCTTCCACCATGATTGTGAGGCTTCCCCAGTCACGTGGAACTGTAAGTCCAATTAAACCTTTTTCTTTTGTAAATTGCCCAGTCTCGGGTATGTCTTTGTCAGCAGCGTGAAAACAGACTAATACGCTAACAATACCCCATCCCTGTCATTGTGACAACCCCAATGTCTCCTCCCACTCTGTGTCCAAATGCCACCTGAGGAAGCTGAGTGCATCTAAACTAGGGCCTCTTAAGCTACCTGCCTGAGGGAAGGACCATTGCAGATGAGCATGGGAGAACAAAAAGGTCCTTTATTTGATATTTTTGGTTGCAAGAACCTCTCCTTTAAGCTCTCAAAGTTCAAGCACTCAATCACTGGGATTACTTTTATATATAGACCAGCGTCAGCCAAATGGACCCAAATCCACAGGCCAAATCTGGCCCACAACCTGTTTTATTAACACACAGCCACAATCATTATTCATGTGTTTTCTATGGCTACTTTCATGCCATGTTGGCAGAGTTGGGTACCCACAACAGTAGAGATCAGATGGCCCACAGAACTGAAAGCATTCACTACCTGGCCCCTTAGAGAAAAAGTTTGTTGACTTCTTTCATAGACAGTAGTTTTGAAAAATTATGTGCCTGCCCAGACGTGAAAGATTCTCCCACTCAAGAAGGAGGGATCAGAGGGGAAACAAGAAAACCCCGACATCAGTGTGTCCCTGAGAAGGGGCTCTGTGCTGTGTCTCCACTTCACAACCCACGTGTGGTCCATAGGCGGAATGGAGGCGATAGACTCTAAAAGGGTGAAAGAGTCAACAGCAGAGGGAAATTGACTCTCATTTCTTGGGTGAAGCCTGGGACACTGCATGCCCCACAGAGTTCTCAATTGGTCAACATCACATGGGGGGTAGGAACTCTGTATTAGAAATGACTTTGGAATGCATCTAGGGAAATTGGTCTGAATCAGTCTCAGAGAGCTCCCACTTGCCCCAGTGTGGTGAAGGGAGCAGCTGAATGATTCTCCTTGTGGTTTATGGTGGCATGGAGATAGGGTATGTTCACTGGGCAGATTTGTCAAGATTCATGTAGAATGGCAAGATTCCTCTAGAATGCCATAAGACATGAGATTTGGCCAGAGGCCTGGGGGGGTTGATGGTCAGGATGAGGAAAGCACTGATGGTTCCTGGTGCTAAAAACCAGCGGGGAATGTGAACATCTCAGTGGATACACACTTGAGGAGAGGGAGGCATCAAGGACCAGACTTCCCTTCTTACAACGCCGTGCACCGTGAAGCAGCATCCCCTGCCCCAGGATAGATGTAACGCCAGAGATGGGGGTGTGGACCTTACTGATCTTATGGACTGAGTTTTAGTTTCTACCTTCTGGTGGAATAAATGCATAAATCAAACTTCAGTTAAAAATAAATTGAGGGGGGCGGAGCAAGATGGCCGAATAGGAACAGTTCCAGTCTCCAACTCCCAGCGCCAGCGACACAGAAGACCGGCGATTTCTGCATTTTCAACTGAGGTACTGGGTTCATCTCACTTGGGAGTGCCAGAGGATCGGTGCTGGTCAGCTGCTGCAGCCCGACCAGCGAGAGCTGAAGCAGGGCAAGGCATTGCCTCACCTGGGAAGCGCAAGGGGGAAGGGAATCCCTTTTCCTAGCCAGGGGAACTGAGACACACAACACCTGGAAAATCGGGTAACTCCCACCCCAATACTGCGCTTTAAGCAAACAGGCACACCAGGAGATCTATCCCACACCTGGCCGGGAGGGTCCCACACCCACGGAGCCTCCCTCATTGCTAGCACAGCAGTCTGTGATCTACCGGCAAGGCAGCAGCGAGGCTGGGGGAGGGGCGCCCGCCATTGCTGAGGCTTAAGTAGGTAAACAAAGCTGCTGGGAAGCTCGAACTGGGTGGAGCTCACAGCAGCTCAAGGAAACCTGCCTGTCTCTGTAGACTCCACCTCTGGGGACAGGGCACAGTAAACAATAACAAATGCAGCAGAAAGCTCTGCAGATGCAAACGACTCTGTCTGACAGCTGTGAAGAGAGCAGTGGATCTTCCAACATGGAGGTTGAGATCTGAGAAGGGAAAGACTCCCTGCTCAAGTGGGTCCCTGACCCCTGAGTAGCCTAACTTGGAGACATCCCCCACTAGGGGCAGTCTGACACCCCACACCTCACAGGGTGGAGTACACCCCTGAGAGGAAGCTTCCAAAGCAAGAATCAGACAGGTACACTCGCTGTTCAGAAATATTCTATCTTCTGCAGCCTCTGCTGCTGATACCCAGGCAAACAGGGTCTGGAGTGGACCTCAAGCAATCTCCAACAGACCTACAGCTGAGGGTCCTGACTGTTAGAAGGAAAACTATCAAACAGGAAGGATACCTACACCAAAACCCCATCAGTACATCACCATCATTAAAGACCAGAGGCAGATAAAACCACAAAGATGGGGAAAAAGCAGGGCAGAAAAGCTGGAAATTCAAAAAATAAGAGCGCATCTCCCCCGGCAAAGGAGCACAGCTCATCGCCAGCAACGGATCAAAGCTGGATGGAGAATGACTTCGACGAGATGAGAGAAGAAGGCTTCAGTCCATCAAATTTCTCAGAGCTAAAGGAGGAATTACGTACCCAGCGCAAAGAAACTAAAAATCTTGAAAAAAAAGTGGAAGAATTGATGGCTAGAGTAATTAATGCAGAGAAGGTCATAAACGAAATGAAAGAGATGAAAACCATGACACGAGAAATACGTGACAAATGCACAAGCTTCAGTAACCGACTCGATCAACTGGAAGAAAGAATGTCAGCGATGGAGGATCAAATGAATGAAATGAAGCGAGAAGAGAAACCAAAAGAAAAAAGAAGAAAAAGAAATGAACAAAGCCTGCAAGAAGTATGGGATTATGTAAAAAGACCAAATCTACGTCTGATTGGGGTGCCTGAAAGTGAGGGGGAAAATGGAACCAAGTTGGAAAACACTCTTCAGGATATCATCCAGGAGAACTTCCCCAACCTAGTAGGGCAGGCCAACATTCAAATCCAGGAAATACAGAGAACGCCACAAAGATACTCCTCGAGAAGAGCAACTCCAAGACACATAATTGCCAGATTCACCAAAGTTGAACTGAAGGAAAAAATCTTAAGGGCAGCCAGAGAGAAAGGTCGGGTTACCCACAAAGGGAAGCCCATCAGACTAACAGCAGATCTCTCGGCAGAAACTCTTCAAGCCAGAAGAGAGTGGGGGCCAATATTCAACATTCTTAAAGAAAAGAATTTTAAACCCAGAATTTTATATCCAGCCAAACTAAGTTTCATAAGTGAAGGAGAAATAAAATCCTTTACAGATAAGCAAATGCTTAGAGATTTTGTCACCACTAGGCCTGCCTTACAAGAGACCCTGAAGGAAGCACTAAACATGGAAAGGAACAACCGGTACCAGCCATTGCAAAAACATGCCAAAATGTAAAGATCATCAAGGCTAGGAAGAAACTTCATCAACTAACGAGCAAAATAACCACTTAATATCATAATGGCAGGATCAAGTTCACACATAACAATCTTAACCTTAAATGTAAATGGACTAAATGCTCCAACTAAAAGACACAGACTGGCAAACTGGATAAAGAATCAAGACCCATCAGTCTGCTGTATTCAGGAGACCCATCTCACATGCAGAGACATACATAGGCTCAAAATAAAGGGATGGAGGAAGATTTACCAAGCAAATGGAGAACAAAAAAAAAGCGGGGGTTGCAATACTAGTCTCTGATAAAACAGACTTTAAACCATCAAAGATCAAAAGAGACAAAGAAGGCCATTACATAATGGTAAAGGGATCAATTCAACAGGAAGAGCTAACTATCCTAAATATATATGCACCCAATACAGGAGCACCCAGATTCATAAAGCAAGTCCTTAGAGACTTACAAAGAGACTTAGACTCCCATACAATAATAATGGGAGACTTCAACACTCCACTGTCAACATTAGACAGATCAACGAGACAGAAAGTTAACAAGGATATCCAGGAATTGAACTCATCTCTGCAGCAAGCAGACCTAATAGACATCTATAGAACTCTCCACCCCAAATCAACAGAATATACATTCTTCTCAGCACCACATCGTACTTACTCCAAAATTGACCATGTAATTGGAAGTAAAGCACTCCTCAGCAAATGTACAAGAACAGAAATTATAACAAACTGTCTCTCAGACCACAGTGCAATCAAACTAGAACTCAGGACTAAGAAACTCAATCAAAACCGCTCAACTACATGGAAACTGAACAACCTGCTCCTGAATGACTACTGGGTACATAATGAAATGAAGGCAGAAACAAAGATGTTCTTTGAAACCAATGAGAACAAAGATACAACATACCAGAATCTCTGGGACACATTTAAAGCAGTGTGTAGAGGGAAATTTATAGCACTAAATGCCCACAAGAGAAAGCAGGAAAGATCTAAAATTGACACTCTAACATCGCAATTAAAAGAACTAGAGAAGCAAGAGCAAACACATTCGAAAGCTAGCAGAAGGCAAGAAATAACTAAGATCAGAGCAGAACTGAAGGAGATAGAGACACAAAAAACCCCCCAAAAAAATCAATGAATCCAGGAGTTGGTTTTTTGAAAAGATCAACAAAATTGACAGACCACTAGCAAGACTAATTAAGAAGAAAAGAGAGAAGAATCAAATCGACGCAATTAAAAATGATAAAGGGGATATCACCACCGACCCCACAGAAATACAAACTACCATCAGAGAATACTATAAACACCTCTACGCAAATAAACTGGAAAATCTAGAAGAAATGGATAATTTCCTGGACACTTACACTCTTCCAAGACTAAACCAGGAAGAGGTTGAATCCCTGAATAGACCAATAGCAGGCTCTGAAATTGAGGCAATAATTAATAGCCTACCAACCAAAAAAAGTCCAGGACCAGATGGATTCACAGCTGAATTCTACCAGAGGTACAAGGAGGAGTTGGTACCATTCCTTCTGAAACTATTCCAAACAATAGAAAAAGAGGGAATCCTCCCTAACTCATTTTATGAGGCCAACATCATCCTGATACCAAAACCTGGCAGAGACACAACAAAAAAAGAGAATTTTAGACCAATATCCCTGATGAACATCGATGCAAAAATCCTCAATAAAATACTGGCAAACCGGATTCAGCAACACATCAAAAAGCTTATCCACCATGATCAAGTGGGCTTCATCCCTGGGATGCAAGGCTGGTTCAACATTCGCAAATCAATAAACATAATCCAGCATATAAACAGAACCAAAGACAAGAACCACATCATTATCTCAATAGATGCAGAAAAGGCTTTTGACAAAATTCAACAGCCCTTCATGCTAAAAACGCTCAATAAATTCGGTATTGATGGAACGTACCTCAAAATCATAAGAGCTATTTATGACAAACCCACAGCCAATATCATACTGAATGGGCAAAAACTGGAAAAATTCCCTTTGAAAACTGGCACAAGACAGGGATGCCCTCTCTCACCACTCCTATTCAACATAGTGTTGGAAGTTCTGGCTAGGGCAATCAGGCAAGAGAAAGAAATCAAGGGGATTCAGTTAGGAAAAGAAGAAGTCAAATTGTCCCTGTTTGCAGATGACATGATTGTATATTTAGAAAACCCCATTGTCTCAGCCCAAAATCTCCTTAAGCTGATCAGCAACTTCAGCAAAGTCTCAGGATACAAAATTAATGTGCAAAAATCACAAGCATTCTTATACACCAGTAACAGACAAACAGAGAGCCAAATCAGGAATGTACTTCCATTCACAATTGCTTCAAAGAGAATAAAATACCTAGGAATCCAACTTACAAGGGATGTAAAGGACCTCTTCAAGGAGAACTACAAACCACTGCTCAGTGAAATAAAAGAGGACACATACAAATGGAAGAACATACCATGCTCATGGATAGGAAGAATCAATATCGTGAAAATGGCCATACTGCCCAAGGTAATTTATAGATTCAATGCCATCCCCATCAAGCTACCAATGAGCTTCTTCACAGAATTGGAAAAAACTGCTTTAAAGTTCACATGGAACCAAAAAAGAGCCCGCATCTCCAAGACAATCCTAAGTCAAAAGAACAAAGCTGGAGGCATCACGCTACCTGACTTCAAACTATACTACAAGGCTACAGTAACCAAAACAGCATGGTACTGGTACCAAAACAGAGATATAGACCAATGGAACAGAACAGAGTCCTCAGAAATAATACCACACATCTACAGCCATCTGATCTTTGACAAACCTGAGAGAAACAAGAAATGGGGAAAGGATTCCCTATTTAATAAATGGTGCTGGGAAAATTGGCTAGCCATAAGTAGAAAGCTGAAACTGGATCCTTTCCTTACTCCTTATACGAAAATTAATTCAAGATGGATTAGAGACTTAAATGTTAGACCTAATACCATAAAAATCCTAGAGGAAAACCTAGGTAGTACCATTCAGGACATAGGCATGGGCAAAGACTTCATGTCTAAAACACCAAAAGCAACAGCAGCAAAAGCCAAAATTGACAAATGGGATCTCATTAAACTAAAGAGCTTCTGCACAGCAAAAGAAACTACCATCAGAGTGAACAGGCAACCTACAGAATGGGAGAAAATTTTTGCAATCTACTCATCTGACAAAGGGCTAATATCTAGAACCTACAAATAACTCAAACAAATTTACAAGAAAAAAACAAACAACCCCATCAAAAAGTGGGCAAAGGATATGAACAGACATTTCTCAAAAGAAGACATTCATACAGCCAACAGACACATGAAAAAATGCTCATCATCACTGGCCATCAGAGAAATGCAAATCAAAACCACAATGAGATACCATCTCACACCAGTTAGAATGGCGATCATTCAAAAGTCAGGAAACAACAGGTGCTAGAGAGGATGTGGAGAAATAGGAACACTTTTACACTGTTGGTGGGATTGTAAACTAGTTCAACCATTATGGAAAACAGTATGGCGATTCCTCAAGGATCTAGAACTAGATGTACCATATGACCCAGCCATCCCATTACTGGGTATATACCCAAAGGATTATAAATTATGCTGCTATAAAGACACATGCACACGTATGTTTATTGCAGCACTATTCACAATAGCAAAGACTTGGAATCAACCCAAATGTCCATCAGTGACAGATTGGATTAAGAAAATGTGGCACATATACACCATGGAATACTATGCAGCCATAAAAAAGGATGAGTTTGTGTCCTTTGTAGGGACATGGATGCAGCTGGAAACCATCATTCTTAGCAAACTATCACAAGAACAGAAAACCAAACACCGCATGTTCTCACTCATAGGTGGGAACTGAACAATGAGATCACTTGGACTCGGGAAGGGGAACATCACACACCGGGGCCTATCATAGGGAGGGGGAGGGGGGAGGGATGGCATTGGGAGTTATACCTGATGTAAATGACGAGTTGATGGGTGCAGCACACCAACATGGCACAAGTATACATATGTAGCAAACCTGCACATTATGCACATGTACCCTACAACTTAAAGTATAATAATAATAAATAAATTTAAAAAAATAATAATAAATAAATAAATGAATTGATTTCACTGTACATCTAAATTTGTAGATTGAAAGTCATACCTGCAAAAACTTATTACCCACATTTCCTTTGCACTGTCCTGTGTTAAGCACTGTGGAGGGCCTGAAAAATGACACCAGTAGAGCCCCTGCCCTCCAGGAGTTCTCAGCATAGGCAGGGAGCAAGACATATCTGATCTCACCATTATACAGAGTGACAACCTGCTCATGTGTGTTTCTATGTGTGGTTGAGAAGAGGGGATGGGAGATAAAACTGAAAGCATATATGAGGCAGGGCTTCAGATGCCAGGGGAACCATAGGAAGATTTTAAGCAAAGGGTTATATGTATATGCTTGTGTTTCAGACAGGGCCCTCTGGAGCATGAGGAGGCTGAGATGTGGGCAGGAAGAACAGTGACTCGTGCAACCAGTCTTGGGGAAGGTGGGAAGGTCAGCTCAAGGAAGGAGCAGTGGGTATAGAGAGGAGGAACTGATATAAGAAAGATGTGTAAGAAATTGGGACAATGAGGCCTAGTGGCTTATTGCCTGGGAGAGGAGGATTTCCAGGTCAAATTTTCAAAGGTGCTCCCACCACTCCTCTGGATTTTGTAACTACACTTTCAATGTTCTCTTCAAAATATCATTTATGAGGCAAGCTTCATATTGTGAGCTTGTTGCAAGGCTCAGGAAAAGCAGCATATTAGAGGGTACTTGGATAAGCTTTGGTATAAATAAGCTTTGGTTGAATCAATAGGAGATTGGTCATCTTTGCCCAGCACTTCACATTTCACAAAGAACTTTTACATGAATGATTTGTGAGTTAGGGATCACAAATCTCCCCATTGGAAGATGAAGAAAATAAGCCATGATGAGACTAGGTGACAGCTCATCAATTTGGTGAGAACTGTGGTTCTTTTGAAACATTTGCTGTTACTGTCTTTTTTTTTTTTCTTTTTTTTTGAGACAGAGTCTCGTTCTGTCACTCAGGCTGGAGTGCAGTGGCATGATCTCGGCTCACTGCAACCTCCGCTTCCTGGGTTCAAGTGATTCTCCTGCTGCAGCCTCTCAAGTAGCTGGGATTACAGCTGTGTGCCACCACGCCCAGCCCCTATTTTGTATTTTTAGTAGAGTCAGGGTTTCTCCATGTTGGCCAGGCTGGTGTCAAACTCCTGACCTCAAGTGATCCACCCGCCTCGGCCTCCCAAAATTCTGGGATTATATGCATGAGCCACCAAGAATGGCCTGCTTTTACTCTTTCTTTGTCTTCCAATCTGGGTTTCTCCTTTGACAGGCTGAAGATTTCATTATTAATGACAGCAAGAGGAAAAGGGGATAAAGGAAGAGAAGAAAGAAAGAAAAGGAGGCGATAAGAAGAGATGCCTACCATTCTGCCTACTGAATTCTGGTATGACCTCCGTTCTGCTCTGCCTACCTTCTGAGACAGGCGGAAGATCTGAAAAGGTAGGAGCATGGACTCTGGAGTCTGAAAAACCTGGGTTTGAATTCCATGTCTACCACTCATTTAGATCTCTGACTTCAGACTTAATCTCTTTGTGCCTCAGTTTCCTCACCTGTCAACTGGGGATAATGTTAGAACGACTGTAAGGATTAAATGCTATGATGCATATGAAATGCTGGACATATGGTAAGCACTTGCTATGGTTTAGATGTTCATGCCCTTCAAATCCCATGTTGAAATGTGATGTCCAGTGTTGGAGATGGGGTCTGATGGGAAGTGTTTTGGTAGTAGGGGTGGATCCCTCATAAGTGGATTAGTGCTCTCCCTCAGGTTGAGTGAGTTTTCACTCTGTTAGTTCCCGTGAGAGCAGGTTGTTAAAAGAGCCTGGCACTTCTCCCCTCTCTATGGCATTGGCTCTTGCCATGTGATTTCTGCATACTCCAACTCCCCTTCACCTTCCACCATGGTGAAGCAGCCTGAGGCTTTCACCAGAAGCAGATGCACCATCTTCAACCATCCAGCCATCCGAATCGTGAGCCAAATAACCCTTTTTAAAAATAAATTACCCAGCCCTGCAAAGACCAGGGACAAGGCTGTCCCAGGCAGAAAGGCCAACTAGGCAGAGATATCATGCAGCAGTATCAATGCAAGAGTGTGTGAGGAACAGAAGGGAGGGCAGTGTGACCAGCATGGTAAGCCCTGGGGGGCTGGCCTCAGTCATGGTCAGAGGGAGAGAGAGGTAGGGGGCCAGCTGACATAGGGCTGGACATACAATAAGGAATATGGAGATGAAGCTCAGACTAGCAAGGCGGCAGTGAATATGGAGGGAACTGGATACATTAGGGGCATGTTTTACAGACAGGATTGATGGGGCATGCTGATGGATTCAACGTGCAGCATGAAGAAAGTGGAATAAAATTTAATACATGGATAGAACAGATTTTCAAATTGATACATAATTGTACATGTTTATGGGATATTTTGATACATGCACACAGTGTATAACGATCAAATCAAAACATCCATCACCTCAAGATTTTATTTTCTTTCTTTGTGTGGAGAGTATTCAAAATCTTCTCTTCTTGCTCTTTTGAAATATGCAATAAATTATTGACAGCATAGTGACCACACGGTGCAATGGAACACGAGAACTTATTCCTCCTATCTGCCTTTTTGCACCTGTTAACAAACCTCTTTTCATCACCCCCACCCTACCCTTCTCAGTTTCTGGTAACCACTATTTCATTATCTAGCTCTATGAGATCAACTTCTTTAGCTCCCAAATGTGAATGAGAACATGCAATATTTACCTCTCTGTGCCTGGCTTATTTTACTGAACATAATGTCCTCCAGGCTCATCCGTATTGCTGCAATGACAGGATTCCATTCTTTTTATGGCCGAATGACATCCCATGTGTAAATTCATACACAATAGAATATTGTTTTATCCCACTAACACTTTGACTTTTGACATGAGCAGTTAGATATATGTTGAGACCTAAAACCTAGGTGGTGGAAGGCTGGGGGAAAGGTAGTTTGAGACTGTGTTAAGTTTTAATTTTCCACTGGACATTACTATGGTGATGATCAACAGGTGGGCTGCAGTTCTACGGAGAGGCCAGAGCTGGAACTAGAGAACTCTGAGTCCTTGGTACCAGGTAGCATTTAAAGGTATGGAGATGAACGAAATGACTAGAAACAGCGTGTGCTCAGTGGCCGGGTCCAGAAGAGATCCCCGAGGCACTCCACATAATCTTCGAGGGACTGGAAGGGGAGAAGTAGCCAGCAATGAGACCGAGAAGGAGCAGCCAGGGAGGTAGGAGGACATGTGATCGGCATGAGAAACTGTCCTACACACTGCAAGATGTTAAACACCCTGGCCGTGTCAGAAGAAAGCATTCATGATAAGTGTGCTCATGTGTGTTAGGAAGTGGGAAAGAGAAAACAGCTGGAAAAGTGCTTTGTAACACACAGATACTATATCTTCAAATCACACAAAAGTGAGAGATGAGGCCAAAACCTCAAACCTAAATCCTTAAGCCAATGTGCTCAACTAGACGAAGGCCGGGGGTCCAGCATTACTGGATGCTTTACTACTTGTGATCCTTCTGCAAGGCAGATATGATTATCAGCCCATTTTACAGATGGGAACTATGAGGTCCAAAGAGGCAAAGCAACCTGCCTCACTTCTAAATGTTGGATTTTCTTGGGGCTTGGTCCTGAGTTCTTTGAACTTTCTACGTAATTGCCCTAGAAAACATCACTCAGTTCCAAGGCTTAAAATAACATGTTAAGTTGATAACTCCCAAAGTTGGATCTTCAATCCGAACCTCTCCCCTGAGCTATTGACCATTTCTGACTGCTCACTCGCTGTCTCTACCAGGATGCCCACATACATGTCCCAAACGGAACTCCAGAGCCTCTCCCCCAGCTCCTGTCTTTTCAACCTGTTTTTCCCTTTAACCTTCTCCCTCATGGGAAATAGCACTAAATTCACCCAGTTGTGTCATTTTAGATGTCTTCCTCTTTTTAGCCCCGAGAACTCATCCATCACTGATGCCCATTTCTTCTGCCTCCTAAAACTCTCTTGAATACGCTCCCCTCTCTCCATCTTTACTGCCGCCCCTACTTCATCTAGACTGCTGTTCCTCTCTCCTGGGGGACCACAGGAGCCTCCTAAGTGGCCTCCCAGATTTCACTCTTGTTTCCCTCCAGCCCACCAGCAGCTAGAGAGATCTTTAAGAAAACAAAGTAAAATGGATCGCGTCATTCCTCTGCCTGATATACCCTCCAATTCATTGTTAAGACAAAAGTCCAAAGTCCTTTCACAGCCCACCCAGCCCATGTCCTGACTTGTCCTACTGGCCTTGCCACCTTTATCTTGTGCCAGCTGACCATCCCCTTCCCTGGCACTCTCCTCCAGGCACCTGTTTTCATTTCTTGGCCATACCAAGCTCTTCTTGCCTCTAGGCCTGTGCCCTGTGCACCCGCTACAGCAGGCTCCACATCCTTCAGGTCTGCCTTTAAACCTCTTCTGAGAAACATTTCTTTGCCACCCTGCCCAGGGAAAATCCCTTCCTGTTAACTTGCCTTATACTCTCATTCTTTTCTGCACTGGCACCATTACATCTTTCTAACCCATAATCGTACATTTGTTTCTTTGCCAACTTAGTTATTAGCAACCTCCCCTACAGCCAGACCATCAGCCCCATGATAACAGAGTTGATTTTGTCAGTGCCATTCATTGTTGTATCCCTGACGCCTTGCATTGTGCCCAGCACATAGTAGGTGCTCAATAGCAGTTACTGCATGTTGAATGAAGGCCACGGAGCCAGCCGGATGAGGATGATTAGGATGTGGCTAAATGACTTCTTGAACCATTGCCCTATTCTGATTCACACTGGGTAGCTGCCTTGAAAAGAAACACTGTAGCATTTATAAATAGCTCTTTGAGCTTGTGTATCCTGCCATGGGGCTAGAGTTTCCCCCCAGCATTGCCTGTCTGTTCAGTCCCCTCACAGAAGGCCTGTGTTTGGGGTTCTGAGATCTGGAATGCCTTCTGGCATTTTCTGCTCAGTGAGCCCATCCATTCCCATTTGCTTCAGAGGCGCTGAAGATGTACATTGCAAAAGGCCTTCTTGCAAATTGCTGAGGAGGGGCATATTCTGGGCCAGGGATTTCTCTGGCTGCCCCTGCAGGAGGCGGAGGGTGAGCTCCAAAGGGGTTGCTTTGGCTGCACAGTTTGGCATTGCTCTGGCTGGCTGGGGATGGCAGAATAGGGGAGCCAGGGCAGCTGTCAGGCCTGGCTCTGGGGATGGCAAGAATGGATGGACAGAAAAAAGCCTGGACTCCAGGGCACAGCACACAGAGCCTGAATGCAGACCCAGCCTCCATGCAGCTTATGGCCTAGCAGTAGAGACCCAGCAGGGCTGCCTGTGAGTTTTGGTCAGCGTTGGCCAGATGGGATGTCCACTGCCGGGAGATGTGGCCACACATAACTGGTTGTCCTGGAGCACTGGGCGACCCCAGGAGACTGGCGAGAGTTAAACTTGCACCACAGTCCCAGACAACAGTCTAGGAATGTGAAGGAGAGACTCTGAGACATCATAAAGATCTTGAGTTTTGGAGTCAGAAAGGCCCAGGCCAGAGTCTTGATTCCTCTCCTTACCAGATGTATGAGATGAGACAAGCCATGTCACCTCTCTGAGCCTTGGTTTTCTCAGCTATGAAATGGGACATGTCCCTAACTACAGAGAGTGTAATAATCACTGGAGACTATGCCTAAAAAGCAAGCCCCCAGAGTAGAGTCTGGCAGTTAGAAGGCTCTCAGTCATTGGCAATTACTCAGATAGCAGGGTTGTGGACTGAAACTCAGGAAAACTGGAGATGATCAGAGCAAGGACTTTAGAGATATCAGAGGTGATGGGTTTTCCTGGGATCACCTTGAATGCACCAGGTCCCAGACTTATCAGTAGCATCTTGGCTGGCAGGGAGGGAGGGCACCTTAAATGCCCTTGGTATGCAGTAGAGTCCGCAGACTGTTCTCTTCTCTGGATTATACATGTATATATAATATATGGTATTAGGGGGAGGATGGCCAGGAAAGATGCTGACATGGGCCTGGGTCTGAAGTCGGGGCCAGGATCGTCTGTGAAGAGTGATAGGGGCCCAATACTTGGAGGGTCCCATTTACCTTTATATTGTTTATTCTTTCAAGAAATTTGGCTTCTATATGCTGAGCTCTTTATTCAGAGCTGCTGTAGAGGAGCTTACTCTCATTTATCCTTCCATTTGTGTGTTTATGTAGAGAAATTTTCTATATATCTACTCTGTAGTGGGCCCATAGTGGAGGCTGGAAACACAGGGGTGAATAAGGTACCACCTCAGCTCTTGGGGAGCTCATGGTCTAGTGGGGGAGCAGATGGGTGTGGAAGGGAAGCTGTAGGGTAATGACCAAGAGCACACTCTTCAGATACACTGTCCTGGGCTTGCCTAGCCACTTCTGCCATGTGTAGTCGTGTGTCTTGTGACCTGGGCTGTCACCTCATCTCACTACCCCCAGTTTCCTCATGGGGTTGGTGTGAGAATTGAGCACAATGTTTAAGCAGTGCCTAAGCAATATTAAGCTCTCAGTAAATGTAAGAAGTGGTGATGATGATGGTGATGATAGTGTGGTGGTGGTGATGATGATGCTGATGGTGGTGGTGGTGATTGTAATGATGATAGTGGTGATGAGTATAATGATGGTGGTGGTGGTGGCGATGATGATGATAATGATTGATAATGATGGTGGTAATGATGGTGATGATAATGATTGATAATGATGGTGGTGATGATGGTGATGATAATGATTGATAATGATGGTGGTAATGATGGTGATGATAATGATGGTGGTGGTGATGGTGTTGGTAAAGATGATAGTGATGAGGATGATGATAACAATGGTGGTAGCGATGGTGGTGGTAATGGTGATGGTAATGATGATAATGATGGTAGTGGTGATGGTGATGATGATGGTGATGATAGTGTGGTGATGATGATGCTGATGGTGGTGGTGGTGATTGTAATGATGATAGTGGTGATGAGTATAATGATGGTGGTGGTGATGGCAATGACGGTGATGATAATGATTGATAATGATGGTGGTAATGATGGTGATGATAATGATGGTGGTGGTGATGGTGTTGGTAATGATGATAGTGATGAGGATGATGATAACGATGGTGGTAGCGATGGTGGTGGTGATGTGATGGTAATGATGATAATGATGGTAGTGGTGATGGTGATGATGATGGTGATGATAGTGTGGTGATGATGATGATAGTGGTGGTGATGGTGATTGTAATGATGATAGTGGTGATGAGTATAATGATGGTGGTGGTGATGGCGATGATGGTGATGATAATGATTGATAATGATGGTGGTAATGATGGTGATGATAATGATTGATAATGATGGTGGTGATGATGGTGATGATAATGATTGATAATGATGGTGGTAATGATGGTGATGATAATGATGGTGGTGGTGATGGTGTTGGTAAAGATGATAGTGATGAGGATGATGATAACAATGGTGGTAGCGATGGTGGTGGTAATGGTGATGGTAATGATGATAATGATGGTGGTGGTGATGGTGATGATGATGGTGATGATAGTGTGGTGATGATGATGCTGATGGTGGTGGTGGTGATTGTAATGATGATAGTGGTGATGAGTATAATGATGGTGGTGGTGATGGCAATGACGGTGATGATAATGATTGATAATGATGGTGGTAATGATGGTGATGATAATGATGGTGGTGGTGATGGTGTTGGTAATGATGATAGTGATGAGGATGATGATAACGATGGTGGTAGCGATGGTGGTGGTGATGTGATGGTAATGATGATAATGATGGTAGTGGTGATGGTGATGTTAATGATGATGGTGATGATGATAATGATGGTAGTGGTGATGGTGATGATGATGGGGTGGTGATGGTGATCATGATGGACAAAGGAAGACAAAGTTGAAAAATCTCAGCATAAAGCTATTAGGGAAGGCATTCTAGAGAAGACATTTTAGTCTCATCCTTCATAGAGGATTAATAGGGAATCACCAACTGGATAGGGTGGGAAACGGCAGTACCAGCAAAGAGAACAGCATGTACAAAGGTGTGGAAACACGACATGGTTGTAATGACTGGCTGGAGAAGATAACTAACTCAATCGTTGCTTACTTTCACTGCAGAAAGGGAGGAATGAACTTTAAATTGAGCCCTTTCTGACTGAATCTCACTCACTGAGTCCCTCGCAAAGGGATAGATTTCTGGGAGATTTGCTCTCACATAGCTTGAAGCTCACCTTGGACCAGGAAATTGGACTAGCCTCCAGAAAATATTTATGTTGGAATATTTGGAGACTGCACAAGATTTGCAGATATTTTCATAATCTCTTTCACGGTTTACACAGCGTGCCACCTGCCTCTATCTCCTGAAAAGGAAAGACAGATTTTTAAAGAAATGGGTTGAAACAAGGAAAGGGAAGTCACACAGACTATTTGGTTCACAAAGGCCTGCTACTAACATAATGGAAATTGAGGCCATGCTGAACTGGGAGGATAAGTTCTATGTGTATATATGATCTGCTTTGTAGCCTCCTGAGCACTTCCATGTTTGTTATCTTTTATAAGCCTCACAAAAATCCTTTTAGGAGGGGCTGTTTTCCTCATATTACAAATTGTATAACAGAAGCTCAGAGAGATCATAGGATGTACTGAAAGGCACACAACGAATACAAGACAAAGTGGTAAGCAGCAGATTAATCACTGAGGGTGACAAAAATTCAGCCTTGCAAAATTCTGGCTTTAAACCGAGTTCATTGATTCTTTAGGTTTTAATAAGTTGCTTTGCTGAAAGTTTACAAAAGCTCCCTCTCCTTGTACATGGAAGGAGCACTGTAATCAACCTATTCTCTTGTGCCGCACAAGGTAAGTTCAGGGCAATCAGGCCCCACATTTCTCTTTTGTGGGTGCCTCATGTGTACACCTTCTTGTTCCTTAACTCCATCTTCCAAACCCCATCTGCTGGCTGGATGTTATCAGGGAGGCCTTGAAGACACAGGTGGCAGGAGACATGGGATAGATACAGCCTGGGGTCCTGTGTCACCACATGGAAGAGAATGGCTGGATCTGCATCAGACTGAGATTTTGCACATGAAGAATCATTGTCCCCAGTCATATACACAATGGGAAGTGCAGGCAGGTCTTGAACCTCAAGCAGCCTGGCCCCAAAGCCTGTGTTCAGTCCACTCTGTTAAGCTGCTCTCCTTCAGGTCATGACCTGTGTCAGGCATACAAGAACACAACCAAATGCATCAGTCATGCTCCCAGATATCTGTGGGGGCTCGGGGGCCCCTTTGAGGCCAAGAAACATTATAAAGATGGGAAAATATCTATAATGTAGTGTACATGACAGGTGGTGATCAGAGGGGCAGGAAGAAAATTGGTGAAGGGCTGTGAAGGACATTGTGGAAGGTACTTTCATCTGAAGACAAAGGGGACACCCTGAGGGTTTCTAAATAGGACAGAACTGGAAAAATAGTATATGAGGAACTTCAAAGAAAAGAGCAGTTAGTTGATTGACAGCCTGTTCAGATTTGGAGCAAGGAAGAAGGGCCTGGAAGCCAATGGGGATCGAGGGTTGAAAATCTCTCGTTAATACTAAAAGTGAGGGCCAGAGCTGAGATTAAAGCACATTTCAGGGGTGTGTGGTGTGATCTGCATCTTGCTCTTCCCTTGAACACTGCACCCTCTGCCTGCCATGTGCGGATTTGATAGGGTACCTCAAAGCAGAAGCCGGAAACCCTTTGAAGCAGCAGAGAAGAAAAGAGAAATGGGAGGGAATTTAATTGCTAACAAAATTTTTTATTTTATGATCTGAAGTCCTTTGAGGGAAGAAAGAATTAAAAGTAAGGCCATTGGGTCTCTTTATCTTTATAAATATTCCTACAAAACTTTGCCTCTTGTGAGCATTAGATTGATCCAGTCCCAGAGAAAGGTTTTGACGGACACTGTTAACGTGCTGGTTATGGTAGCTGCACGTCAGGAGTTGGGCTCCTCAAGGGGACAGCCCAGTTGCCTGTGGGCTCCCATTATGGCCAGCACTTTGTGTCTGTAAGAACAGAAGAATGAGCTGCTGTCTTATTCCCAGAGAGCTCAAACAGGGGGCCTTGGCTGATCTGGGTGGTGTGCTTCCCTGCACTTGGCAACACCATAGAAACAAGAAGGAATCAGCATCATGGTTGAAGAGGACAGCTAGAGGATAGATTGAGACATGTGGGAACAAGCAACAGATACAAACAGGGAGACTTGTCACCAACAGGCACCAACCACCTGCCAGAAAGGTTGGGCAGGGGCTAATGAAGCACTGAGTGAAATGGGCTTGCTCAGAGGATCAGGATGGGTCCTGTGGGCCAGTGAGAGCTTCAGAGGCCCATCTTAAAGGGCACGGCGTAGGGGGCTATAGCAGCCAAGCACCACTGTGTGAAAAAACATTCCCAAATGCCATGGCTTAATATGATAGTATTTATTTTGTCTTACATTCCTGTAGGTGGGCTACAGGTGAGCTAATCTAGGCTGGGCTTGGCTGCGGTGACTCTGTTCCAAATGCCTTTTAGCCTCCTGGGACTAGCAGACTAACCCGGGCACGTCCTTCTCGTGGCAATGGCAGAGATGCATGAGGACATGCCCCAGTGCACAAACAGACTTCATGGCCCTGATTGTGTCATTTCTACTAACAATCTATTGGCCAGAGTCAGTATCACATGGCCAAGCCCTATGTTAAAGGGCCTTCCCCTCGGGTGAAAGACTGCAGAGTCACATGGCAGAGAGGGTATGAATAAGGGAGCAATGATGAGCCAGAGTCAATCCACCACAGTGGTCTCAGGTAGGTCCTGCAGGTCTAGACACCGGATAGACTTCTGATAAAAGGGCAACTGATATCCATTGTTGGCTTTTTTGTTTGTTTGTCTTTGTACTGATCTGCCTTGGTCATGTCACCAATCCTTAATGAAAATGCCTGTTTTCTTGTTATTTGACAATGAGCCTCTCCTAAAGTTTACTTTTGTGCTTTTTTCAAATGTCAGTGTCATTTATAATGTATCTGTGCTACAATGGAGACCACTAAGGATGAAGAAAGTCAGCACCGGGCCCTTTAGCTAAAAGGTGTAAAGGTCAGAAAAGCCTTCATCTTCATCGCTGTCCCTCATGCTACCTCCAGTGAGTGCTGCCCTCACCAGGTCCTCCCAAGTGTACCATTCATTCATGTGTGTGTTCATTCATTCAACCGTTTGTTCTGCAACCATTTTCAGGGCAGCTTTTCTGTTACAGGCACTGCTCTAGAGGCTGAAAGATACGACAGAGAACAAGGTGCAGTTCCTGCTCTCATGCAATACACATTCTCATTGAGGGAGACATAAAATAAACAAAAATAAATACACAGTGATCTTAGATTCTTATATGTGCTATGAATAAAAAAAAATAGCAGAGAGTGATGATAGAGTATGCATCCGTAGGCATTGACAACGTGAGGCTGCTTTGGATGAGGGTCAGGGCCAGGCTCTGCAAGGAGATGTGTGAACTGAAGTCTGAAGGAAGCAAAACGGGCCTGCTGTGAGCAGAGCCTGGGGAAGAGCATCCCAGGCAAGATAACTAGTGAGGGGGAGATGGATCTGAGGCACCGGCGGGGTCAGATCATGTAAGCTTTTATGGACCATGACAAGGAGACTGGACCATGACAAGGAACCTGGATATTCTTCTAGGCACACTGAGGTGCCTTCTAGAAGGCCTTAAGTAAAGTTGCAGCACGACCTGATATACATTTTAAAACGCAATGACTATTGGGTTAGAAAATGAATTGAAAGGTGGCTTGAATGTAATTCAAGGAGACCAGCTAAGACACTGTTCTAGTAATCCAAGTGTATTTTGTTAAAGGAACTCTAAAATTTCAGTGACTTAAAACAAAAGTGGTGATGGATGGTCTGCTCTGTGCAGTCATTTAGGGCCCAGGCTGATGGAGCCTCTGTTATCTCCAACTTCTTGCTTTCAAGGCACCATGATAGTCAACTTCCCAGCCATAACTAACTTTGGTGGACAGTTAACTACCTCTGCTGAAAGCTTTCTTTCTGATGACCAAATATTCATACTCACCCTTCTTCCTACACAGAGCACACTGCCCTCTCTTACAAGAATACCAGGATTCCAATGTGGTATGTAGTGGAGCCTTTGCCATCAGGGCTAGGCATGGTTCTTTTTGATCTATTGGCTAATGGTTCACAAGTTAATTTATCTTCCTTCTCCCTCTACTCTCAACAAATATCAGCAGAGGAGGTTTGGGGTCAGACACAGCTGTCACCAGTCCACAGTGATGATGAAATCCTGCTGATCAGACATTTTGAGGTCACTCTGCTCCATCAGCGGTGGCAGTTCCGTGTTTAAAGTCTGAAGCTGCTGACTGCAGATAATTCCATTGTCCATTGTTCTCTGTGTTCCCTTCCTTTGCCTTCTAGGAGGTTCTTCCTTGCCCATTATCCTCCTTGGACATATCTGAAACGGGTGTTGGTAAGAAAGCATTTCTTGGAGACCATGCACCTTTTCAATCTACTTCCTGTATGTGCACTCAGGAGGGTCCAAGCAAGGGTTTTAAGGATCAAATACTCAAAGTTTGCTTTTTATTTGTTTATTTATATATTTTTTGGTCTAGTCTTTTGGTATCTTCAGTAGTAGAATTCCCTCAACAACACAGTAGACTTCTAATCCATTTACTTCCAATCAGTTCCATCTCCCAGTAGCTATACCCAAAATATTTTTCTAGGTGTAATGATCTATTCTAATTTATTTCATTGTTTCTTTGCCTTCCTTCTTCCCTCTTTCAACTTAATAGCAGCTCCTGAGGTCTTCAAGCTTGGGCAGTGTATTAGTCAGCTAGAACTGCCATAACAGACTGGGTGGTTTGAATGACCAAAAAAAAAAAAAACCTGTATTTTCAAACAGTTCTAGAGGCTGGATCTCTAAGATCAAGGTGTTTGCAAGGTGAGTTTCTTCTGAGGTTTCTCTTCTTGGCTTGTTGATGGCCACCTACTCGTGGTTTGTCCTCACATGGCCTTTCTTTTGTATGTGCAGGGCCCTCGCATCCTTTTCTCTTCTTATGAGGATGCCAGTCCTATTGGATTAGGGTCGTAGCTCTATGACCTTATTTAATCTTAATTACCTCTTTAAATAACCCTATCTTCCTATACAGTCATCATGGGAGTTAAGGCTTCCATATGTAAATTTTTGGGGACACAACTAAGTTCATAACAGGTGGAGGGACTACATCCTTAATTTTGTCTCTGCCCTCAGTTTGCCTATAGAGAAAGAAGTGGACGAGATCATTGATTTCCAACTTTTTAACACAGACCTCTTTTATAGGAGACAGATGGTGCAATCACAGACATAAAAGGAGGACTAGGGAGTACAGTGCCAAGTCAAGAGAAGCAACAACTTTCAGAGGGAGATGCTCCCAAGCTCTCCTTGGGGTCCTGTTGGGAAACAGAGCTGGCTTAGGATGGAAGGGGGATGTCAGGGCACCATTGAGTGAGTTGAGCTGAGGACAAAGTCTCATGGCTCTTGAGTCTCTGGGAGTGTTTTCTCGCAATTGCTGTGGGGTCCCTGGTGCTGAGGAGTTGATTTTAACTGTATGCTGAGTGCTGATGAGGGTCAGTGTAGCCTGGTTAGGTTTATGTCATGGCCTGAGATCTCACTTCAAATACAGCCTCTACAGCCTCTACATTCATGGAAAGCAAAGAACTGGGGAGACTTGGGGGAAGGGTACAGTTTTAGAGAACCAGATATAAGGGGAAGATTCTTCTTAGCATGTCTCCGATCCAACAGTGTGAAAACACATTTCGGGAATAGAGATGGGGCATCCAGGACCTAATATTTTATTGTATTTTCTTTTCCAATTATGAAATTGGATGGCAGGTGTGACAGAAACAGCTAACTAGCCACTCGAGATCTGTGCTTCCCCTTCACGGTGTAGGGTTATTGCTGGGAAGTGACTGCCCCGTCATTGACTACACATTCCTGCTCTCTTGAATCTGGAGAGGAGCATCTGCTAGTTCTGATCAGAGTGATATATGAGTAGACATGAAGTATGTCATTGTTCGGCCAAAGTGGCAAAGTGTCTGATGTGCTTTCATCACAAACTCTCTTTCCCATTGGTGAAAACCTTGGATTCCAAGTGCTGAGATGGTAGTTTCACAAGAAGAAGAGGAAAATACTTTGAGGGGAAATCCCAACCAGAGCTATCTGTTTTGGACTTGAATTTTAAAAAGATTTTAAAAATAAAATAAGTAAGAACCTTTATTGGGTGTAGCCACCAGGTTTGGGGATTATTTGTTATAACAGCTAATATTGCTTACCCTGACACATATAAGAAGGGATGCTGCTTTTCCATTTTGGTAATGGTATAAGTTTTCTTCAAAATATGTTTATTTAAATAAGAAAATGAGTATATTTAGAGAGGAATGTTAAATCAACAATAGTGTAAGTGTACACAAATATGAAAAAAAAAATTCTTAAATGATCAAATTTGGGAAGCACTGGCCTGTAGCAAGCACAGATGTTCTCATGTTAACTTTGAAGAAATGGAAGAGAATTCTGGACTAGAGAATTTTAAGAGGGAAAGAGTAATCAATGTGTGCAATGCCATTAAGTGTTTCTTGGGGTGAAAATGCCAATGGTGCTAGACTGGGGAATGTTTCAGCACAATGGGCAAAATTAATCTTAGCATGAAGCAATGTGATCCCATGGCTTACCGAAGTCATATTTCAATAGTCCATGGGGTAGATGTGACCCCCAGAAGTGTTTCACTGGGCCTGCACAATGATTTTTTTAAATGAGCAATTATTCACTAATGTGGAGATTTTACATTAAGGTCAGAATTCCTAGTTTCTCTTGAAAAATCAAAATATCTAGCCAACACTGGGCCAGCATTTCCTGCAGCCTCCCCACCCCCACACATACACCCAGCAGGCTTCAGTTGGAGCTCAGTAGTGAAGTCTCCTCCAGACAGAGCATTTCTCCACAGTCCCCACCACTCCTTATTGCCTGTCTCCCTGACCCTGAGGCCAAGTGGCTAAGTGACAGCAACCATGCATCACTTACACTGATGCTTTGCTTTGAGAAGAGGACTATTTCTCTGTTCCTATGCTTTTATCAAAAGAGAAAAACAAACTGGTAAGCAAAAGGGCCATGTGTTCAAGAAAAATTGGAGAAAACATTTTTTTTGGCAGAAGTTAAAAATATTCTTCTGAGTTTAATATGTAAACACAGAGAATTTGTATTGAAAGAAAACAACTGAAAACACCATTAAAACAAGAAATAGTTATAACCAGTGAATGGCAAAGGTGTGTGATGAAGCGCTTAATGGACTGAAAAGTAAAATCACTGCAAGGTCCGTTTTAGAGTGCTCATAAAATAGGCAATACTGCAGTGAAAGTAAATAGATACATTCGATCTGCATCACTCATTTCGGTAAAATACACAGTCCTCTTAGACTTTTGACTTTGTGGCCATTGGCCATTAGCAAGCACAGTAGTCCTTTGGAAGCTCTAGGGAAATGGAATACATTCAGAGAACAAGGCGAAGAGTTGAAGACTATAATGATACTGCCCCATGGAGTATTATTCCTGCCTTCTTCCCCCATCGTTCCTTCGCTTGCCCCCTTTCCACTCCTCCTCTCCTTCCTAGTGTCCCCCATCAACTCCAGGAGTCTGAAAGCCCCCTGTTATCCTTCACTCCAGCTTTGTGCTGCTTCTGATGCTCAGAATGGGCAAAGCCATCTCCTTTCTGTTGCCTGTGGCCAGCTCAGCAGACAGGGTGGCTGAGCCCTGATCAAAGGTACAGCCCTCCAGGGACCACATGTGCATAGACGAAACAAGAAATCCCTTCTGGATCTTCCCCTAGTTAAATGTGGAGATGTAGAGCACATAGGCTTATAAGAAGAGAAGAAATTTTCAATGAAATAAAGATAAATTAAAAGAGGAGGGCAGGAAGAAATACGAATGCAGTGTAAGCCTCAGAATCTAGTCATGACACCAAGTGCTCAAATAGGCCAAGATCCCTGATAATGCCTAATGTAAATCATAAACATTATTTATCTAATATATAAGATAAAATAATGGGAAGATCTGTATGTAGGGTCAAAGCAGACTCAACTTCAACTCCTGGTACCACTATCTACTCCCCATCGACCTTCTGCAAGTTGCTTCCTGTCTATGAGTGTAAGTTTTCTCATCTGTAAAATGGATGTAAAATTCCTTACCCTATAAATGGTTGAGTCATAATGATATCACATGCACAGGGCCTGGCACAGCAAAATGTGATAACAGCAAAATGTAGGAAAACCATACTACATGAGAAACATTAAACCTCTACTGAGTAGCTGTATTCGCTTGTCTGGCATGGACACCATAAATTTTCATTGCAGTATTGTGGAAATAACAAGGTATTTAGAGTCTGATTGATCTGAATCTGCCATTCTTAAGGGCTCAGGTTCTGGTTAATAATAAGAAAAGCTACATTTTCCCAGGCATCTTGCTATCAGCTTGAGATTTTGCAAAGCACTTTATAGACATCATCTAATTTAAACACCCTGTGCAGTTGGCATTATTATTCCTGTTTTACAGGTGAAGAAACTTAGGCTAACAAAGGTTATATAACTTGCTCAAGGTCCAGTGGCCTTTGCCTTAAACCACTGCTACAGCTCCCTCTTGAAGCCTGGCCCTTCAGGCAGTTTACCCCTTTCCTGAACTCCTGCCCCACTTCCCCACCAACCCTGTCTCATCTCTCTTCTCTCTAATGGGCCCCCAGCCTTACTAGATTGTCATGCATCTGTCACTATGATCCCAGTCTCTTACTGGGCCTCCATGACCCATCTGAATTGCTATCCACTCCCCATCTTCAGGGTGTTTTCCGTCTGGAGTTTGCTTCTCTCTCTCCCTACAGATGAGCTTATCATGGGGCACCCAATGCCTGGTACAGAGCCTGGTATCTAATCAGTGCCCAGTACACCCAAGTCTTCTTTTCCTCTGACCCTGCTACCTTAACATGGGGAATGTTCCTCGTTCTTATCTCAATAGGTATGCCTTTAGCAAAGGACTCGAACAGACATCTCTCCAAAGAAGATATACGAATGACCAAAAAGCATAGGAAAATATGCTCACCATCACTAACCATTAGAGAAATGCAAATCAAAACCTCAATGAGATACCACCTAACACCCATTAATATAGCTACTATCAAAGAGGCAGACGATAACGGGTGTTGGCCAGGATGTGGAGAAATGGGAACCTTTGTGATTGCTGGTGGCAATGTAAACTGGTGCAACTGCGGTGGACAACAATTTAGTGGTTCCTCAAACAACTGAAAAATAGAGTGACCATGTGATCCAGAAATCCACTTCTGGGTACAAGTCAAAAAGGAGCGAAAGCAAGGTCTTGAAGAGATATTTGTGTATCCATGTTCATTGAAGCATTATTCACAGTAGCTAAAAGATGAAAGCAACTCAAGTGTCCATTGACAGATGAATGGATAAGCAAAATGTGACACATACATATGGAACATCTATGAATATTATTCACATGAATAATACGTACGAAGGTGACACGTGTGAATATTATTCAGCCTTGAAAAGGAAGAGAATTCTGACACAGGAGACAACATGGATGAGCCTTGAGGACATTTGCTAAGTGAAATAAGCCAGTCACAAAAGAACGAATACTTTGTTTCCACTTATGGGCAGTACCTAAAGTCGTTAAAAATCATAGAAAGCTAGAATGGAGGTTACCAGGGGAGGAAGGGATGGGGAGTTAGTGTTTAATAAGTACAGAGTGTCCATTTTGCAAGATTGAAAGAGTTCTCGAGATGGATAGTGGTGATGGTTGCACAATAATGTGAACTATGCACTTCAGATGGTTACAATGGTGAATTTGATGGTATGTGTTGTTTATTTATTTATTTATTTTTTGAGACGGAGTCTTGCTCTGTTGCCCAGGCTGGAGTGCAATGGGGTGATCTCAGCTCACTGCAACCTCCACCTCCCGGGTTCAAGTGATTCTCCTGCCTCAGCTGCCTGAGTAGCTGGGATTAAAGGCACGCGCTACCACACCCAGCTACTTTTTTGTATTTTTTAATAGAGACGGGCTTTCACCATGTTGGTCATGCGGGTCTCAAACTCCTGACCTCATGATCTACCTGCCTCGGCCTCCCAAGTGTTGGGATTACAGGTAGGAGCCACCGTGCCTGGCCTGTTATGTGTGTTTTTACCATGCTTAAAAAAAAAAAAAAAAAAAGAAAAAAAAGAAAATGGGGGAATAGTATGCCTTTGGGACCTACAAGGCTTTATTATTTGTTCTCTTTTCAGAGCTTTAGCTAATTTAGCACATGATTTTGACAATTAAAGGTTACACTTAATGAATCTTGTATGCAAAGTCTTGCACCCCCTGAAGGCTGAGGAAGGAAAAATGCCATCATATGATCATTTCATTATATAACACTTCATGCAACACCCGGGAGGAAATGGCTCCAGGAGAAAGATAAAAATACTTTCTGAGATTTAAAAAAAAAAAAAAAAAAAAAAAAAAAAAAAAAACCTCTGCCGCTGCTTCCTTTTTCTCCATTACTTCAAATCCAGACACGCAAAAGTGAGCAATTAAAAAAAATCTGGTGTTATTTAAAGTGAATTTGGATAACGACCAAGCAGTTCCAACATTAATAGTATGGCATGCAAGTCAGTGTGTTGGACTCTGTCACCCAATTGCCTACTATCCCAGATGACTTCCCCACAGAGTCTAGACTTTGTGTTTAGGCGTGTGAAGGTTGTTTTTAGTTTTCTCCGGTTTTTTTTTTTTTTTTTTTTTTTTTGGCCCAAAAGATTAAAAACCAGCTGGACTTAGACACTGTCTTTCACCTTCCTTCTCCACTGTGCAAATAGATATAGATGACACACAAAGTCAGGCAAAGTGGATTTGGGGAACTTCAGAGAGGGACCCGTTATGTGTGCACATGGACACACACACACGTGGGTAGGCAGGTAGTTACGTGTGTATAACAGATAAACAGAGAGAAAGATTGAAAGATGAGAGATCGACACACCAAGAGCTAAAGTAACATTCCAGCATTAGGATGAGCTTCAGAGCCTGGATACCCTTGGAAGGTCGAAATGCTTCCTGGCTTGGCTTTTGCATGGCTCCCTCTAATATGCTTTCGTCACAGGCTTTTATGTGACAGATCCAAAATGGCTGAAAAAGGCCCACTTCTGTGGAACATGCTCTAGGCAGACAATGGCTATCCTTGCTTCTTCTGAGGGGTGTGCGTGCACCTAAGTGACACTACTGGTATAGAGTCAGAAGGACAGAAGCATGAGTGAAACACAAGTCCACCATCAAGAGGTTAAACACCTAGTGGAATAGAAGACAGGCACATCAACAGGTTACTGTATTTCAGGCGTTGCTAACCCAGCTCCCACAGGGACTGGGCAGGTAGGTGTGAGTGGCCAAAAGGTACCCAGTGGGGCCACCTGCACATCAGAGTCCATGAGCCCCTCTGGAAGGGTAGCCAGAAGCTCAGCGCTGCCCGACTGTTGCCATGAAATAAAATAGTCCAGGGTGGCTGGATCTTCCAATGTTTAAAGAACAACCCAAATGTGCTTTGGTGCCTGTATAAAATTTCCGAATACTGATATTTTGCCAACTAATTTAAAAAGTTATTTTTAGAATTGGGATCTTGCTCTGTTGCCCCTGACGGAATGCAGTGGTTCAATCATAGCTCACTACAGCCTCAAACTCCAACTCCTGGGCTCAAGCAATTCTCCAGGCCTCAGCCTCCTGAGTAGCTCAGACGGCATGAGCACACCACCATGCCCGGCTAACTTTTTAACTTTTTGCAGAGACAGGGTCCTGCTTTGTTGCTCAGGCTGGTCTCGAATGTCTGGCCTCAAGCCATCCTCCTGCTTTGGCCTTCTAAAAGTGCTGAGACTATAGGTATGAATCACCATATCAGGCTACCAGGCCCATTAAAAAAAAAAAATTCAGTGTGTGCGGTCCAAATGTAATACAAAGGAGGACTGGGTTCAACTAGTGATGCCAGTAGTAATCTCTGATATCACAAAGTATTAGAAACAATACAAGAGTATAGAGGGGAGAGAGGGGGAGAGAGAGAGAGAGAGAGATAGGGAGAGAGACAGAGACAGAGACAGAGACTAATTCCACAAGGTGGGGGAGGGGTTAGGGAGAAGAACTGCACATGTGCAGTTTTTTTATCAAGCATAAAAGTAATGGGGAAGGCATTTCTGGCAATAGGAACAGCACGTAGCAAAGTACAGTGGAGTGTGCACAGCGTGCGGCTGTCACAGGACAGGGCCTGCACCCTTCCAGCTACTGCAACGCATTCCTTTCCGTCTTCCACCCAGCAAACAGGTTTTCTGTCATTTGTAAGCCGCTGATGCTCATGAGCGCTCCACATGAGAGACCATATGGGCAGACTGGGAAGATCTGAGGTTAGGCCTTCTGTGAAGTCTCAGAGCCTTGGTGCCAATCTAGGGAGAGACCTCCGCAGCAGGAGGGTGGCAGGATGGACGCAGGGGAGAAGGCATTCCCGGGCTTTTCCCTGGCTGCAGCCCGGACAGGGACAGACGGATGTGTCGACTTATCGAAGGTGGATCTCATCTGCCCTATCACTGGCTGCCGGGACCACAAATATCCAGACATCTGGAAAAAAGTCAGGGGCACAGAAGGGCAGCCTGGAGAAGGTGTGTATTTTCAGGAAGCATCTGCCACATGTGGCCAAGTGGAATCCCCTCCCCACTTCACCTGGCCACATGTTAAAGGCAGGCTGGGTCCCAGGGAATGATATGTCTGTTTTTGCAGTGAGAGTCACAGAAATCCTGTATTTAAAAGGTGTCGCTGCATGGATGTATTTGTACCTCATCTGTGGATCAGTTATAATTTGCTTGGCCCCCTGGTAATTACTGAGATAATCCCCACAGAACTTAGTGGTAGGATTCCATTTTGAATACGAACTTCCCTGTAGAACTGTGTCCCTTCCAAAGTTAGCTGAGAAAATGAACCACACCTACCCCCGTCCCCACCACTTTTCCCTAATGCACAGTTTTCCTTATTCGATTCCATCATTCAGCATTCATCAAGAGCCAGGCACTGGGCCCTGTCCTGGAAATACAGATATAAATAAACTATGATCCCTTCCTTCAAAGATACCCCGTTCCACTTGATCTGCTTGTCGCATGTAAGCAGGACTTTAGAGATTTGACTTTGTTGAGAAATTAATGACTGGAATGGGCTTTCGGCCTCCTCTCTCATCTTACAGGTGTATGGAGCGCTCAAAAATCTCAATGCCAGAATGCAGAGAAATGGGAACCCTTGTGCACTGCAGGTAAGAATGTGAAATGGTTCAGCTGCTGTGACAAACAGGACAGCAGTCCTGCAAGTAATTTAAAGTAGAAGTACCATACAATCCAGAAATTCTACTTCTGGGTGTAGACAAGCAGAGTCTTGAAGACACATGAATATATCCATACTCATAGCAGCATCGTTCACAATAGCCAAACGGTGGAAACCACCCAAGCAGCCACTGATGGATGAATGAGTAAGTGAAACGTGGCATCTCCATATAATGGAATGCAAGTCAGCCCTAAAATGGAAAGAAATTCTGGCCATGTGTGGTGGCCACCTGTAATCCCAGCACTTTGGGAGGCCAGCAGGTGGATTGCTTGAATCTAGGAGTTCAAGACCAACCTAGGAAACATGGCAAAACCTGTCTCTACAAAAAACTTTTTAAAAACATTAGCCTACTGTGGTGGCATGTGCCTACAATCCCAGCTACTTGAGGGACTGAGGCAGGAGAATCACTTGAGCCCAGGAGATCGAGGCTGCAGTGAGCCAAGGTCAGGCTACTGCACTCCACCCTGTTTCCAAAATAATGTGATTTCACTTATATGGGGTAACAAGTCCATTATAAGTGACTTGACTAGTCCATTCATAGAGACCGAAAGTAGAATGGTGATTGCCGGGGACTTAGGGGTGGGGAATGGGGAGGTGTTGTTTACTGGGTACGGTTTTAGTTTTGTGAGATGAAAAGAGTTCTGGAGAGTGGGTGCACAAAAACGTGAAGATACTTAACACCACTGAACTATGCACTTGAAAATGGTGAAGAAGGCAAATTTTACATTATGTATATTGTGTCATAATTTAAAAAAAAGCACAAACCTACACACCAGATATGCTGTTACTGCCTACTGAACAGTGCTCACACCCAGGTATTGCCATGCCACTGCTCTGCCTAACTTCCTGCAGGTGCAAGCAAACCTTTGGGTGCAGAGGGTAAGGCTCTTTATAACCTGATCTCACATCCCGTAATGGCCTCTGTTGCCTCCCCTCCCGTACTGTCCAGCCACACTGACCACACTGGAAAAAACAGCTACACTGGGTTGAATAAATGAACTTTTCTATGTATCGGAGATGGGTTGAGATCTTACACAGGAACATGAGGGCTAAGTCATAGAGAAAGACAGATGTCTTTCTATTAGTTTTTCTAATTGTTGTGTAATAGTGAGAAAGCATCTGTGCCATATTCTTAGAAACATATATATATATTTCTCTTTCTCTCTTAGAAATATGTATATATATTCTATATTCTTAGAATATTCTTAGAAACAGAGACTGTTTCAGCCACGTAGGACTCAAACAAAAACACCGATGTAATCCACATTTACATAGCTTTCTAGCATGTTTCTCTGACTTTTCCCATCTCACCTCCACTAGAAGAATGAGAATTAGAAATTATCTCCATTTTATAGATGAAAATACTAAGGCTTCTGATATGGTTTGGCTGTGTCCCCACCCAATTCTCATCTTGAATTGTAGCTCCCATAATTCCCACCTGTCATTGGAGGGAGCTGGTGTGAGGTAATTGAATCGTGGGGGTGGATCTTTCCTGTGCTGTTCTTGTGATAGTGAGTAAGTCTCATGAGATCTGATGGTTTTATAAAGGAGAGTTCCCCTACACAAGCTCTCTTGCCTGCCACCATGTAAGACATGACTTTTCTCCTCATTCACCTTCCACCATGATTGTGAGGCATCCCCAGCCATGTGAAACTGTGAGTCAATTAAACTTCTTTCCTCTATAAATTACCCAGCCTCGGCTATGTCTTTATTAGCAATGTGAGAACAGAGATTAATACAGCTTATCTGAGAGAAAGGACTATCCCCAGGTCACACAGCTAATAAAGGCAGAAGCAGGGCTAGAACCCTTTTTCTGGCTCCTAATCCAATGCTCTTTCCTCTTTATCAGCAATTCTCAAACTGGAGAACATCTTAGCATCATCTGGAGGGCTCGTTAGGCAAGAATTGGTGAGCCCCATTCCAGAAGCTCTGATTCAGTAGGTCTCGGGTGAAGTCAGGAAATTTGCTTTTCTATCAAGCTCCCGGGGATACCTGGAGCCAGGAATACCTGCTGGGTCCAGGGGCCACACATTGAGCACTACATCAAAGCTGCCTCATCTTCTAGACAACAGACACTGCCAGGTGACCGTCCTTGCCGTGTAGAGGACACACTACCATCAGGGATAGCCATAGTGGTCACAGTCGAGGCTTTAGAGGGCGTCCATATAGACTACTTTTCCTTCTTGAGTTTGGAACCAATTGAGAAATAAAGCACAGGAGGCAGAGATAAACATTTACCCACTTGGTTACTCAAAAAGCTGATGAAAAAGTAAGGCTTTAGATGGATGGTCTCCATAGGTTTTCTAAAAACGTTGCCTCCGAATTGAAACTTAATCGCCCAAATTGTTGGTCTTTAGTCTTGCTGGGGCAGACCTCTAAACTGGTAAGCTCACCACACAGTGGGGAGCAGATAAGAATGGGCCATTTCTAGGGAGCAGGTAGATTCAAAACACAGAACTCAGAGGTTACCCATTCTTTTACTCCTTGAGAAAGACAGCCACTGATATTCAGGAGCTGGCCTGGCACTCACAGCCAGACCTTGGTGTTCTATTCAATGTAAAAACAGTTTCTTCCAACATCACCATCAGACAAGGGCACTCTGTGACCATGATTGAGCAAGACAAACGCAAGAACACTTTGAAATTATGTCTGAACACAGACAAAAGTAAGAACATTGTCTAAACCACAAAATCCCAATTATCTCCTTCTTCCTTCCGGCATGACTACTGACAGCCGCTCACTCTAGCCTGCCTGCCTTAGAGATAAGATTTATTGAGATGCCCAATCATAGACTTACCTCCACTTTCTGACAGCATCCAACCTGGAGCAAAGCCTGGTTTCCTTAAAGGCTCCTCAAAATGACCTTACACTTACCCTGATCCTTTAATAAGTCTTCCTTAACCCTCTCCTACTGAGACACCCCATGGTATACATTCTCCCTTGCTCAATGAGTAATAAACGCAAGGTGTTTAACTACAGGGGTATTCTTGGTGGCCTCTGACTTCAGAACGCTGACATCCAAAACTCACCAACAGGGGTGGAGTGGGAGGAAGGAATAAGAGATATGAGTGTGTTTCTCCCATACTTTTTCTTCGAGTCTATGGAGACTTGAGGAGAGAGGAATAAGTATCACTGCCATCAACAGTTACCTGGCAGACCCGACTAATGCTGTAGTCCTTCCACCCTTCCTGCCAGCTGGTCGCCCTCTGCTTGAACCTCAGGTGATGGGCAATTCCCAGCTTCCTCTTTCAGTTCCTTAGCTCTTCAGGTAGATGTGCCTGCTTGAGGTCCCTACATGGTCCTGTTACTGCAGTGCATCTCATCTCCTGGGATAATCAAATTAAACGCTACTACAGAAAACGTTCTAATAAATGAAGGTGCTGACCAAACATAGCAATGACAAAAACAACCACCACCAGGATGACTTATTCACCCAGAGGAAGAAGTGAGTAAGGGACAGGAGAAGATGGAGGACCATCACAATGCTGAAATCACAATGCTGATAGTTTCAACCATCTGCATTGCTGGTCTCCACAATGATGTGGAAGTCAAATGGGGAAACTTGGACTGTAATGTGTTTGTAGAAGGGATCTTCATCACAGCTGCCATCGACAGACTCCTGCCTATGTGGCAGACATCAAGTAGGCACAAAAGCCTCATTTACCTCCCAAGGTTTTTACCACCATTTTACCCACCAAGCCTCATTTAACTCCCAGAAAATCTCCTTTACAAACGGAAGTGTTTTCACTGCCGTTTTGCTTCTAAAAAGAGTGGTACTTAGGGATGCTAAAGATTTGCTCAGGGTCATTCTGCCACCAAAGACCATGTGTCAAACCACTGCAACATTCCTGGAAATACTCACTTTTAAATGCTCTGGCTAACTACCTAATCATTATTTTTTTAAAAGAACATTTTATTATGTTAACCAAACCTCTACTCTGCAATTAACTCTAATTACACAAGCAATTAAATTGGGAGTAAGATTATTTTGCAGTTTGAAGCTATTTATGCTGACATTAGATTTTTCCGCTATCTAATTAATTCTTGTTTCTTTGTTCTAATTGTTATTTAATTAACAGACTTTCTAATTCGACCTACATGTTTTTTAAGTACCAGTTTATCCCCATGCTCACACATCTGAGCCTACCACATCTGCTTTGATGGAATTTCCCAGAGGAGAGAAAGAAAAAGAATTGGTCAATTTCTGTTGAATTACTTGGAAGCAAGGCTTGGCTTGATTAATTTGTTGTTGGAAGGTAGGGAGGAAATAATTTCAACACATGGGGTTTGTTCCTATAATCTATAGTATAGTAAGCACTCTATCTGATTAATGACCTAGTATAAAATCCAGGGTGATGAACAGTGTCACTCAAGGTCCTAGAACTTCTTTAGTGTTAGAGTGTATCTGGCTGGGGGGATGGTCTGAAGACCTACAGCCTGCATTAATTTGTTTGTGGCTGAAATCATTTCAATTTAATATGAATCTGTCTGATGATGAATGGCTTTATCATCAGCAGTTGACTCATACCAATCAAAAGCTCTAACTGGATGTTGATGAAGTAATAGAACCAGGTACTGATTAAAGAGCTGAAGTTTAGATGGTCATAGGCTATGAATAGAGAAAACTGTAATAAAGATTCCTTGGGTGTAATAAGTTTGGGAATCACTGACTTAATCATAGGTCAACATTCTTCAGAAATGGACTTTACAAATGTCATCTCATTCAGCTCTTTATTTTATCTCTTTAAACTTTTGTGTAACTCCCCTGAGACTTATCCCCTCTATACCTATAACCAGGGCCTTTTGACCCTCCCTCATGAATCCCTCTTTGGGCCCAGCTACAGTTGCCAGATATTGCAAATATTGCATGGAGAATACTTACACTAAACATTGTTTTATATCAACAATTTAAGTTTAACTATAGAGCCTGTATTTTTACTTGGTAAATATGGCTAATGGTTTTGGAATTCTACTCGGTTGAAAAGGTTGTCCCTTCCCAAAGCACCTTCACAGGTGACCTTGCTGTTATTTATTTATTTATTATTATTATTTTTTAGATGGAGTTTCACTCTTGTTGCCCAGGCTAGAGTGCAATGGTGCCATCTCAGCTCACTGCAAACCTCTGCCTCCTGGGTTCAAGCAATTTTCCTGCCTCAGTCTCTCGAGCAGCTGGGGTTACAGGCATGTACCACCACACCCAGCTAATTTTGTATTTTTAGTAAAGACCGGGTTTCTCCATGTTGGTCAGGCTGGTCTCAAACTCCTGACCTCAGGTGATCCGCCCACCTCGGCTTCCCAAAGTGTTGGGATTACAGGTGTGAGCAACCGTGCCCAGCTGACCTTGTTGTTATGTTTTAAGAAATTATAGTTAAGTAAGAATGTATGAAACACTTTAAACAGAGGTTTTCATGCATTCCAAATATAAGGACTCCTTTATTATATGTAAATTCTGTAGACTCTTGCATGGTAGCTGTTTCAGTGGAGAATAAATGTAATGAGAAAATTTTTTGTGTGTATTTAGGAAAACCTTTTATGATAGGTTTGTCTTAAAATGCCAATAAATAGTAAGTCACTACAATAAACACTACAATAGTGTGAAGAAACAAACGGCAAAATAGGCTCAGATATAACAAAGATTTTGGAATTATCAGACAAGGAATTTAAAATAATTATGATCAATATGCTAAAGATTCTAATGGAAAAAGGTAGACAACATGAAAGAACAGAAGGGTAATGTAAGCAGATAAATTGGAACTCTGAGAATCAGAAGAACATGTTAGAAATCAGAAACACTGTAACAAAAATAAAGAATGTCTTTAACGTCTCATCAGTAGACTGGACATGGCTGAGGAAAGCATCAGTGAGCTTAATGATAGGTCAACAGAAACTTCAACAGAAATGCTGAAATGCAAAGAGAAAAATAAATGACAGTGACACATTGGAATATCCAAGAACCATGGGACCATTTCAACAGGTGCAACATACATACAATTGGAATACCAGTAGGGGAAGAAAGAATGGAGCAAAAGAAATAATGGAACTAATAATGACTGAGAAGTTTTCAAAATGAGTGGCAGACACCAACGCACATATCCAGGAAACTCAGGGAACAGCAAGCAGGATAAATACCAACAGATCCACACCTGGATATATGACATTCAAACTTCAAAAAACCCAAAGACAAGAGAAAATATTGAAAGAAGCAGAGCAAAAAGACACCTTACCTATAGAGAACCAGGGATATGAATTACAGTGGATTTCTTATCAGAAACCATGCAAGCAAGAAAAGAATGAAATGAAATAAAGTGTTTGAAGAAAAAGCTCACCAACCTGGGACTATAGTCAGTGAAATTATCCTTCAAAAGAGAAGGAGAAATAAAGACTTTCTGAAGCAAAAACTGAGGGAATTATTTACCACCAGACCTGCCCTCTAAGAAATGTTAAAAGAAGTTCTTCAGGGAGAAGAAAAAATTATATAGTCCAGAAACTCAGATCTACATAAAGAAAGAGTGTAAAAAAAAAAAAAAAGAAAGAAAGAAATTGAGGCAAAGTAAAATATTTTATTTTTCTTATTTTTACTTGATATAAAATTATATGTAATTGGGTGATTACAGCAAATAGATAAGTGACATGAATAACAGCAATGCCATAAGGGATGGGAAGGAGAACTTGGGAGTTCCCTGATATCATGGACCCATGCTACACATCTTCGTGTGGTATAGTATTACTTGAGGGTTGACTTAGATTCATTTAAAATTTATATTGCAAATTTTAGGCCAACTACTAAGAATTTTAAAAGAAGAATTGTTGATATACTAAGAGGGGAAATAAAATGGAATCATGTAAACATCGGTGGAAAGCAAAGAGAACATAGACGTTGGTGGTCTTTGAGAGGTAAGCCTGTGCCCAGTGCTTTGCCCAGCCCCAAAATGAATTCTAGGGAAGGAAGATGATAGAAATCTCAAAATAACCTTCAGCAGAGGAGCATGGCCCTGTCGCTCTCCTGTTGTCTCCAACTTCCTCAGTAAAATTCACAGAAATGGCAACATATTTGGAGCAGAAGCTACTGCATGGCAGCAGGAGATTCCTCCAAGGCTTCCATAGTGACTAGGGTGGCACAGGCCACAACAGAATGGGCCCTGTGTCCCCTTAGAGGGTCATGGAAGTGGCTCAGACAGATCCAGTAGACATGACAAGATCTTGAAGTCACAAGGAAAGTCACAGATGTGACTGGCAAGGGCCTATCACTGAAGATCCATGACCGTATGGGAACCAAATCTTCTCAGTGGAGGTGGGCATGGGAGGTTGACAAAGCATCAAAATATCTTACATCCTGCTCAGAGCTTCCTGGCAGCCAAGTAGAAGAGAGAATTTTATTTTTACAAGAGGCACAGTGTGTGACAATAAAGGCTGAGAGCTTAGGGGAGAACTACTCATGGAGTTATTGGGAGGGTTGTTGGCTGTGGGAATTGTTGCTGCCCAGTAGCAGTAGGTGAGTGCTTGCCTTCCTTCTGAGAAGAACCATCAAACTTCATAGCACAGCATGCAAGGTCCTAGTGACCTGGTCCCCACCTGTCTGTCTGAACTTGTCTTCCCTCATTCAGGATTTCAGTCACCAAGAATGGATCAGCCTTGGAGGCTTTGTATCCTCACTTCTCTCTGTCTGACAAGCTCTTCCCCTAGATCTTGTCCTTCAGGTCTCACATCCAAGGTCAAATCTTCCAGGAGGTTTTTGCTGACCTCCTACATGGCATCTCCCCAACATCTTCTCACTCTAGCTTTGCCTTATTTTCTTTGTAACATTTATTAAAGTCTGAAATTGTCTATGGATTGATAGATGGATGTCTGTCTCCTCCACTAGAAAAGAAGCTCCCCGAGACCTTTGCTGTCTCATTTTCTTTTGTATCTATCTGCATTCTGTTTGGAAGGCAGTAGCGGCACAGTGAATAGTTATTGAGTGAATGAATTTAGGAAGATGCATCCTGGTAGCCAGAGGGCACCTAGCTGTGTTGCATGTTGATGGCACGATGTTGGAGTGAAGTTTGCAGCTGCAACTTGAAAACAGGAGCTGGGACACAGCAGATTTCTTCTGCATAATAATGCAGACAAGAATTTGCAGTCCCCAAGAATCTTGGGTAAGGGAAGAGAAGGGGCCTACCCATATTTTTCTTCTATTTACAGGCAATAGTCTCCCTCTATGACCGGAGAGAAATTTGCCCATTGGGTTCTCTTACAGTATATTTATACGGTAAAGGGATTTTCTGACAACAACAACAAAAAAGTATCTTTCAGTGAGTCCTGACATCTGCAGGCAGGACTCTGACAGTGACTGATCCAGGAGGACAAGTCCCCCAAGTAGCCCCCGCACTTCTGCAGAAATGCCATTTTCCGTGAGTTCCTTCCTCTGACTATAGTGTAAACACCGTAAAATATTGAAAACCTTCTTGAGTCGTGCTCAGTGCACTCATTCTAAAGCCTCGGCCAAGTTTCAGGCTGGATGAATCGCCCTGAATGCAGCTATATTTAGGCTTCTGCATGCTAATGTTTGTGTGTGTTGCTGAGCCCCAAGGAGCAATTCCAAAGCGCTTCGCCAGGGTCCCGGTCTCCATGGAAACGGCTCTCTCGCGTTGCGCGCCAGCCGCAGGAGTAAGGAGCCGCGCCAGGGCCGCTTCCTCTCTGCAGCTGACACAGAATCTGAATTTTGCTGCGTCAAACAGGCCCACCCGCTCGCTCGCTGGCTCCAATCGTGGGGAGAGAGGCCAGTGTGACTTGGGATACGTCAGGGCTGAGCAAGCTTCATCAACATCTCACCCCACTCTCTCAGTTTTGGCACCTTTGTCTTCTAGCTCCACATCCTTAATTACTGTGCTTTGTAAAGTTGGGATAATTAGAAGCAGAGAAATGAATTTCAAATAAAGCTATCCAGTGGGGTGGGGGAGGGAAAGAAGAGACACAAAGTTAACTGTGGTCTCCTCTAGGGAGGATGGCGGGTCCAGGGCAAGAGCCAGGAAACATTCACTTTTTTTCTGTATTCTTTGAAGTTTTTTCAACAGTGATCCTCTGATTCTATAATTTAGTAAAGCAAAAAGGATTTATTTGTAATGAACACACCCTGTGTGATGATCCATTCATTTCAACTCAATTATCTGGAATCTTGAAGAAATCATGGTAGCCCGTGGGCAGAATCAAAGCAGTTTCAAAACCAACAACAAAAACATCATTTGCTTCCAGAGCCTCACTCCTCCTCCATTTGCCACAACCTCAAGTCTAGTCATACCACACTTATTTTTAAAATTAGATTTTCTTTTCATTAAAGTGTAATTGTGCATTGCTTAAAAGGTCAAATACACCACAAGGGTTATGGTATAAAAAGTGGAATAACTTAAAACGAAAAAAAAATTCATTTAATTGCTCTACCCTCTTTACTCCAAATCGCTGCTTCCCAGGGGAGAGATTTTTTCAATTATGTTAGCTTTTTGTTCTGGCACTTAACTCCATGTTTTTAAGAAATACATTTCTATTGCTACTTCTTTCTTTCTTTCTTTCTTTTTTTTTTTTTTTTTTTTTTTTTTTGAGACACGATCTCCCATCTTGGCCTCCCAAGTAACTGGGATTACAGGTTCGAGCCACCACCGCTCAGCTAATTTTTGTATTTTTGGTAGAGAAGTGGTTTCACCATGTTGATCAGGCTGGTCTTGAACTCCTGACCTCTAATGATTCACCTGCCTCGGCCTCCCAAAGTGCTGAGATTACAGGTGTGAGCAACTGTTCCTGGCCAAATTTCTATTGCTATTTCTTAAAGTTCAGGTTTTAGATATTGTTCATGGACTTGCTCCAGTGAAAAATGATGAAGATTTAGCTCTCCTCACATATGCTTCCTCTCCACCCACCTTCCCAATAGATTATATCATAATTTTTGTTACAGTAAATATTCTATGCCAATTATTATGATCATATAAATATCCACAGCTGAGCCTTGAATGATTGTATTTCCTTTTCTTTGCCTACTTGGTTTCTCTGAAATTGTCTCACTTTTTTATACATTTAATTCATGATAAAGTCTACTATAAATTTGTTTATAAACTCTTTAACAGAGATATACGTCTCCTTTTCTATTGAGATGGAGTCTTGCTTTGTTGCCCAGGCTGGAGTGCAGTGGTGCAATCTCAGCTCGCTGCAACCTCCACCTCCCGGGTTCAAGTGATTCTCCTGCCTCAGCCTCCTGAGTAGCTGGGATTACAGGCACCCACCACCAAGCCCGGCTAATTTTAGTATTTTTAGTAGAAACTGGGTTTCACCACATTGGTCAGGCTGGATGCGAATTCCTGACCTCTGGTGATTCGCCCACCTTGGCCTCCCAAAGTGCTGAGATTACAGGCGTGAGCCACCGTGCCCAGCTCACATTTCCTTTTAATACAGTCAGATGCATCAAGGATCTTATTGGTTCCATCTATTGAAGAGGCCCCTCCTCCTGCTCCTACCTATACAAATTGCTGTCCTGCTGCATCGTTGTGTGAAAGCTGTCAGATTCAAGACAAAGTCACTTGTGTCAAACTCTGGAAAAATGGAGCTGGGAAAGACCATGAAGAGAGGGCTCTCACACACCATTGGCCTAAAAATTGGAAACATCACAAGCAATTTTTCCAAATCACAGTTTACTACATGAGTTACACAAGGACTGCTAGCAGGACAAGGACAGCTAGCTGCTTATACAAGAATTCTTGCCTGACACTCTGTCTCACAAACCCAGTCCAAAACTTCTAGGGCCTAATTGTAACTCCAAGATTATAAAACCTGCCTAGCAAGTGCCGGTACTCACTAATCAGAGCTCACTAGCTCTTGTAAGACACAGCCAACACCAGTGAACTTTCTTTCAGACAACTTGCATAACCTCCTCTTTCCCCAAAGAAGCTCTAAACTTTTCCTTTGTTCTCTGGACATCCTAAAGGCCACTCTGTTCTGTATGTATGTCCCAAATTGCAATCTCACTTCTTGTATGTAACCCCCAATTAAAACTTTTTTACTTAAGAGGTTCATCTCTCTATACTATTGTGCTGATATAATCTGGTGTCAGAAGTGGTGCCCAAAGCAGACTTGCCGTTGGAGAGATCAGAGGCCCCCAAAGCTATGGTGTGTGGTACCCACACTCGGACCCCTTGAGTCCCCCATGTTGCCCTATTTTAAAAAAAAATTTTTGTCTCTGTAAGTCTCTTTCAGATTGAGTCTCCCCCTCTCCTTTTTTTTTTTTTTGGTTTTAGTTCTTGGGTTTCAACTGTGATTTGGTTTAGGAGGGACTTTCTCCCTCATGTTCATGAGGCCTCCTGTTTATGAGGGATTTTCCCTCCTGTTAAAGAAGGCCTTGTTTTCCTTTCTGGTGAACACGTCCTTTACTCTCTGGTTCATTTCGCACAGTTGGTTATTTCGGCTTTTGCATGTTCAGACTTGTGCCAACTCACCTAAGTCAATTTATTTACAATGGGCTCCCAGAGTTCAAAGTCATGCCAACATGGTCCCCCTTCTGGGGCTCCAGCTGACAATATGTTCAAGCTTTATGAAGATCACTTGAACTCCCCAAGCTTATTTATCTTAGCGCTAGATTAGAAGACCACAGTTATGAGATCAAGCAATTTCAGTGAAATATACACCTTCATTGATATCTCAAGGCATCAAAATGCTTTCAGGACTCAAATATTGCCTTACTGCAAAACACCACCTCAAAGCCAGCTGAGACTCCTCTCCAGAGCCTCCCTTCCTATGCCTCCTTTCCCAAAACTCCTCAGATACTCTGGTATATTGACTATGTAAGTAAAGACAACTGAAAAACAGCAGGTACAAAAATAAAATCATTTTGACATTGGTGCTATTTCTTAAAAGCAGAAGATGAAATTTCCAGGTAAAAGACACTCTCCCTATACTAGAAGGAAAGGCAACACTCTTATCTCCAAGGATGAGAAGCTGTCATCAAGAGAATACTATACAGACCCTTTTAGAATAATTATTATCTTTTAAGATTTCTCTCATAATTTAGTCACATTTTCACAGTTAACTATTCTTTGTCCAATCCAGTATGTTGGTAAGTGACTCTGACTGCTTCTTTGCGGTCTTCATTTCCTTATGAGGGCTTTCATGGCACATAAAACTTGTATTTTGTTTATTTTTTCTCTTGCTTAATCTATCCTATGCTAATTTAATTGTCAGACCTAGACAGGACCCTAAAAGGCTGAGACTACCTCACTTACTCCAGGGTTTACCAATGGGATCCTAAAAGATCTTAAAAGAGCCAGCTATGTATGTATGCATGCACGTATGGATGTATGCATTTTGGCCTATGATTTGTATACTTTTTTTTTTTAACACCAAAAGACAAATTACAATCTTGTTTTTCTTACAAATCAATTGGAAGGCTGCTTACACAGCATTTGGTTTATTACCTTCATAAGATTTCCTCTCAAGACAAACAAAAAAAATCTTAAGTTTAACCTTGTTCCATTTTTTTGAGAAATGCTATATGGATCCAAACTGTCTTCTTATAAATTAATGAACTTATATCACCGTGTTTCACTTATGAATAAATTTTTTAAGTACAAACTGTAAAGTCTTGCCATAAGGTCTTTGTTTTTGTTCATCTGTATGCTTTTATGGGTTTTTCTACATCTATATGTTAGATGTATATGATTTTTTTCTATAAAAATAAATAAAGGACATCTGTTGGCTTAAAGGGAAAAATAAGTGTTTAAATCAAGTAATTTATCAAAAAAGTAATTAACCAAAAAACTTTTGAAGTTTATATGACTTCAGTTTAATAAAGTAATATTTTTGGTTTAATGAAAAGCAAGCATATCTTCAAGAGTGTCACCATTAAAAGTAGAGACACACAACTTTATTTCTATTAGATGTTTAAGATCATGAAAGTGTGAGTGTGATCTAGAAACAAGTACAATAAGTCCTCACTTCATGTTGTCAGTAAGTTCTTGGAAACTGATTTTAAGCAAAATGACATATAATAAAACCAATTTTATTTTCTCACCAACATTATAGCGAAATGATGTCAAACAAAGAACTGTTATTTAAGGAGCTGCTATTCATCCTTGCACTTAAAGTGGATGTTTCCAAGAACGTATGGACGATGTAAAGTTAGGACTTATTGTATGCAAATTAGAATGCAATGTCATGTCCATTGCTTTCCGGATATCAAGTACATCAATAAACAAAAACACATATATTTAACTTATAGGGCTTCTTTGATGGGAAAATAACTTAAAAATGATTAATAGGGCTGTAGTCCCAGCACTTTGGGAGGCCCAGGTGGGAGGATCACTTAAGACCTGGACTTAGAGACCAGTCTGAGCAACATAGCAAGTCCCCATCTCTATAAGAGACTTAAAAATTAGCTGGGCATAGTAACCCACACCTGCAGTCCTAACTACTCGGGGCTATTGCTTGAGCCCAGGAGTTCGATGTTATTGTGAGCTATAATCATACTACTCCGCTCCAGCCCGGGTGACAGAGCAAGATCCTGTCTCTAGAAAGAACTACCACAAAACATTGTTTCCAATAGTAATCTTGGTATGATTTTTATAAATAAATCATGTGAATGTAAATATGATAACATTTATAAAAATGTCCTTTAATTTACAATATTTAAATTATGTTAAATTAAATAATAGGTATTAATAAAACACGTGAGTCATTTCTAAATAAGCTGAATACTGAAATTAATTGCTAAACATAGATTCAAATTGATTTACTTGTGGCTTCTTAAATTTTATAGGAAGACAAAAATTTTTTAGATATTTTAATAGAAATACCCTATTGCATATAAAAACTATTCTAGGAAAAAATGTGTTTTTAAAGCCAAGCATTCGCCTCCTGAAAGTACTGGTTTTTCAATGTACATTATTTGTCTGGAATATGGATAATTTTGGATGCACACTCATCCAGTGTCCGATTGAATTCAAGTGCCTTTTCATCACATTTGATTTTGGAGTTATCTAAGCAAGTTTTCCCACAAAGAGAAACAATTACACTATGAAAGGTTTTTCTTTATGTTTTAAAAATGTTGTCCTAAAACAAAAAGTACACAAAGAATCTGTGTCTTATCAAGATACTTTCTTATGTTGTGTGTTATCTTAGGTGTTTTGTTGCCTTGGAAAATAGCCACCTCCAATAAAGGTCAATTTTTTTCTCAAGTGTGTAACTATTTGTATTTGTCTTCGAAGTCTTTTAATTATCAGTCTGATTAAATGACTATTATTTCTCAATGACATGTGATTCTATTTTCATTAAATGTCTTAAGCCTTTAAATATATTTGACTAACTTCCTCAAAATCAAATTTTAATTGAAGTCTTTTGACCTAAAATTGACTTTAGAAATTTCCAGTAGGGCTCTTGGAAAGCAACAAAAAGTACAGCTCTTGTCATAAAAAGAGACCAAACTGTGACAATCCTGGCTTCAGCTGTGTCTGGAAACCCAGAATCCATTCATCATCTGGTTCACCATCTCCGGGGAATAAAATCCCAGTCTTTTGCAAGGATAAGAAAGTGTTACAGCTTTGGTAACAATGAGGTGTCCAAGTCCAACTCAGAAGTCAAGCTTAACTTCTCAAGCTTTTAACCGAATCTTTTCCTTGAAGCCTCATCTGCACCCCCTACTTTCAGACAAAGTCCTTCTGGAGTCTTTGGTGTGACTCATACTGGTTTTAGGCCTTCTCCACTATTACTTTAGGGTTTAAATTTCTCTTCTACCAGGTCAGTAATCTCTTAACTTTTTGCCTTCAAATTTCCAAATTTTATTGCACGTGTCTCCTCTTATAATCTCTTAGTCCTTGTAAATTTTTGTGTTTTTAAATCCCTTCATTCACATTCATGTGGCATTACAGGAGAAAGTGGAAATAAAAATAAGTTTAAATTCCAGTTTAATCAGAAGTCCTTGTAGTGACATTTTCTGTCACTGAACACACTATATATGTATGTATTTATTTTTATTTTTTATTTTATTTTATTTTATTTTATTTTATTTTATTTTATTTTATTTTAGATGGAGTCTAGCTCTGTCGCCCAGGCTGGAGTACAGTGGTGTGATCTTGGCTCACTGCAAGCTCTGCCTCCTGGGTTCACACCATTCTCCTGCCCCAGCCTCGCAAGTAGCTAGGACTACAGGCACCTTCCACCACGCCCAGCTAATTTTTTTTTTTTTTTTTAGTTTTTATTTTTAGTAGAGACGGAGTTTCACCATGTTAGCCAGGATGGTCTCTATCCCCTGACCTCGTGATCCGCCCGCCTTGGCCTCCCAAAGTGCTGGGATTACAGGCATGAGCCACTGTGCTTAGCCCACACTATGTATTTAAAAGTCTCTTTGCTGCTCACCTATCTGGAATATACCAACCTCTGTTGTTTACCCAGCAAGCTGACCCTGTGCATGTATCAAGACCCATTTCAAATGGCATCTCAGCTCTCAGAGTTGCTGTGTGCTCTTCTGGGCTCCCCATGGCACTTTGTTCGTGCCATTAGATTAGCATTGCATATGTGACAAAAGGAAATATGGGAAGATATGTTATTTGCTGGTATCATTTCTCATTGTCATTTCCTTTCTTGTTTTCATAATTGAGTTTTATATCTTGATTTATTTCTGGATTAGCAAGATTCTAACAAGTGTTTTTCTTTTTCTGGAAGAGTATGTTGGTAATATATTTTCTGAGTTTTTGCTTTGCTGAGAATCTCTTTTCCTTTCCTTTCATGAGTGCTATTCAAGCTGAGGGATGAGCCTGGGGTGAGGCAGAGGAATTAGCTTTTGGTGAGGAGGAAGAAAAGGTCATATTCGTGGGCAAGAATGTCTTCACTTTTGTTCTTGTGGCTCAGTGTTAGTTGGGGTATCTACTTCCTTACCAACCCCCTTCTCTAACTGTAATGTCTTTGCCTGTTGCAGGTGCCAAGGGCGAACCGGGATTGGGAGCAGCATCCCTGTTACATGGCATCTTTAGCCTTTGGACTTTCCTAGAGGAGCAGAGGGATGAAGGTTGCCCACTGCCAACCTCCCCACAGTGCAGTGGGTTTGAAATATTTCTCCACACCACCTGTCCCCAAACATCCTGTAGCATATGAAGCAAGTTGGCTTGAGTTCCAGTCCTACTCCCTGGAATGTAACCCAGAAGTCACCTCCCATTATTTTAGTCAGGCGTCATTCCATGCACCCCCACTGAGCTGCTCATCCAGGTAACCACTGTCTCAAACTCTATCCAATTTGAGTAGGAGTCAAAGTATGCTCTCTAAGAATAATAAACTTTAAAATTATTACATAATTCCTCCTATTATTGTATTCCTTTGTTAATTTTGGTGGGAACTTGGAAGGAGTGGAGAACTCAGTTCATGGATCTTTAAGGTCACCTTCTTGGTCAGTGGAAAGTGACTCATCTTTTCATTCCCAGTGTTTATCAGGTAGGTTTCATAAATATGTAAACCAGACACTTGCTGACTTAAGGCACCAACTCCCCATACCTACTTTAAAATTATATAACCTATTACATTTAGGCTCTGGGTGTTCACCCATGGAGGGCAGCTTTAATGTGATGATTGTTGTCTCACCTATTAGTTTTCTACTGAACAGTCACAGGCTCTGTCTCTGTTTTACGCATACTTTGGTTCAGAATCCAAATGCTGGAGTGATGTCCATATGAAGTGATGGTTTGTTGGTGGGTGGAGGCCACTGCCTCTCTAGGTCTGTCCCATTCCATTTTAGTGGGCAGATAATGTGATGTGATCCAAGCAGAAGCCTGGACTGGATCTTTCACAGTTGGTTAGGATGGGCTGAGAGAAGTGCAGGCTCTCTTCTCCCTCTCAGGGATGTGTGAGCCATGTAATTTTGAAAGCTAGAGCTTTTGAGGCCAGACTCTTCCCCTTCTCTCACCACAGTTTCTAGATGGCCAAGCACTACCTCATAGGAGCTCTAAGAGGGTCAGCTGGCAATGTCTAAAGGATATGCATTGAGCACTTTTTTGCAATTAGGAGCTTGGTTGGGGTAACTGGTTACTTTTTTGGGAGTGGAAATTATAGGTAATGTATATCATTACCAGCATCATCTTAATAGCTACTATGGGTTACACACAAGCATGGCCTCATTCAATTTATATAGTCATCCTGTAAGGTGGTGGTATTATCCGATTTTATATATGAGAAAACTGAAGCAGCAGTTTCTTACCCACATAGGTTTCCAGTGAAGAGTTACTGAGTGAATGAATGAGTAAATGAAGAAAGTGGCTTGCCCAAGATCACACAGCAAGTAAGACAGAGTGGGAAAGGTTGCAGCAGATAGACTTTTTCTTTAGTCAGGGATCTCTTCCATATGTGCCTCCCATGCATCTGAAGCATTTCTTGAATGTCAGTGTATCCTATTTACATGGTTTGGCTCTGTATCCCCACCCAAATCTCATGGTGAATTGCAATCCTTAATATTGGGTCAGGGACTTGGTGGGAGCTGATTGGATCATGGGGGTGGTTTCCCTCCTTGCTGTTCTCGTGATAGTGGGTGTGTTCTCATGAGATCTGGTTATTTAAAAGTACGTAGCACTTTATGTCTTCAGGGTTAGCTCTTACACACTCTATCTGTTTCTGCATCTGTCCGTCTTACTCTCTGCCTCTGTCTTTGTCTCTATGTCTCTTTGTCTCTCTTTCTGTCTCTCTCTTTCTCTCTCTCTCTCACTCTCTCTATCTTTCAAAAGTTGCCAGAAATCAAAAAGAAGTCACCAATGTTCAGGAAACCCTGACAAGTAGAGCCAGGGAAGGTCATAAAGAGAGGGTTTTCCTGCTTGTATGCCTAATAACAAACACTCCCAAAAGATTGCAAACATTACAACCTGGCACAAGGACCGTCACAACCATAGACAAAAAATGCTTCTTCCAGGGCATCTGCCTAGATACCACCTGCTTCACATCAAACCGGTATCACCCTTGTTACTGATCTCTGTAGCCAAGGATAATTATTTCAAAACAATGATGCAAGCCTTTCCACTTTTTTCTCTGATAAAATGTAGTTGTCCTTTACCTCCTTGAATACGCACACAATCTACTTTGGCAAGCATATTTCTATTGCAATGCCTTATTCCCAAATAAATACATTTTCTTTTAGAGAGCCTCTCTCTGTTATTTGGATTGACATATATGGTATCGGAAGGGGATCTTAAAAACATTACTATCAAAAGGAATCAGTGATGCCTGGAGCCCCTGCGTAGCACTCGCTTGAGCCTTCTTGATTTTTCTTTTTTTTTGAGATGGAGTCTTGCTCTGTCACCCAGACTAGAGTGTAGCGGCGTGATCTCAGCTCACTGTAACCTATGCCTCCTAGGTTCAAGCAATTCTTCCTGCCTCAGCCTCCTGGGTAATTGGGATTACAGGTGCCCACTATCATGCCTGGCTGATTTTTGTATTTTTAGTAGAGATGGGGTTTCACCATGTTGTCCAGGCTGGTCTCGAACTCCTGACTTCACGCGATCCGCCCACCTCAGCCTCCCAAAGTGCTGGGATTACAGGCGTGGTCCATCACGCCTGGCCTCCTTGAGCCTTTTGAGCTATTTCCATAGTTTGTCTTTTCTGCCCTAATGAATCTTCTCTCAGGTTGAGCCTCCCTGTTTTTGGTAGAGACTTTTTGAAACTTGGGATCTGATTACAATGAGGCCACCTTATTACAGAATTGTACATCCCTCTTGGGATAACGTAAGACTTTTTGTCTTTTCTGATGAGTCCTTTCTGGTATAAAGACAAGTGTCTTTCTGGATTGAACACTCTAGGTTTCTATAGAGTTTACGTTTTGTCTATGAGTCATGTCTTTTATGGTTTGCATGCCTAGTTTCATATTTTGTTTGAGTCACATGTCTAGGTTATAGTGTGTGTGTGTGTGTGTGTGTGTGTGTGTGTGAACACTCTGATCTTAGCTTCTCTTGATTTAGTTTGACTCTTTTTCTTGCTTGTTATCGAAATCTTACAAGAGCAAAAATAGCCTTTCTGGATGATGGGTGCAGAATGACTAATCAAAACCCATTAGGGAAGTTGCTATTATCTAACACTGCTCTAAACTGCCGACATCCTCTGACAGGATTTATAGGATTTTCTTTGCTCTTGAGAGATTAATGAGAAATGAAATGGAATTCTCAAACATTAAGGCATGCCAGGTTTTCTGAAGTCCACCCAGCTATGTATTATGGCCCACTCTTGAGCACATTTTTAAACAAATTATATCAAGAAAACTTCAGAGGCCAAATGGTCATTATTTGAAAAACCTGAAACTATTGAGGTAACATGTAGCATCTTCTATGCTCTCTGTCGCTCTAATTTTTCTTCCTACTTTGAATCTGTTGACTGTTTTTACTGGTTTTGAGACAAAACTCACTGGTTATGGCATTCGAGCCCAGATTTAAAAAAATTAAAGGGCTTTCTAATTAATAGCATTACAAATTAAAACAGCTTAATGGTAACCAATAACCTAGATGCCTTTTAGAAATATAAATTTGGGTTTGCCTAACAATTGCATATCATTAGAAACACTTAATTAAAAATTAATAATCTAAAAAAGAACTAGATAAAGTTATAAAAGTTAGGCTTTTTGATCATACAGGTTAAAATCTTGAGCTCGCAGCAATAATATCAGAGATCTCTGTCCAACATAAAAATTTTGTTTTCTCTGCCATGCCGAGGCCAAGAAAGAAAAGTCAAAGAAAAATAAGAAACATCTAAAATTCTTCTCCACCCTCATTTTCCAATCAAGCAAACCAGACTGGCAAGCAAACGATAGATTTGTTACTAATTCAAAGTTACTTAGAGGTTTTGTTTTTCTTATATAATTCAGCCAGTTCCAGCTAAAATGTAAACGGGACCATAAACTCATTTGAAACTGAAAAAAAAAAAAAAAAAAACCATTAAAAGGGTTTTTAAAACATGAAACTGCCATAAAAACTACCTTATCCAAAATTTGTATCCATAGGCCTTTATTAGATGACATGTTAGCCAAATAAAGTTTAGTTATATGAATAGGTTCCAATGTTTTCAAAAATATAATTTGTGTCCAAGTGTTTTTCATAAACTGGTGAGCTTGTATTACTATTTCATGACTAAAATTATGCAATGAAAAGTATAAGCTCGATCTTTATTTGTGTGTGTATATATACATGTGTTTAGATGTGTTTACACATATCTACATGTATTATGCTATATGTTTTATCTATATGGTAAAATCCAGTGCAATTGGCCAGAAATCCATTAAGAGATTATACTTAGGTAAATGAGTGCTTCTATAAAATATATAGTATTAACCCAAATGCTTTTTGCTTCACATGACTTAAGTAAACTTTTCTTTTCTTCTCTTTTCTTTTCTTTTGTTTTCTTTCTTTCTTTTTTTTGGGGGGGGACAGAGTTTCATTCTTGTTGCCCAGGCTAGCATGCAATGGCGTGATCTCAGCTCACCGCAACCTCCACCTCCTGGGTTGGAGCGATTCTCCTGTCTCAGCCTCCCAAGTAGCTGGCATTACAGGCATGTGCCACCATGCCTGGCTAATTTTGTATTTTTAGTAGAGACGGGGTTTCTCTATGTTGGTCAGGCTGGTCTCAAACTCCAAGCTCAGGTGATCCGCCCGCCTCGCCCTCCTAAAGTGCTGGGATTACAGGCGTGAGCCACCGTGTCCAGCCTTAAATAAACTTTTAATAAATAAGCAGGTTTTAAAATTATTGGTAAAATATAAATAAAAATGCCTTCATAATTATAAGCATACATTTTTTTTGCCTGTGTTTACTGGTCATACAGTTTTATATTTCTCTGCTGGATAATTTAAGGTATCAGGGTCTGACACAAGATTTATTAAACTATAAACTCAGCCTAAAACAAAACAATATTTACTTGTGTAATATTTTTGATAAATAAGAATAATTTAATATTGTTGGTTTAATGAAAACAGCTGTATCTTCTGAATTATCAAAAAAAAAATCCATGTATTCAAAGTTCTTAGTTAGATGAACACCTGATATTCACAGGCTATAAAAATCGTTAACAGGGCAGGGCAGGAAGCAGTGGCTCACACCTGTAATCCCAGTACTTTGGGAGGCTGAGATGGGTGGATCACGAGGTCAGAAGTTCAAGACCAGCCTGGCCAACATGGTGAAACTCCATCTCTACTAAAAATAAATAAATTAGCTGGGCATGGTGGCACATGCCTGTAGTCCCAGCTACTGGGGAGACTGAGGCAGGAGAATTGCTTGAACCCGGGAGGCGGAGGTTGCAGTGAGCCGAGATTGCACCACTGCACTCTAGCCTGGCGACAGAGAGACTCCATCTCAAAAAAAAAGAAAAAAATGTTAACAGGAAAATAAATTACAATGATATCTAGCTCTGTTTAACATCTCATTTCTCATAAGCAAGGTAAACTGTTATAAATAAATAAAATAAGTAAAAATAAATGGGATAAATGCTTAAAAATAAACTTTTTATTTAATTTGAAATCTAAAAGTTGTTAAAGAGTAGATACTCTCTAAATGTCTAGGTCATTTCCAAATAAGATTTTAAAACATGTTATAGGAAAACACATTTATAAAAATTATAAAATGGTTCTCATTTATAAACTACTGATATATGACACACAATTCAAGATTTCCTGCTTCCTAGCTTTTCACTAAAATGTAAGGTTATTAAGGATTGAAAATTCTAATTAATACACGATTATGTATATAGAGTGTGTTTTTAATAAGAAAAATTATAAGAAAGGCTTAAAGTGTGTTCTCTGTGGAGAAAAATAATAATTTTATCTAATTCAGATGTTATTTAAAGGTTGTTTCAAAATATAGAAGAGAATAGAAAGAAACCAGTTAAGTAAGAGAGAGGTATGAGAAGAAAGTTATAAATATGAAGGTGTATTTCTGGTGACAAAGATTAAAAAGAAAAGAAAAGAATTGTGTGTGAGAAATAGTATTATATGTTATGTTTTGTCCTAAAGTAAAATGACTAGTTATTTAAGAAACAGGAAGTATAAAAGAAAGCAGAAAATCCAAGCATGTCATCAATAGTCTGAGAAAGCCATAGTTAAGATTTGTGAAAAGGGAATTTTTAAAAGGAGTTTTGTGTGTTAATAGGTTGGCTATCATTAGTAGGAAAGTTATTTATAAGTCTTTTTAAAGATTGAGCTCTGATAAATATACACTAATATAAAACTAAAAAAAAAAAAGTTTCCTACATTTGAACAACAAGGTTTTCTTTCTTTCTTTCCTCCCTTCCTTCCTTCCTTCCCTCCCTCCCTCCTTTCTCTCTCTTTCTTTCTCTCTCTCTTTCTCTTTCTTTCTTTTTTCTTTCTTTCTTTCCCTTTCTTTTCTTTCTTTCCTTCTTTTTCTTTTCTTTTCTTTTCTTTTCTTTTCTTTTTTCTTTCCTTCTGACAGAGTCTTGCTCTGTTGCCAGGCTGGAGTGCAGTGGCGTGATCTCAGCTCACTGCAACCTCCGCCTCCCAGGTTCAAGTGATTCTCCTGCCTCAGCCTCTTGAGTAGCTGGGACTACAGGCACGTACCACCACACCCAGCTACTTTTTGTATTTTTAGTAGAGTTGGGGTTTCACCATGTTGACCAGGATGGTCTCGATCTCTTGACCTTATGATCCACCTGCCTCGGCCTCCCAAAGTGCTGGGATTACAGGTGTGAGCCACCACACCTGGCCAGTTTTCTTAAAGTATTCATTCGTTCTTAGTAAAACTGCAAGAGGTATCTATTTTATTTTATTTTATTTTAATTTAATTTAATTTAATTTAATTTGACAGAGTCTTGCTTAGTCACCCAGGTTGGAGTGCAGTGGCGTGATCTTGGCTCACTGCAACCTCCACCTCCCAGGTTCAAGTTATTCTCCTGCCTCTGCCACCCGAGTAGCTGGAATTGAAGCTGTACACCACCACGCCTGATTAATTTTTGTATTTTTAACAGAGACAAGGTTTTGCCACGTGGGCCAGGCTAGTCTAAAACTCCTGACCTCAAGCAAGCCACCTGCTTTGGCCTCCCAAAGTACAGGTATAAGTCACTGCATCCAGCCTGATTTTTAATTCAGCCTGATTTTTAATTCTGAAATCTGCTTCTTTAACAGTCATCTCTTGGACAATAGACAATGTCTATTTCTTCCTGAGATCCAATTAATTTCTCTTGTTTCAGGTTGGAAATGCTGTCTTTTTCATTCAAAACTGTAGTTTCATTTTTCTTTCTGAAACTTCTCAGGTTTTTATCTCAGAAGTTCAACTTTTGCTGTACCTCACTGCATGTGATTTCCAGGTCATACATGATTGCCATCTGTTTTTTCTCTCCTTAAAAACATATCTTTTTGCTTCACTGGGTTGATAACTTTTCTTCAACCTTTTCATCAACTCCTGTAACTTTTTTCTCTGGTTCTAACTCAGCTGTTGTGCCATGATGCTAACATGCTTATCTTGAAGGTCTAGAAAAGCAATGTTTTCCTCCAATATGACTTAATTTTGTACTCTTGGCTTTTCTTAATATGTTTGAATTGTTCCAGGTAATGAGGAAACCTCACATATTGTTATTTAAGCCATGTATTCCCCTGCTCAAGGGATTAGTTTTCTTGTTTACATTCCGTTATAATACACTGTATACTCATGACCCTAGACACACTCTGTGTCTGACTAAATTCTGGCACTCTTTTCATCGGGTTTGACTTCCAGGTTATCTAAAAAGACTTCTCACAAGGAGACACAATCACACTGCAAGGGTTTTTTTGCTTGTTTGTTCATTTGTTTGTTTGGATGTGACTGGGATAAAAACAGAATAGATATTTTGCATTTTATCAAAATAATTCCTGCACTGTCTTATTAGGTTTTTGATTATTTAAGAAAACTGAACATTAAAAGGGTTAAAGTTTTTACATCCATGTAATTTTCTGTATTGTTTTTGAAGTCTTTTGATTATCACTAAGGTTAAATGAATAACTACTATTTAACAGTGATTTGTAATTTTGTTTTAAGTCTTTTGAAACTTTTGACATCTTTGGCACGTTTTCCAGGATCAAAATCCCAAATTAAGTCGTTTTGACCTAAAAGTAACTTTGAGAGTCTCCAGTTGTTCCCATGGAGACCCTCAAAGAATATATCTCTCATCTTATAGAGATATTGAATGATGCAACTTACTTGGTGAAATGCAAGAGAGACCTTGTCAAGTAATAAGTGCTACTAGATCTTCTTTTAGTTACATTTATGAGTATGATATAAATGTTCCAAAAATTACATGGCATAAAACATAACGTGTTATCAGTCATAGTTTGTTTTGTTGTGTTAAATCTTTCTAAAGTTATGTTTGAATGGATATGTTATTAATGTGAGTATTCTAAAATCATATGAAATGTAAAAAAGTCTGATGGTCCTGATGTGACTCTATCAGTCATGATACTGGCTGATATCTTAAAATGCTGCATGTGATAGTGCATAATAACTAAATGTCCATGTTAATTGAGAACTTTAATCATATTTTTAACCAATGGCTATTCTAAGTTTTTGTCATCCACAGATACTGTTTTGAATTCTTCTCTAAAAACATCTGCCACAGCTATAGTCCAAAATCGCTTTTCATAGAAAAGACTCCAACGAGTATTCTTGAACATAGAGTTCTGATAACTGTAAGGTTAATAAACTGAATACAAATCGTTAGAACTTGAATAAGGAAGCTGATGGGGTCATGAAACTGCTAATTAAGATCAACCAAAACAAAAAATTAATTACATAAAATTAATTAATAAAGGTAACATTTTATGACATATTTAAAATATTACTGATCCTTTACTTAAATTCCAGATTTAAGAAATATTTCTCTCATAAGCCATCTATAGTTTACAACAATTTGATAAAGTATACTTTTGTTCTTTTTCTTTTGACATGGAGTCTTGCTCTGTCACCCAGGCTGGATCGGCTCACTGCAACCTCTGCCTCCCGGGTTCATGCGATTCTCCTGCCTCAGCCTCCCAAGTAGCTGGGACTACAGGCGCCCACGACCATGCCCAGTTAATTTTTGTATTTTTAGTAGAGATGGGGTTTCACCATGTTGGCCAGGCTGGTCTCGATCTCCTGACCTCGTGATCTGCCCGCCTCGACCTCCCGAAGGTAAAGTACATACTTTTATGAATCAAGATGGAAAAAGCATTTGTTTTTTCTTCCCACTTGCTGCATCCAAAACTTGGAAACTATTTATGACTATTTTAGTTTTTATTTATGTAAGTTCAGTAAAAATCTGCTTTCTCTTTATAAGCAGGGTACAATTGGCAACATTGACTGTATTACCAAGGCTTTAACTGAAATGTCATGTTTTAAAATGTCCATAAAATGCTTGGTTTCAAGAGTTCCTTCCCTGTCTTACACTAAGTGATAAATATTGTCACTTCCCGGAATGCCTAAGGACCTTAAGACTGAAAGTAAAATCTAAAGTCTGCCTTGGTTTGACTTCCTAGCCTCAAGAGGTTTTTAAATTTGAGATTCCTACACAATTAATGTAGGGTAAAAAAGTTATGTTTCTAAAGAAAAACTAGAATACACCTATTATTAGTTTGTAACCCTGTGCATTGTTTTCAAGTTCTAGTGATCTACCTGCAGGCTGGATTTTTTCCTAAATTCTCCTAATGTCCTTCAATATTGGGCTACAAATCTCCAACTAAAACAAAAGCTGCTCTATTCCTAAAGCCCCGTAAGCTGAAATGAGATGAGTTTTAAGCAGAAAGTTTATTAAACCACCCAATATATTGACCAAAAACATTGAAACTGCCCATCAGGAGAAAAAGTTGATATTTTCACACCATAGACGGCTTTTTCCAAGATGTCAGAGTAAGACTTCATATCATAATGAGACTTTTACCCACTGTAATGCTACTTTTTTCCATTTGGCATGATAATGGTGAAATTGAAATTTCACAATCAATAGTTTCTGCTAGCAACTTAACAGAACCCAGACGAAGAAATTCTGTAGTGCTAATTGGTTAAATAAGAAAATGTCTGTGTTGATACTAATACTGCATGCTGTACTTGGATAAATTTTATCTGAGAAAGTTGAGACCCATATACATAAAATTAGAAAACAGTTCACATGGTTACAACAGGTCTCATCTGATGTCCTATGGTCATTTGACTTATTCAATGGATTAAGTTAAGTTTCATGGCTCAAAACTATTATACAAATTGAAATTATTTTATTACTATTAATTATACTCTGCATTTCCACTTTTCAAAGTTGCAACCATTACTTGTTAAATTTTTGCAGAAGTACTATTTCTAACAAAATAATACTGGCCCAGGACTTTAAGATAATAACAAAAGATTATGAAATAAACACAATTGAACTAAATAATGGAGTCTGGGTAGACTTAGCCTGAGAGCCACTCTTTTCAAATTCTTGTTGCTCAAATGTGGCTAGATGGATTTTTTTTTGTTTGTTTGTTTTTTTTTTTTGAGACAGAGCCTCACTTTGTCGCCCAGACTGGAGTACAATGGCACGATCTCAGCGCACTGCAACGTCTGCCTCCCAGGTTTGAGCAATCCTCCTGCCTCAGCCTCCCAAGTAGCTGGGATTACAGGCACCTGCCACCATGCCCAGCTAATTTTTGTATATTTCGTAGAGACAGGGTTTCTCATGTTGGCCAGGCTGGTTTCAAACTCCTGACCTCAGGTGATCCACCCGCCTCGGCTTCCCAAAGTGCTGGGATTACAGGCGTGAGCCACTGTGCTTGGCCTGGATTTTGACACTGATTTCTAGTCACCAATCACTCCCTGAAACATGGGACAAGAAGAACAACTCCAGGACTGGTCCCTCCCATCATCAGGGGGTATCAATACCTAACTACAGGATGATTGATTAGTGATGCTTCCAGAGAAAGAACCAGTGAAAGTTGTTCAGAATCAAAATGGAGTCACTCATGTTGAGAAAAACCTGACAAATAGAGCCACAGAAAGCAATGAAGAGAGGATTCCTATGTTTGTACGCCTAATAACAAAAACTCTCACAAAAGACTTCAAAAATCACAACTTTACAAAGGCCATTGCAACCTGACACAAAAAATACTTCTGAAAGGACATCTGCCCAGCAACTGCACGTCTAACCTTGGACTGATGTCACCCTTGTCATCGATCTATGTAGCCAAGGGTAATTATTTCAAAATAGTTATATAATACTTCTTTTTTCTCTGAAAATCTTATTCTTCCTTTGCCGTTTTGAATACACACATAGTTTACTATGGCAAATATATTCCCATTGCAATGTTTTATTCCCAAATAAGTATCTTTTCTTTTAGAGAGCCCCTCTCTACTTGTTATTTAGATTGACAGTCTGTCTCTATCTCTGTGGGTGTTTCTTTGTCTCTCTGTGTATATCTCTTTGTCTCTCTTTCTCTGTGTGTATCTCTGTCTGTCTTGGTCTCGCTGTCTGTCTCAGTATCTCTGTCTCTCCATGTGTGTTTCTATTTCTGAATCTCTATCTCTCTCCCGGTCTGCCTCTCTATGTGTGTTTCTGTCTCTACATCTCTCTGTCTCTTTTTATCTTTGTCTCTCTGTGGATCTCTGTCTGTTTCTGACTCGTTCTCTCTTTCTCTCTGTCTGTCTCTGTATCTCTGTCTTTCTCTCTATCTCTCTGTCTTTCTCTGTCTCTGTCTCTCTTTTTTGTCTCTCTTTTCATCCACTCTCTTTTCTTCTGTGTATCAGCCCACTCCTACCACTTTCTGAATAGGCCTACTCTATGGGGCAGATGAAGTAGGCCCTCAGTGGCTCCAAGAACACATTTTACAATATAGCAAAGCAAGTGTGAAGCACTTCTCTTTCCCAAAGTCCACAGATGCATCCTGCTTGGGACAAACTCTCAGCCCTGGACCAATAGTAGTGTCCACGTGACTAGGGCCTTGCCTGGGACGTGGGTCTACTCTTCTCCCTGTGACCTAGGGTGAGGATATGTCATCCCCCAAACTGAGATCCTTTAGGGAATGAACAGGGGTGTGTTGATAATTGAATCAGGACAAAAGACATAAACCAGACTGAGCCAAGCAACCCGGGATGCATCATGGTGATCCTCTTGGTACCAAAAGAAGGGGTTCAGAGAAAACAGATAGGGCAAGACCTGTGAAGCCCAACTCACATACTTTAAAAAAAAAATCTAAAGTGACCAGTGTAAATTCGTTTAGAAAATAGCACTCTGTTCCCAAATGCAGCATATCTGAAATCATTTGTCCTGCATCCTTAACTGGGACAGTGATGCTTCTAGCAAGTGTGTTTCAAAGCTCTGGGTAATTTCAACAATGGTCCACCTGCCTTTGATTCTTTTCCCTGATGCTTGTATTCAGCTACTGTTTACTGTTCCACAGCTCTCACAAACTCCAGCAGCTTTAGGTTTGGGGGACAGCCTGAGGCCCAGGTATATAGCCCAGGCCTCGTGCCATTATCACATCCCCACTGACAGTGCTGCAGGTGCCTTCTGCCAAGCAATTGAAGGGCACTAAGCATCCTTCTGGAGATGCTGGATAATGGAGTGGCTCCTCCAGAGCCCCACCCACTTCTCTGTCCTCCCAGGACGAGTTCAGTGCAGTGAAGAAGATGAAAGCACAGGCTTGAATCTGTGCAATCTGGGGTTTGAAGTTTACTAGATGTCACATGATGAATTACTAACCTCATTTAGCTTCAGGTAAATGCCTCAGGTGCCTCATCTGTGAAATGGTAATTGTCATCACTAGATAACTTTTCTTAAAGTATTTGGTACATAATGAGCTCTCCATTCATGACAACTATTGCTATTTCCATTGCTATTATTATGGCATCATTTCAGCACTGGATTTGAACTTTTCAGAGCAGCTGTTACTACACTGGCAGAAGACACTTCATCAGCTTTCTACAATAATTAGTCATGCTCTGAATCTTTGCTACTTTGCCAAACAGCTCCTTCCCTTCCTGTTTCCCCCATTTGTTCTGGCTAACGGGAATCATAATGGATATCTCCTAGCCCATACCATTTTCTGTTTAGCATCCAGACCAGTGAATGCCCCACAATGCCTGCTGGAGACATTGGCTGTGAACTGGAGAGGGAGCCACAAGCATGCTCTCCCAAGGGAATTCTGAGATCAGTCCTGTGTGTCTCTGCAGTTTTTAGATTACATTATGAGTCTTACCTCATTAACACACTTTATTGCATCCCCGAAGCTACTTCTCTGCAACTCATCTTTCTCCTTGCCTGTCTTGACCTCATTGCCAATTTTTCTTTCTCTCCTCTGGTATAGTAACTGCAATAGCTAACATTACTCTTTTCCAGGCACTGGCCTAAATGCTGTACATCTTTATAATAACCCTATAAAGTAGCTTCTTTCATTATGTCATTTTGCTGTGGTGAAGCTGATCACAGAGAGCAAAGTAGCTTAGCAAGGTCGGATACCTCGTAGAATTTAACCACAGTCAGGCTAGCCCTAAAGCCAGCCTTCTTGGCTAGACTACATTACCTTCCACTGCAGTGTAGCCTAGACATGAATGACAGGTAATCTGTGAGTAATTTTATCATTTCAGAATATGTGGTACAAAACACTGTGCTTTCTTTTGATCCTTTCAATCCACATGTATGGACTCCAGATGCCGTGCTATGCCTAAACCATGTGGTGAGAAGGAAGAAATAACTCCTGCCCCAAGTAGTTCACAGACCAATAGCAAAGACAGACGTAAGAAAATAGGAAAATTCTAAATACACAGAAGGGTGATATAAAAGATGTAACTCCAGGAGAAAGGAAAATATGGAAAATTTACTTGGTCCCATTAAGAATATGTGTTTCAATTAATCTCATACTCTGGTTAATAGTTACCAAAGATCTCAGGGTAAGAAAATTTTGCTTAATAGCTTAAGCTGTTTGTTTAAATGCTTAATAGCATTTCCATTTCTTTAATTCAGAAGACACAGCATGTTCTTACAAAGCATCAAGACCAATATCATGATGGGAGATGCCTTGCCCTGTAGAAAGAGCACGGCCTTTGGAATAAAACAGAGCAGGATTTCATCCATTTCTGCTCCCCTCCAGCTGTGGGATGTTGGACACTGTATTTGACCTCTCTAAGTCTCACCTTGCTTGTCAATAAAATGGGCACAATCTTTCACCTGCTGAAAGACATGTAGGTTGTTTTTAGTTTTTGCCTATTAGGAATAAAGCTGCTATAACATTTGTGCACAGGCTTTTATATGAACATAAATTTCCATTTCTTTGGGGAAAATACCCATGTGTGCAATTGCTGGGTTACGCAATAATGGCATGTTTAATTTTATAAGAAACTGCTAAGTTTTATTCAGAGTGGTGGTATCATTTTACATTCCTGTCATCAACGTATGAGTGATCCAGTCTTCCCACATTTTTTGCCATCATTTGGTGTTAATCACTATTTTTCATTTTAGCCCTCGTGATAGTATTAGTCTGGGTTCTCCACAGAAATGGAACCAATAGAAGATATATGTATGTACAAAGATTTGTTATAAGAATCTGGCACACACACGGTGGTTTTAATTTGCATTTCCCTCATGGCTAATGAAGTTGAATTCATACTATAGATTACTGCTTAGCAATAAGAAGGAATGAACTATTAATGTAAATAGTTCATCATGAAGCAACAGCTTAGGTGAATCACCCAAAAATTATGCTTAGTCAGTGAAAAACACCAGTCCCCAAGGGTTACGTGCCATATGATTATAAAACTGCAATGGTTAGTTTTGCGTCTCAACTTGACTGAACCATAGGCTGCTCAGAATTTGGCCAAGCTTTGTCCTGGGTGTGTCTGTAAGGGTGTCCCTGGATAAGATTAACATTTGGATTGGTAGCCTGAGTCAAGCAGATTGCCTTCCCACCTGTGGGGGGGCCTCATCCAGTCAGCGGAGGGCATAAGTAGAGCAAAAAGGCTGACCTCCCATCTAGTAGGAGGGAGTTCCTCCTGCCTGACCGCCTGGAGCTGGGACAGTGCTTCTTTCCTGCCTTCAGACTGGGTCTTGAGTCTGCTGACATTCAGATGAAAACTACATCATCAGCTCTCCTGGTTCTCCAATCTTAGGACTCAAGCTGTAGCTTTACCATGAGGTCTCCTTTGTCTCCAGTTTGCCAACTGCAGATCTGGGGACTTGTCAGCCTCCATAATTGTACGAGCCAATTTCTTACAATAAACCTTTTTATACATACATATCTCCTATTGCTTCTATTTCTGTGGAGAACCTCGACTTAAACAGTAACATTCTTGGAATGGCAAAATTCTAGAAAGAGAGGACAGATTAGCAGTTGCCAAGAGTTAAGGAGTTGAGAGGCAGGAAGAAGTAGGTATACAAAAGAGCAACAGAAGGCTCCTTGTAGTGATGGAACTATTCTCTATTTTTGGCTGTGAAGGTGGATATATGAACCTAGACCTGAGATAAAATTGCATAGAACTAAATACACACAAACACACACACACGAATGAGAACAAGTGAAACTGGAGAAATCTGCAAAAGTTTGGTGGATTGTATTAATGTCAATATCCTGATTGTGCTATTGTGCTATAGTTTTGCAAGATGCTATGAATGGGTGAAAACTGAGTAAAGAGTGTATGGGATCTCCGTATTATTCCTTACAAATCACACATGAATCTACAAGTATTGCAAAATGAAAAGTATAAATTTAAAACTGGGAATAACAACTCTTACATCACAGAGCTAAGTTACAGATGAAATGAAATGGTGTGCAGGGAAGCCTCTGGCTTAGGGTATAACACACTGTAGGTCATCAATAAGTGCAAATATTATGTCTTTTATAACAGAGACTTCTGGTTAGTGCCATGTCATGTAACACTTAGTGGAAATGAAAAGAAAAGCTCTGATCATGCCTGAAATAGAAGATAAGCAGACAGAAAGTTAATTATAAGAAAAAACAGAGTGTTTGAAAAGGAGACACATTGCATTATTTAATCTTAAATAAGTACATATATATATAAAGTTAGACAATATGTCCACCCTCATTTCTTTAATGACCTAGAGAACCAGTTGTGTTCACTAACAGCCTACTGCTGTTCATCGAAGATGCCAAGTTCTGCTCTGAATCTTCATCAATGTTTAGTTATCTCTGAGCTGTGGAGTCATTTTAAATTCATACATAGGCCCTAGGAATTTTGATGAGTATCTTTGAACAGTCCAGTTTCTTAAAATCATAGCCTAAACAAGACTGGCACTAAGAAGCCCATGTGGAGTTAATTGCTGTCAACAGGAACAGTGACGGATTGTTCCGTGTTCGTAGTACGCTTGCTATGCCCTTTATTGCCGGGGGCAGGAGGAGGTTGTAGCGGGGTTCGAGCTCCCTCCACCCCTGCTTTTTTCCCTCTGGCTATTTGATTTCTTTAATAGGCTCCCAAAAGAAGGAAGGGAAGAATTGTCTTCCTTTAATGGGTTTTATATGAGGCATATTGTTTCAAGAGAATCTGCCAGTACCCTGGACTACTTCTTATAAGGTGAGCAAGGCAAGCTTTCCAATCCAGTATCTCTCACAGTAGAATGAGAACCCAGGATGTAAACTGAGAAGACAGAGGCACCTATGGAGTGTCCCTGACTCAGAACTGAGCAGAGGCCATGCCTGCCAAGGTTCTCCCCTCCTTTTTTTTTTTTTTAATTATACTTTAAGTTCTAGGGTACATGTGCACAACGTGCAGGTTTGTTACATATGCATACATGTGCCATGCTGGTGTGGTGTGCTGCACCCATTAACTCGTCATTTACATTAGGTATATCTCCTAATGCTACCCCTCCCCCCTCCCCCCTCCCCACAATAGGTGTGTGATGTTCCCCTTCCTGTGTCCAAGTGATCTCATTGTTCAATTCCCACCTATGAGTGAGAACATGCGGTGTTTGGTTTTCTGTTCTTGCAATAGTTTGCTGAGAATGATGGTTTCCAGCTGCATCCATGTCCCTACAAAGGACATGAACTCATCCTTTTTATGGCTGCATAGTATTCCATGGTGTATATGTGCCACATTTTCTGAATCCAGTCTGTCACTGATTGAAATTTGGGTTGATTCCAAGTCTTTGCTATTGTGAATATTGCCGCAATAAACATACATGTGCATTTGTCTTTATAGCAGCATGATTTATAATCCTTTGGGTATATACCCAGTAATGGGATGACTGGGTCAAATGGTATTTCTAGTTCTAGACCCTTGAGGAATCGCCACACTGTTTTCCACAATGGTTGAACTAGTTCACAGTCCCACCAACAGTGTAAGAATCAATATCGTGAAAATGGCCATACTGCCCAACGTAATTTATAGATTCAATGCCATCCCCATTAAGCTACCAATGACTTTGTTCACAGAACTGGAAAAAACTGCTTTAAAGTTCATATGGAACCAAAAAAGAGCCCGCATTGCCAAGACAATCCTAAGCCAAAAGAACAAAGCTGGAGGCATCACGCTACCTGACTTCAAACTATACTACAAGGCTAGAGTAGCCAAACAGCATGGTACTGGCACCAAAACAGAGATATAGACCAATGGAACAGAACAGAGCCCTCAGAAATAATACCACATATCTATAGCCATCTGATCTTTGACAAACCTGACAAAAACAAGAAATGGGGAAAGGATTCCCTATTTAATAAATGGTGCTGGGAAAATTGGCTAGCCATAAGTAGAAAGCTGAAACTGGATCCTTACTCCTTATACGAAAATTAATTCTCCCCTCCTTCTTTCAGCCTCATGCCCGAGACTCCCTAGAGCACAACTTCTGGGCCAGCTTCATGGCTGAGTGACCTGTACAGCCATTCTCGGAAGGACCTTGTGCTTGATTTAATGCTCTGCTTTCACTGTCTTGACATTCTCCATCATTTTATCTTAATAATTTTATCTTTGAACTTATGTTTTGTAAGTGAAGTCCAACGGGACACTGAGCAGAGGAGAGAGATGCAGTACATCTGTCCACAGTACCCTGGTAGGCCATTTGCATACAACTTTATGAAGTTGGTTACACAGCTTTCCATACACTCTTACCTTGCAATTGCCTTGAGTTTTGCTAAATGTTCAGCCATGCTGTCCAAGGCATCACTACATCTAAGATTGAGTAAGTGAAGTGCTAAGAGCCCAGAGAGGCTGTGCTTTCCTATCAAACCAGAATTTGTCTTGAGTGCAAAAAGAAGGCAGTGCTGGTATAACAAACCAGACTCGCCGAGGAAGCTTATTATATATTTTCTTACTGGTCTTACTCTCCTGAATTAACCAATCATTTGTACTGAAATGGGAAAGATAGGGCAATCCATAGTTCTTTTCCTTTTAGTCCTTCCTTACTCACTATTAAACCCAAACTAGAGAGTGCCGGAGGAACATCTGAAAGAGCAAAATGAAAACAGTTGAGTTAGTTTTCTGCAGCTTTTCCACCATTCCCATAAAAATGAAATACATATGCACATGCAAGCCTTGAGACATGAATTGTACAATTTTGGCAATTCTGCGTATGAGTCAAATGCTCTTAGGCTTGAATTTAAAATTGGCATTGCACAATATAAAATGAATAATGACATACATGCTAATCATTGATAATTTTAACTTTTCTTCATTTATTTATTTAGACATTAAATCGCAAATAAGAGCCACCATGACAAGTCAAGAAAGAGACCGTGAAGAAGGAAAAAGCTTATGTTTTGATATTTTTAATAGGACTTTCCTGCTTTTTGAACAAGTGCCCTACCTTTTCATGTTGCACTGGGCTCTGCAAATTACATAGTTGGTCCTGGATGGCTTGCCAGGCTCATTGGCCTCCTGGAGAACAAGGGTAGACACTAAGCGTCTCTTCAGGCTTTGGGTACTGGAGTCAGTGAAGGAGCTAAAGTTGGAAAGTTATCCTGCCCAGCATCTTTCACTATTTGACCACCCAGGACACATGCAGAAATTTACTTTGCTAGGGAGAAAGTCATCTCTCTTAAGCTAGTGAGTACTGGTAAGCCTATACAAAAGATGTCTAATTAGTGTATATATGGAGTATGTGTGAGTGTGAGAGTGTGTGTGTGAACAAGTGAGTCAATTTCACAAGAGCCTGATATATAGACAGGAATGGCAGGATATAAATTTACAATAAGAAATGGAGTTGGCATGGGACTAGGAACTGCATCCTTATTTCCCCCTGAAAGTCGCATTGTAAAAGGAGGCAAGTGAAACATATAAAGTGCTCTGATGTATTAGGGTTCTTATGGCAGACCACAAACTCTACTCCAGCCTATTAAGGCTGAGCAGAGTGTATAACAGAGTAATGGTTTGCAAAGAATACTATAGAGCTCAGTCAGCTACTCACCAAATCTGTTTCACCTTTTTTTTTTTTTTTTTGGACACACATCTAGGATACATTTTAAAAACCCTCATGTGGTTAGATGTGGCCACGTGACTGAATTCTAGCCAATGGGATGTGAACAGTCACAATGTGCTCCACTCCCAGGCCTGGCCCATAACAGACACCCATGTGCAGACCCTCATGGTCTTTACTTTAATCAGCTCAATGTAGACAGCCGTGGTAACCTTGGAAGCCGTGTGCTGAGGATGCAAGAAGCCTGGGTCCCTAAACAAATGCTTGAAAGGAAAACTACCCACTGACCAGAAACCCTCATTTTGGACTTTACATAAGAGAAAAATATGCTTCTCTTGCATTAAGCCATTGAGATACTTGGGAGTTTATATGTTACAGCAGCCAGCATGACCCTAATGGAAACTTAGAATTTCTAGAAGATTTGGTGAAGCATGTTTAGATACTATAGGGTCAGACACAAATGCAGCCAAAACCAGACCAGTCATACCATGGGATAATTCTAAAGGAAATCCCATTGCCCTATCTAGGGCTCTTGCGGTACAATGAGAGTTGACCAAGAAGCTCCACCATCCTTGCTCTGTAGGATCCAAACTCCCCTGCCAACAAGCTTGGCACGAGATCTACCCTGCCTGACTGCCGCCAGGTTGCTCACTTCCACCCACCAGCTCTTGCGTGAGTGGGTTTTCTTGGTGGACCCAGGTTAGACAGAACTGTAGCTACAAGGAAGTCTGGGAAACATACTTTGTAGCTTCCCTGCCTTGGTGATACAGGAAGGCACGTTCAGAAACGATTGAATGAATAATTCTGCAGAATCTGCCCTAATGGTAAGGTTAGACCAGATGAAGTGGAATTAATTGGGTGATTGAATAGTTTTCAGCTTCAAGTTGTGTATTCATCCTCACAACAACCTGACGAGGTTGGCTGCTTTGGGCTCACTACTCCTAACTGCTCAAGGCATCCTGATTTCTGTATTTTCCAGGATTGAAAGCTGATAAGCCTTCTTTTGAGTTTGTCAATATTTTTATTCCTCTTTACTGGACTTTGAAACACTCTATTTTGTTTGTTTGTTTGTTTGTTTGTTTGTTTGAGATGGAGTCTTGCTCTGTCTCCCAGGCTGGAGTGCAGTGGCACAATCTCAGCTCACTGCAAGCTCCACCTCCTGGATTCACGCCATTCTCCTGCCTCAGCCTCCCGAGTAGCTGGGACTACAGGCGCCCGCCACTGCACCCGGCTAGTTTTTGTATTTTTAGTAGAGACGGGGTTTCACCGTGTTAGCCAGGATGGTCTCAATCTCCTGACCTCGTGATCCACCAGCCTCGGCCTCCCAAAGTGCCGGGATTACAGGCGTGAGCCACCGCGCCCGGCAACACTCTACTAAGCCATGATACATCCTGATGTTTATGTGATTTACGTGGTTAAACTCTTAGGAAAGGAGCATTTGTTTTAATTCGCCTTATTTCAGGATCTTACTAGACTCCTTGAATTTTTCTCATGACTCCTTCTAGAAAGAACATGCTTGGAGAAGTGGTGGCCCCATCTATTCGCACCTTCAAAGGAGCTTCAGAGTCAAAGCTTTCTCGGTAAGGGAATGCAGCAATCACTTTGCTTTACACTGAGGCAGCCTGATTGAGAGCCTGGGCTCTGATGCCAGATTGCTTGGGTTCAAAATCTGCCTCTGCTATTTTCCAGCTGCATGAAGTAGGGTAATTATTCAATCTTTATGGGTTTTGGTTTTCTCTGTAAAATGGGGTTGGTGGTAATGCCCCGTTATGGAGTCATGATGAAGAGCAAATGAGTTAATAATTCACACAGCGGTCTTAGAACAGAGCCTGGCACAAGGGAAGTGACCCGTAGGTGCTGGCTGTCATGATGATGACTCCAGGGAGCAAACCTAGCTGCACTGTTACCCTATTTTCAAATGTATTTTTGCTAGTAATAATCTTGCTTTATTAAATCTTCCTTCCATCTCCTGCCCAAGGTGATTTCACAAAGTTTTCTGCCTCCTGGAATAGGGCGCTCAGCTTCTGGTTTGTTTGTATCACCTCCCCAGAACACACCTCTGATTTGATGATGAGGGCTGGTGGCACACCTGAACTAGACATTCTGGCACTCAGATTGTAGGAGACTTTTGAGGAATAAATCTGTTTCCTAGAGTAGAGCTATAGAGAAGCAGATGCATTTGAGCCCACACTGTCAAGCTGTTGCAGTTCAGAGAGAACATAAGGAGGTCAAAGAAAGAAATTTTAAAAATGTGGGCAGGTGCTCAGAGCAGATGGATAGGAATGGCATCAAAGGGCACGAGTGGAGGCTGGCGCGTGAGGTTAAGGCTCTGTTCTTGGTCTGTGCCACAGTCGTGCTGACCTCAAATCACAGGTTCTTGCCCAGGTACTTCTTGTACTAAGAAAGTCAGTAAGCCAAGTGCATTATGCTTAGGTTTCCGAGCTTGGAAAACCTGAGCTCAAGTTCTGGCTTGGTCAACCCATAGAAGAGGGTCTCTGGAAACTTCCTTCCCTCCGTGGATCCTGAGTTCCCTTCAGCTGTAAAATTGGAATCATCACATATATCTTTCAAGGCTATTTTGGGGTTAGCTGATATAATAGGAACGAAAGCACTAGAGTAGTATCTGGCATGAAATAGGTTCCCTAAAAATGTGATGCAAATTGGACTTTGTATTTTATATTCTAAAAGAAAAGGAATTCTATTGAAAAGAAAATTGCTCTTCATAAGTTTTGCCTGTATCAGTAATAGAGTGTGTGGTAGGAGGAAGCAAAAGACAAAAAACCTCAAATAGTTTCATCTCCAGCTTTTGAATCCTCCAAGTGAACTCTGTAATTTGGCTTCTTTCAGCCCCTCTGAGGACTGAAAGCCTTCACGTACAGACAGAGCCAAGGATGCCAGCCTCTTCCATTATGGGCTCTGATTTACCATTCATTGCAGCAAGAGACATCTGCTTGGTGAGTTCTTTGAGGGCATGAGAGAAAGACATCTCCTTGAATTCAGCAGATTTTGCAGCCACTCAGATCTCCAAGGGAAATGACTGAAGGTAGCCAAGTGAGACAGCAGGGTTGGCTGTCTGTCTACTGCTGCCCTGCTACCCTGGCAGAGGCAGTGGACTCAGGAGCTGCCCAAGAATCTTTTGCTCACCTTCCCCCAGCTCAGCTCCCTTACTCAGTTTCTGCGCTGAGGACTGGAACAATCCATACAGCCCCTTGCTAAGGAAGTTACTGTTATGCATTAAATTATGCCTTCCCACAAGTTCACCTGCTGAGTCCTAACCCCCAATACCTCAGAATGTGACTGTCGTTGAAAACAGAATCTTTAAAGAGGTAATTAGCTTATAGTGGGGTCATTAGGGTGGGCCCTAATCCAAAATGTCTAGTATTCTTACAGATGAAAAGATTAAGACACAGACACATAAGTAGAGGAGACTATGTGAAGATAGAGAGAAAACAGCTATCTACAAGCCAAGGAGACGGCCCTCAGGAGAAATTAACAAATCTCAGACATCCTGCCTCCCGACTGGTGAGAAAACACATTTCTGTTGTACCGTTGTTTTTTTTGTTTTTGTTTTTGTTTTTTTTTTTTGAGATGGAGTCTCAATGTGTCGCCCAGGCTGGAGTGCAGTGGCATGATCTCGGCTCACTGCAACCTCTGCCCCCCAGGTTCAAGCGATTCTCTTGCCTCAGCCTCCAGAGCAAGTGGGATAACAGGCGCCCGCCACCTCACCTGGTTAAGTTTTGTATTTTTAGTAGAGATGGGGTTTCACCATGTTGGCCAGGCTGGTCTCAAACTCCTGACCTCAAGTGATCCGCCCACCTCAGCCTCCCAAAGTGCTGGGATTACAGGTGTGAGCCACCGCGCCTGGCCATAGACTCAATGTCTTCTGTTCATTCCACTTTCTCCAGGGAGATGGGGCCATCCTTGAGGGGAAGGACTGTGGGTCTCCTACCTCTGCGGCTCCCACAACATCTAACACTGGGCAAGTGATCTACGTGATTTCTCAGTGCATCCTCCCATTCGTTCCTTTGGATAAGAGGTGGTGGTAACATGAGAAGAGATGAATCAAGAAGCTGTTTGTGGAAGACAGCATCTGAAGACAGTGGGGGCATTCATTGCTCAGCAAACACGTGCTAGTCTCCAGGGTTCTCCTGAGAAGCAGAACCAATAAAAAGTGTCTGTGCGTGTGTGTGTGTGTGTATACATGTGTACATATATGTGTATATATGTGTACTTATGTATATGTGTACACATGTATACACACACACATTATAAGGTATTGTCTGTCCTGACTATAGGAGCCACTCAGTTCCATGACTTGCTGTCTGTAAGCTGAAGACCCAGGAAAGCCAGTGGTATAATTCCAAGACCCGAGAGCAAATCCAGATCTGAGGGCCTGAGACAGAAGCACTGAGGGCAGAAGATCCATGTTCCAGCTCAGTCAGGCAGAGAGAAGATTCAGCCTTTCTTCACGGTTTTGTTCCATTCAGGCCCTCAACAGATGGCATGATGCCCACTCACACTGGGAAGGCCATCAGCTTGACTCCGTCCACCAATTCAAATTCTAGTCTCTTTCAACAACACTGTCACAGACACACCCAGAAATCATGTTTAACCAGATATCTGGGTATCTCTTGGCCCAGTCAAACTGACACATAAAACTGTCTCACAAGCTCTGTAGACTGGAGGTGAGGAAGATCTGCCCCGGCCCTGCACGGGGGCAGGCCTACTAGAGAAAGACAAACTCATGACCTCACTCTGCTGTTCAGGCTGACTGACAGTGCTCCCTTATTCTTCCCTCCTGGCCCCACCTTGCCCCTGCTATTTGTCTGCTCACTGCTGGAGGCTACCTGGTCCTGGCAGCACCCACATCCACAAACACATACATACATGAGGGATGAGGTTTTCTATAACCCATTTGCAGCCCCCGCAGCAAGGGCAACGGAACAATCCAGAAGCCATCTGCTGAGGAAGGCACAAACTCCCAGAGTAATACAAAGTGAGGAGTGGTTTTATTCTACCTCCAAGAGTCTGTGAATGTTTTGCAGGGAGAGCACTTCGTACTGGATCTTGAGGGATGAGTAGGAGTTTGCCAGGAGTCATGGTGGAGAAGGGTTTTGCCAGCTGAGGATGTGGTGAGTGACCTGGGGTGGGTGGCTGGATACAGAGCAAGTGGGGCAATGGAGCTACAGACAGGCAGGGACAGAGAGCAACAAACTCTGTGGGCTTTGTTAAGGTAATCGGATGCTTTCCTGAAGACAAAAATAAACAAAAAACCCACAGAGACTACTGTGATTAAATGTGTGTTTTAGGAAGGTATCTCCAGCTGCTGCAGAGCAGAGCAGGCAGACAGACCAGAGAGAGAGAGCACAGGAGAGAGAGAGTGAGAGAAACAGACAGGGGGAGAGAGAGAGAGAGAGCGCGCAAGGGAGAGAGAGAGAGAGAGAGAGGAGGCAAGGAGATCATTTAAGCTGCAACTGAACTTCATTATGAGTTCTCATTGCAGGTGTCTTTGTTTTGGCTCAGGCTGCTGTAACAAAAATATCAAGGACTGAGTGGTTCAAGTAACAGAAATTTATTTCTCACATTTTGGAAGCTGAGAAGTCCAAGAACAAAGTGTCGACCAATTTAGACCTGGGAGATTCCTCTTCCTGGTTATGTTCACATGGTGGACAGTGAGAGAGAACAGACAAGCTCTCTACTGTCCTTTCCTATAAGGGCACTAATCCCATTCACCAGGGCTCCACTCTCATGACCTATCATGGCCCAAAGGCTCCAAATGCAGTCACACTGGGGATTAGGCTTTCAACATATGAGTTTGGGGGTGACACAACCAATCAGTTCATATCAGTGGCTATGTGTCAAAACCAAGTGTGGAGCTTTAAATTTTTTCCTGTTTTGAAAGGGATAGAATTTTAGATTCCTGGGGGGCTGTCAGGGCACAGTCATCACACAAATCACCCCTAACATTCCAGTGCTGGGCACAACTGCAGTCAGTGGGAGATTCCCCACTCTACCCCATCCTGGCTGATGCAACATTGAGGTTGCATTCTCTAAGAATCTTTACGTTTTTCTTTGCCAACCTTCAACCCCTGCCCCACCCACCCCTCCATTTCCATTGTCCTACCTTGGACCACACTACATCTCACTTAGAATGTATGTGTTGGGGTAACACACTCTCAGCTTGCCTCCATGGGCCTTTTGCCCTTCCAGTCCATTTTCCCCCATGCTCTAGACAATGGTAACGGGGCCATGAGAATATCAGCTGTGGGACCCTGCCTGTTCCATTTACTGCTGTGTTCCCAGCGGTTACAACTGTGCTTTGCATATAGTAGATACTCAGTAAATATTCATTGTATGAATTAATAAATCATCAAATTAAAACTTTTCCTCAACTAAGCCTCTTTCTATATTGTGCTTAATTACTTGGTTATTTAGGCTGCTGGCATCCATGCAGGGTGACTCATGAGACCAGTATAGACTTTTGAATGTAACTGAAAGATACAATCTTTCCAACAAAATGGGTAATTTTAACTGACCTTCCAGTCTCTAAATTGGAATTACTGCATTGCAATTTACTGTATCACTCTCAGGGTAAATGAAAACACTCCCACTGGCAAGAGATTTTTCCTTTCTTGAAGGAGGCACAAATTTGCAACAGTTCCTGGCAAAGACTAAAACCATGTAAAAATTTCAAAGCCCTGACTTCACCACTATACAATATATCCATGTAACAAAGTTGCATTTGTGCCCCTAATTCTACAATTTAAAAAGAATAAAAATAGAAAAAGATTTCAAGTGCTGGACAATGGACTGAGCTTCCATGCTAAGTGACCCCAAATGTTATCGGCAAGAAAGATAATGATTTTCTGTGTTTCAAAGTCACTACATGCTTCAGGTGATAGATGAAAGTTTCATGTTTGTTGGCCACGTAAATGTCTTCTTTTGAGAAGTGTCTGTTCATATCCTTTGCCCACTTTTTGATGGTCTTGTAAATTTATTTAACTTCCTTGTAGATTCTGGATATTAGACCTTTGTCAGAAGGGTAGATTGCAAAAATTTTCTCCCATTCTGTAGGTTACCTGTTCACTCCGACGATAGTTTCTTTTGCTGTTCAGAAGCTCTTCAGTTTAGTTAGAACCCATTTGTCAATTCTAGCTTTTGTTGCAGTTGCTTTTGCCATTTTCGTCATGAAGTCTGCCCATGCCTATGTCCTGAATGGTATTGCCTAGGTTTTCTTCTAGGGTTTTTATGGCTTTGGGTTTTACATTTAAATATAAAACCTTTAATGTCTTTAATGCATCTTGAGTTAATTTTTGTATAAGGTGTAAGGAAGGGGTCCAGTTTCAGTTTTCTGCATATGGCTAGCCAGTTTTACCAGCACCACTTATTGAATGGGAGATCCTTTCACCATTGCTTGTTTTTGTCAGGTTTGTCAAAGATCAGATGATTGTATATGTGTGGTGTTATTTCTGAGGTCTCTGTTCTGTTCCATTGGTCTGTAATTCTGTTTTGGTACCAGTCCCATGCTGTTTTGATTACTGTAGCCTTGTAGCCTTGTAATATAGTCTGAAGTCAGGCAGTGTGATGCTCCAGCTTTGTTCTTTTTGCTTAGGATTGTCTTGGCTGTACGGGCTCTTCTTCAATTCCACATGAAATGTAAAGTAGTTTTTTCTAATTCTGAGAATGTCAATGGTAGTTTGATGGGAATAGCATTGAATCTATAAATTACTTTGGTCTTTATGGCCATTTTCATGATATTGATTCTTCCTATCCATGAGAATGAAATGTTTTTCCATTTGCTTGTGTCTTCTCTTATTTCCTTGAGCAGTGGTTTGTAGTTCTCCTTGAAGAGGTCCTTCATATCCCTTGTTAACTGTGTTCCTAGGTATTTTATTCTCTTTGTAGCTATTGTGAATGGGAGTTCATTCATGATTTGGCTTCCTGTTTGTCTGTTGTTGGTATAAAGGAATGCTTAGGGACAAGGATGGAGCTGGAAGCCATCATCCTCAGCAAACTAACACAGGAACAGAAAACCAAACCCTGCATGTTCTCACTCATGTAAGTGGGAGTTGAACAATGAGAACACATGGGCACAGGGAGGGGAACAACACACACCAGGCCTGTTGCAGGGGTGGCAGGGGAGGGGAGGGAACTTAGAGGACAGGTCAATAGGTACACCAAACCACATGGCACACAAATACCTGTGTAACAAACCTGCACATTCTGTGCATGTATCCCGGAACTTAAAGTAAAATTAAAAAAAAAAAAAGAAAATTTCAGTAATAACAAGCATTTATTGAATTTTTAACCTGTACCCCATAGTACCCTAAAGGAGTCTGGATATATTGTATTACCACACTTAATCCTGAGATGTTAAACGTGGGTATTATTATCTCCATGTTACAGGTGAGAGTGGAGGCTTAGAGAGAAGGCATGACTTGCTCAAGGTCACAGAGCTCATGAGTGGCCAGCTGGGATTCCACCCCATGTTGGGCTGACTCAGGGCTCTGCCCTTGCTGCTGTCGCTTGCACATCATGGGATGTTCCTCTTGCATTTGTCCTGATGCCTTTGGCATCCCAGGGCCTCGACTAACACCCTGGTTTCCTAACATGTCAAGAGGAGGCTGCTGAAATCAATCTGAGAGTTAATGCAGAAACTCCCAGTGGCAAGGGATTTTTGCTCTCTTGAAGGAGACACAAGCAATTATGAGCAACGTAGCCTGTTAAAAAATAGCCTAAATAGAGAACTAGGGAGGGCACTTCTGAAGCCATGACCACCAGGGTTTCTCCAGACGGGTTGAAAGGCTGCTTGTCGTAGGCAATTTGGATTTGGTTTGCTGTGTGCATGGAACTGTCAGATAGATTTGCAGGGCTGTGTGCATCCCAGTATTACTTCACATGGCTTCACATGCCTCACATTGCTTTGTTATTATCTCCTCTCTCTGCCTTTCCTGCTAAAACATGGCTTCTTCAAGGGTAACAAACAATTCCAGTTCAGCCCAACGCAGAGGTAACACAGTACCGTAGCTAAGAGTCAGCATTCTGGTGCAAGACACCAAGCATTGGAGCTCAGGTCCTCTGCTCTACAAGCTACACGATCTTGGGCATATTCCTTAATCTCTCTGTTCCTCTATTCTTTCATCTGTAAAGAAAGGATGTGATAATGCCTATGTCATTGTGTTTTTATGATAATTCAATGAGTTAAATATAAACAGTTTTAGAAAAACGTTGGGCAGAGAGGAAAACATTTGGTGAATATTTTTATCTCGCATCATCATGCCTGTTACTGTTGGCTCCTAGGGGCAAACCTTGAGTTAAGCCCCACTGGATGCTATCCCTATTTCTGAACATTTTAAATCATGTAAGTCAACGTATCACCTTTGTTATTTAAGTCAGACTGAGTTTTTAATTGCTATTTACTTAGCCAAAAGCATCTGAAGCAGATGCTGGATGAAGATGGACAGCAATAGATACAGCATTCTGGGTTCTTCTTGGACTAGAACTGGAGAACTGAGCCCCTTCATGGCTTCTGTTTGTGGGAGCCAGAGGAGGAGGGCTGTCCCTTGGGTGGGCAGCAGGGAGGTGGCCTTCCACTGTGACTGGGTGGGTCTTTGCCAGACACTGGCTTTTCATGTCACTTCCCGACCATCAGGTACACTGGAAGTTCATCTCATTTCCACAACCTGCACAAGGAAATAGGCCAATGCACATCCCAGCAATCTTCAATGCCCGATCTCCCGCTCCTTGTTCCTCAGAGTATTGGCCAACAGACAGACCCTTAACAAAGTTCGCCATGCTCCTTAGGTCTGTGTCTGTCAGATATGTGCGGTGATCTTATCTCAGACGATTTCTCCAATTTAGAAATCACCTTCGGGTCTTACCAACATTTTTGACTCTGCTGAATCCATCCATGGTCCTCAATGTTTTGGGTGACCACCAGATAGCAAGGTGGATGGCTAGTGGAGTTGTCTGAGATGTTTGGACTTGTTAGAGCCTCAAGCTCATTACTTACAAGTCCTGGAGAGAATTCTCCGAAGGAACCAGTGGTAAAACATTGATCAGGAAAAAAAAAGCTTAAAAGCTTGTTTTTAAAGAGCCAGAAGACCTAGGTTCCAGGCTGCAACTGCTGCACTAGGAGATAAACTACTAAAAACAACACGGACATTTTTAGGAAAGACACCACAGGGAGGTAGCCTCACAATAATTGCCCAAATCTTTCTGACCATACCTGACTGTAAAAGTGGACACCGTCTGACCTGACTTCAGCTCCATGAACAGCGGTTGTTGGCAAGTCTCCCAGAAGAGGCCCACCAGCCCCCAGCTATATTCAAAGCAACTGGGAAGATTTGAGTTCTTGACAGCTTTTCCCCCCTCACAAGATAATAAGATAGGTCGCATTTCAGATTTAACCCACTTGACATTTTAATTCTTCTAATGTGTTCTTTGATGTGTGCAGATGAGGTGCTGTGTAGGTACAAGTTGCTATTTATATAGTCCTGGCAAGTGGATTCCATCAGTATCAGCTCCTTCGTTCACTCGGATGCCTTTAAGATCATCAGAAATTCAAGTTTTCAACTCCCCAATAGTTTCTTCTTCCCAAAGTTTGAACAAAGAACAAGAGAATAATGACCCTCTGATTTCTTACCTTGTGGCAAGAGCATAGTGTCGTATGTTATTAAAAATATTGAAATAATATTAATATTAAAATATCAGTGTTAATATTTTATTAATAGTAAAATAATAAAATAATATTAAAAATCTTCAGTTTGGAGAGGATAGGCCTGGTGCTTAACACCTTAGAGCTGGATGTGGAGTCAGTGAGGTAATGTATGCAATGTTCTTAACATAAAGGCTGAGCCAGGGCCAAGCTCCAGAAATGACAATTATTACCTGTACTTGCTAATATTGTTGTCACTGTCACATCATCATCATCACTACCATGACATCATGCCTGTTATCTCCATCATCATTGTCATTGTTGTCATATCATCATCATCTCCATTACCATCATCATCCTTATAACTTTCTTGGCTCTTCCACTAACTACCCAGCGTCCTTGGTCACTTTCTCTCTATGGATATCCCATTTTCCTTTTCATCAAACTGGATAATAACTGCTATCTCTCAAGACCACCAAGAAGAATGAATGAGGCAGAGCGAGTCCTCAGTAAGATTTGGGCCTCATCGGGTCCCTCTTATATCTCAGCTGACATTTCTTATGCGTGATTTGTTTGCTTCTTTAGCTGTTTTGTTTGTTTGCATGTTTTTGTTTTTGTTTTTTGAGACAGAGTCTCACTCTGTCGCCAGGCTGGAGTGCAGCAGTGCAATCTCAGCTCACTGCAACCTCCGCCTCCCAGGTTCGAACGATTCTCCTGCCTCAGCCTTCTGAGTAGCTAGGACTACAAATGCATGCCACCACGCCCAGCTAATTGTTGTGTTTTTAGTAGAGACGGGGTTTCACCATGTTGACCAGGATGGTCTCCATCTCCTGACCTCATGGTCCACCCGCTTCGGCCTCCCAAAGTGCTGGGATTACAGGCGTGAGTCATCACCCTGGCCACTTCTTTGCCTGTTTTTATATTTTAGTCTTTGCACTTATCAATTCCCCCAAGCCATAAAACCCAGGATTTTCTGTCCTTCAGAGCCCTGTGCTACCCTGGTGAGAACCCTGGTTGAGATTCAAGAAACCTGCCAACTCCAATCGGGAATCCAACTCTCATCCAAGCTCACTATGTGGTCTTAAGCAATTTTCTTTATCTACAAAATAAGACAATTGCACCATACGGGTAGTTTTCAAAGTGGTCCACAGACCATGAGTAGCAGACGTTAAGAATTCACATTTCTGAGGCCCCGCCTCATACTCACTACATCAGACTCTAGGAGTGAGGTTCTGGGACCTGCATTTTACATGCTTTTTAGGGCTCCTTATGTGCACTAGGGCCTGAGGAGATAGCCTCTTGGGACTCCCTTTCAGCTCTGCTAGTCACCGGTGGGAGGACCACTGGCTGAACAGGAAGTCCATTTCCCACTGTCATCTCCCTACCTAGCGGCTAGGCAAGCTGAAAAAGAACACTTCATGGAGCAATAAGAGAAAACAACAAACCAAGTATTTGTTAGACTTTCTGAAGTATTGCTTTATCCCAGAAGTTCAAAATTAACATACTGAAGATACTCAAGACAAAAGAAAGGTAACCAGGAGCTTCATATATAGCCACGTTAACCTTCCCACACGAAGGCTGCAGACAAACTGTCCCAAGCACTCAAGGACTCGGGGAACACTGTTCCCAAGAACACTTACTGAGAAACGAGCTTCAGACAACTGAAAGAACTAGAGAATCATAGCCCTGGGGCTGGTGATGACCATTAAATAGGTGTCTACTAGTCAAAAAAAAAAAAAAAAAAAAATACAATTGGCTCTTTGTATCCATGGGTTCTACATCTGTGGATTCAGTCAACTATGGGTCAAAAATAGTCAGAAAAAATATTTTTGTCTGTACTGAATAAGTACAGACTTTTTTCTTGTCATTATTCCCTAAACAATCAGCATAACAACTATTTATGCAACATTTACATTGTATTAGGTATTATAAGTAACTTAATGATGATTTAGAGTATATGGGAGGATATGTGTATGGTATATGCAAATACTATACCATTTTATATCAGAAAATTGAACACCACAGATTCTGGTATCTGCAGGAGGTCCTGGAACAAATACCCCATGGACACCAAGGGATGATTGTATGTACTTACCACTCACTACCCGCCCTCCACCACACACACATACACACATACTTCTTTGCTTTTTTAACTCTCGGTGAAACTTGCTCATTTCCTGTAAGCTAATAATAAATTAAGGTTGAAAGACAGAAAACCACAAAGAGATGGGGAAACAATAGAGAATATATAGGAAGAGTAGAGTGAGCTCACTTATTACCTTACAGGCACAGAGCTGACCCTTGAATAACATAAGGATTAGGGGTGCCAACCCTCCGTGCAGTTGAAAATCCACATCTAACTTTGACTACCTACAAACTTAACTACTAACAGCCTACTGTTGCCCAGAGGGCTTATCAATAACATAAATGGCCAATTCATACATATTTTGTACATTATAGATATTATACACTGTATTCTTTCAATCAAGTAAGCTAGAGAAAACAAAGCATTATTAAGAAAATCATAAAAAGAGAAAATACATTTACAGTTCAGTACTGTGTCTCTCGATAACATAAGTTTACATCACCTATTTATGTCACAGATCATCTGTCTGAAATATTGGCACCTGCAGCTGCAGACCTCAACCTTTGGTATATATCAAGCAATTCAACTTTTCTTGTAATGCCATGACGTTTCTCTGCTTCTTGGGAGCACTTCCAGCTTTGCTAGTGGCATTTTGTATGAGTCTCATGGTGTTATTTAAGGTTTATGGTATTGTACTAAACACAATGAAAACTATGTGAGAACCTTGAGATTAGTTATTACTGTAATATGCAGTTTACTGGAGAGATGAACTGGTTACTTGGAGATGGTTAGTATCACATGGAATCTTAAGCAGACACTGGAACACTTCAGTTCAAGGCAATAGCAATAAGAGGTGACTATGATATTACAGTAGTGCCATAGGTACTACAGTTAAATTTATGCAATTATGATTTAATACTGCATCTTTACCTTTGTTTACATTTAACTGAGAATGGTGCCATGTATGGTCTGTGCCTGTGTGCCTATGTTTTAATAAATTCTACCTTTTTATAGTAGATTTGTATATATTTTATGGTAGTAAATAATAGAATAGTATCTACATAAAGTTTATGCTTTCACAGCCTAACTTTTTCTTATTCTTTTTGATATTTCTAGGCTATGTGGCTCATCTGCAAGTTTTTTTCAAATTCTTTCAAATCTCCAAAAAGTTTCCAGTATATTTATTGAAAAAAATCCTTATGTAAATGGACTCACACAGCAACAACTCATGTTGTGCAAGTCAACTATATTAATTGGGAATAAAAAGGTATGTTGGGGAGAGGGAGTAGAGGGAGAGGAGAATTCACTAGTAAATTTTGAGATTATTCATGGTAAGGATCCAAAATACAGTAGCAGAAAACAAAGAAAAATGGAAAGAAGGAAGAAAGGAACTAACAAGATCACGTACACTTATAAAGATAATTTTTGTATAATAATAATAAATCTAAAACAATGTTGCCTAAATATCAGAATGTTTACCAGAAGACCAAAAATAAATATATATAAATAAATAACACACATATATATGTGTATGATTTTTCATAAATATAAAATATGACAAAACTGAAACTAAATCGATTAATCCCATCAATAAATACAGATGGACTTAGTTCATATACTAAAATAAAAATATTTTCCATATTGATTAATAAAGTCAAATATAATACTATCTAGGAGAGATGCATCTAAACAAAATAAATAATAAATAAAGTATTATATAATAGCAAAGGACTAGAGACACCTCAATTGCTCATCAGCTGAGGACTGGCTGAAAAACTGGGGCACAACTATCAGTGATGCCCAGTGCATCTGTGAAAAGGAGTAAAAGAAATCTCTATGTGTGCCCATGGAGGGCTCTGCAGGATGCACTGCTGAAGAGAGAATGCAAGGTAGACAGAGTATGATATGCTATCAGTCATCTCAGGAAGGAAGCATGTGAACATGTGGGTGGATGGATGGATGGATGGATGGATGAATGATGGATGATGAATAGATGGATGAGTGGATGAGAGAGTGGATAGGTGGATGGATGATGGATGAACAGATGAATGGATACATGAGTGGATGAATGGCTGGATGAATGGATGAATGATGGATGAATAAATTGAATGGATGGATGATGAATGGATGGATGGATGAATAAATTGAATGGATGGATGATGAATGGATGAATGGATAGATGGATGATGGATGGATGGATGGATAGATAAAATAAAGATCATCTCTATTACATATTATATCTATACACATGTATATCTATCCATCTTTCCAGCTTTCTACCTTTTGTTTATATTTAGAAGGACAGCAGAAAGTTAAGCCATGATTTTAAAATGCTTTCTTCTAGGAAGAAAGTGAATCAGGTGGAGGGACAGGGATACAAACTCAATTTCTTTGGCTACATATTTTTTTAGGTATGACTTAGGAAATACATACATATATCACATAATGATATGATAAAATTAAATTTAAAATTAATTTCTAAAACCCGAAGTTAAATGAAATGCTGAACCTAAAATGTGTGTCCAGTTGGTGGCATAACCACCCAGAGAGAAGCCATTTCAGCTGACTTAAAAAGAAAATGATGTATTCCTTCCCACTGGCTATCATGTCATGGATCATGAATCTCATCATAAGGATACATTGGACAAATGAAGCAGTAGGCACTTGTGAAGCGTGCGTGGTATCAGTTATCGGGTAATTGGGTTGTGCACACTCACTGGCCCAACTCTGAGGACAGGAACTACATGCACATACTCTGGCTTTACAGGGTCAGCATGAACAGGGTGAATATTACTTATCCATCAGATATACAAATGGATCAGTAAAGTATGTTGATTAATAAATAGAGGTTTTGAATCTTTTGAAATCTGGTTATTTTCAAGTTCAAATCCCAGAGCCGATTTATGTTTAAAAGTCCATGAATCTTAGTAAATGATTAAAACAAAATAGTGGAGTGTTTTCAAAGTCTGGGGAAAGTTTGATCTTAGGGGAAAAAAAGGAACAAACTTTCAAGAAAGTCCTTTGTGTAGGCTCGTTCCCTGACATCTCATTAACTCCCATCGATGCAGGATAATTCAGAAACATTCCTGAAAGGCAGTTAATTAAAGAAGTCACTGAGGGAGAGAGAGAAAGATGGGCTAGCCCCGTTGTTGGTGTTAGCGGGCTTCGTATAGGTCAGCTTCTTTTTTTCCATAGTCTAAGAAGAATATTAATTTCATTTAGTGGGATCCGAAAGGAATTTCCAGGGGTGTGGAGTTGAAATGGGTCTGGAGGATGAGTAGGAGCAGGTGATGGTGAACATGAGGTCAGTGTTGAGTGTTCAGGCAGAAGCATGGTTGTTCCACCGTAGAAGGAGGAGGTTTCTGAAGAAAATTGCCATTTGTGGAACATCTACTACTTGCCAGGCACTATGCAAGGCATTTCCTATGGCATTCATTCAACCCTCATAACATCATCTTTCTATAAATGATCATCATCATTCTATAAAGGCTTGCAGCCTTTATAGAACTCACCTAGAAAGTGGCACCTAGAAAGTGGCACTCACCTAGAAAGTGGCAGACCTGGAATTTTAATTCAGGTCTGTCTGACATGAAAGCCCACGCTCATCCCAGTCTACCCAGTAGCATGCTGCAGACAGCCTGAGAGGAGGCAGAGGGCCAGTGGCTTCCTTGGCTGTTCAATTGTTAGGTTACATCACACGTGGCCTCCAATTCTAGCCCAGCACCTATCAGTGATGTGACTTTGGAGCCTCCGTTTCCTCATCCGCAAAATGGGGAGCACTGTACTTATCAGGAAAGTAGTGTCATGCTTGTCAAACAAGAGAGGGCACCTGACTTCGGGCACGTACCCAGCCCTGGGGCACCGTCACATTGTTTCATTGGTGAGAAGCCTTCACAGGACAGAACTTCTCATCACGCAAGGCTCACAGGACAAACCACCCACCCTCTCTTGCAAACCTTCACTCTCATAGCCCATGTTCTATTACAGAACCTGGGTGTGGGCAGACAAGGGGTTAAGAGGAAAGTTGCGACAGCTGGCAGTTTCCTCCCACGAGCCTGGTGATGAATAGCCATGAACAGACTTATTAGGGAGCATTAGGGCAAGATGATTAATGAATCAAACAGGCACCCAAGTTTTAATGAGGCAGTGTTTGCTTTCCTACCTTTAAATTGTGCAGTACAACTCCAAGGAATCTGGCCAAACTGGGAAAGGTTCGCCCAGCAAAACAGCCCCTTATTGCCTCCAGGGGAACTGCGCCAAATTAGAAAGGCTTTATTTAAAAAAATCTTTAGAGCAAATTAAAAAATGTAAAAACCTCCTGCCATAAGAGAGCAATACGTTGTCATTTCTTTAAAGGACAAATGTGAAACAGACAGGTATTCAGGATTCCTGACAGATCTGTTGCGGTGTCTCACGGACTCACAGACGGGCTGAGTGGGAAGCCTGCAGGGACCTGGGATCTGGGGGGTTTGCTTTCCTGAAGGAGATGCAGGCTTGGGAGGAGCCTGGGAGCAGCGTGGCATTAGCAGAAGGTGGGAAAGAGAGTCTGGACGCAAGATGACACCTGGAAGCAACAGGACCCTGCTGCAGAAAGGGACCCTGCCTAGAGCGAGCACAGTGCCTGAATGCTGGTTCCCCTCCTGCGCTGTCGGCCCGGGCCAGGCCACTTCCCCTCTCTGGGCCTCCTTTGTGAAAAGGAGACATAAACACCTGCCAGGAGGGCGAGGATGAAATGAGATAATGCCACATATGTTGCAGGTGCTCCATATGTCTGCCCTTCCCTTGGGCAGGAGAACGCAGTTAAGAAGCAGGAACTCTAGAGCTAGACTATCTGCATTCATGTGGACCACCACTTATCACGGTGACCATAAGCTATTTATTTATTTGCTCAAAGCCTCAGTCTTCTTGGCTGTAAAATGGAACTGACAACACTTCCTTCCTCTTGGAGCTGCTGTTAGGGTTACATAACACAATGCAGGCATTTCATGTACCAGACACATTTTCACTGTTTCATAAATGCCAGTTATTATGAGATTAGTTCAATAATGCACAGGCTGGGCACAGTGGCTCACTCCTATAATCCCAGCAACTCAGGAGGCTGAAGTGGGTGGATCACTTGAGGCCAGGAGTTTGAAACTAGCCTGGACAAAATAGAAAGACCCTGTGTCTAAAATAAATTTTAAAAAAATTAACCAGGCATAATGATGCGTACCTGTAGTCCTAGCTTCTCAGGAGGCTGAAGTGGGAGGATTGCTTGAGCCCAGGAGTTCAAGGCTGCAGTGAGCTAAAACTGCACCACTGTACTGCAGCCTGGGCAACAGAGTGAGGCCTTATCTTTAAAATCATAATAAAATAATAATAATAATAACGCAGAGATGTTTTTGTACAAAGAAAGTGACTGACAATGCCCCCTAAGATCACTAGCAAAAACTGAAAAAAAAAATACAAAGTAAACCTACCCAGTGGGGTGGATCCTGGTTTGCAGGGTCTTCTTCCAAATTAGGGGGAGGGTTTCTGTAAAATATAAATACAACATTAGGTGTGAAAGTAAATATTTACTTCGATGTAAAATAACTCACTACAAAGTACATCTCCTTGGCCCCCTGACGTTGATTGTGAGCTTACACTTATAGAGATCTGTAAGCCAGCCGTTCATGCCTACATCTCCCCGCCAGCCAATCCTGTTTTAGACATTCAATATTTAAATTATCTATTCCAATTCTCTATCAAACCATTACTCTGAGGATGAAAGTCCCTTATTTTGAAAAAAAAAATGTAACTTGGGGTTCTAAATTGGTGCAACGTCTTCTGTGGCAGTGCTTTTTTAGTGCTCTGAGCATTTGCATCTCCCACTGGGTAGACAAAACCCAGTCCAGAGTAAGTGTCTATTCCTGTCCAGACCCATTGGTTCCTCCTCCCACCCACTGAGGCTACTGGCATTGGTCAGTGTAATCCACCTACCAAGTGTGCAGGCTTTCCCCAGGGAATCTGTCCCATAGCCATCTGCAGTCTCTGTCTCTCTTGTTGGCAGACAGAACAGTTTTCATTCATGGTTTGTGCCTCAGAGGGTGCAAGAGGAATTTGTCTACACTCAGTCCATCTCTGCACTGCTGCCCTCTACCCACCATGTCCACTCACTTTATGGACGCTGGTGGCCTCCTCAAATGAGCACACAGGGAATCTACTTGTCAATTTGAATTACCTTGCAAATCCGAAATGGGGTTCTTCTGACAGGCATCAACGTGTCCTACTTTAATATATCCCCGAAATTCCCATAGTGATGTCCACAGGGCCATGCCCTATAGAGACGTGTGTTAATAGGTCAGTTTTCCATTACCATTCTGCTGACCATGTTGGCAGGCCTTTGGCCACTGCCCATGAGTTGGTAGAAATCCAAACAATGGGGCACACAGAATGCAATTCAGCTGATTAAGCTGATTTTGTTTTACCTTCTTCAATCAGAGTGGTGGGCTTCCAGACAGGATATTGTCTATTCAACTTGGAACTGTCATTCATAAATCAAACAGTTCTTTGTTGGATAATTGAGAACTGTGTATAGAGCTCTGTCTGAGTGACAATAGAATGCAGCAGCTCTTCAGGTGGTTCCAAAGTTGGTTCCTGAGGGAAAAGAGTCTACTTGTTTGTGAATATACTGAGTATCTGCATTTTCCCAGTAGCGTGTTCAGGTTTCAAGATACTTATGTTGTTCAATCTTATGAAAAGTTTCAATCCATGTCAGACAGCAAGCTAGCAACTGCCCTCAAATGGTCCAGATCTCTAGTATGTATCCCTGGGAGATGCTGGCAGGCTTTTGACATAAACCTCAGTCTACACTCCACACAGGGTATTGAACAGGGTATTTATCCATACCAGCACTCCAGCTTCTATTCTACACTGCTTGCTAGCAACAGCCTGTATGTGCTCATTCTTGTTGGTTTTCATTTAGCATATCCAATTCATATTGCTTGAAAGGCAGATTTGCACGCCCTCTGTTTTACAATAGTAGGTAGGAGAAACAACACCAAAAAAAATTTCCCAGTCAGACATAATATTCATCCCCATAATGCATTCAATTAAAAGAGATGTAGCTACTTCACATAAAGCCTATTTGAACATAACAAATTTTGTCCAAACTTTCGCCTTAATACCATCAACCCTTGCACTCCTAACTGCAGCCCTGGTCGGGACTTTGCCAACAGGTTTTGGTTTTGCAATGCTAGGTAAGGGAGGTGTTCCCTAATCAGACATAATATCTATTTCCATAAAACATTCAGGTAAAGGAGACACTACCTCTTCATACAAAGCTTGTTTAAACGTTCATGTCTTCATTTAAACTTTCACATTAGTTCTAACAACTCTTACATTTCTATATTCTCAATTTAATTGCAACCCTTTTGAGAGTTTCACCGTTGGGTTTGGGTGCGTGGGACACCCGTGTCAAGGAGTCTCAGAAACCTCTTTTCTCCACCCTCTGTCCATTTAATCCTCCTGAGTGCATAAAGTTTTGAGTCCCTACTTGGGGACTGAGCCCAGGGACCCAGTCCTTTTCTCAGTTCTCATCTTGATTGCCTGCCTGTAACCTTGCTCCAGACAATTCCAGGTTGGGTTTCTCATTGTAGTCTTTGCTTTCCAGCTTTTAATATTATCCATACTGTAGTAAATAAACTTGTTTGGGGCTCTTTAACGCTGGGGGACTGGCAGAGGGTCTCACTGATCCACCCAATCTTAAGAGATATATTTCTAACCTATCAATGTTTGCTTTATTCATTCCTTTTCTTAATAGCCACTTAAAGATTTTCACCAGACTCTCCCCTCTAGACAGAGATCACATTCTCTTGGGGAGCAGTATAGTCTTTTTAATTATTTATTGTGTCAGCGTGATCACTTCCTTTGGAATTAGCTCTGATGCTAGTGGTTGTATGTTGGGCTGGCCAGAATTAGGATCTTTCCAACATCTTCCTTTGATATGTGCCCTGAGACTAGAAGCTGCAGTTCAGACTGGAAGAATCTAAATGTGGCCTATTTCTTACTTTCATTTTAGCTCTTATAAATAAATAAGCAAGGATTGTATATTTTGATTTTTTTCTTATAATTTTTCATTTCTTGTGTATCCAGTGATACCTATAAATTATCTCTAAATCTTATTGACAATTTTCATCTCTAATAAATGATCACGGTGCAGCTGCTGCCTCATACTGTGGGTAATATCATGGCTACTCAGGGACAAAAGGGTCCTCATTCCCCATCCTTTCATTCTTTTTCTTTCCAAACCACATGTTTCAGTGAATCAGGGTTATTCTAGCAAATTCTATTTCCTATTGTTCTTGACACTAACCACCCCAAACCCCAAATGGTCCAACACCAACTGGTTGTACTGCAAAACAATTCTGACATTGACCACCCAGAGTTAGTGTCAGATCCCACAGGCCAACGGTTCATTCTTCTACAAGGTTGTCCCCACTTCAGACACCAGCTGTAGGAAGGGCCCTCAGGCCACCCATACTTCCGAATAACTGGCTATAAACTCAGGGGTTCCCACAACCCCAGCATGTTCATGCCCAATTCACTAGCACAACTAATGGAACTCTGGAAAATGCTATACTTTTGTGCAGTTTCATTTTATAAAGGGTACAAATAGAGCAAGGTCTTAGAGGAAACAGAGCTTCTGCATCTTCTCCCCATGGAGCCAGGACAGGTCACCCTCCCAGCATATTAATGTGTCCCCCAACCAGGAAGCTCCACTGAGCTTCATTGTCCCAAGTTTTTATTGGGGTTTCATTACAGGCATGATTGATTAAATCACTGGCCATGTAATTTTACAGCCTCTGCCTCTCCCTGGAGGTTGGCTGGCTGAAAATTTCAATTCTCTCATCATATGTTTTGCCTTTCTGGTGATCAGTCCTGGATCCTGGTGCTACCTCATGGCCAGTATTATAAATCACTTCCTTAGCACAACAAAGACACTCCTATAATCAGGAAATTACAAGGGTATTTGAGGCTCTGTAACAGAAACTGGGACAAAGAGCAGACATTTTTTTATAATTCTACACTGACGAATACAACCAGCAGCACAAAACCAGGAAATAATATAATATCTAACTTAATTAACTGCCAGACACACCTTTATAAGCTTTTTATTACTAAAATTTTTATTACAACCATTTGAAATGCTTTTTATAGAGAGACACACTTCCAGTGCGAGGTGCCATAGGATACTTACAGCACCATAAAACCTGACATAATGTAGAGAAATAACATTAGAAAATATTTAGTATAAAAATGGCTTCTAGAATACTGTGAAAGCCATTGCTATGCCAAGACAGCTACTGATCACAATGAGTGGAAGTCATTGCAAAAGACAAATACACCCCACTAAGGCCACCTAAATGTATCCTGAGCTCAACTTTGTCTTCACTGGATCCTAGACATGCCCTTGAGTGCTCCAACTACTCTACATGGGGGCAACTGTGACAGAGGGGAAGTTGGAGTAAAATTGATGGTGGTCTTAACCAATGGTAATACGGATATTTCACTTTTTCAAATTGCATCTAAAAGTTTGATCTTGCGAACACATTGTTACACCCCTCCCAGGCCTTAGAAGGAGCCTATGCAAATGGGGAGCCCTGAGGCTTGAACTCAGTGGTCTACCAAGAAGTGGGGCCAGCTCAAGCCATCCACCCTAGCAGGAAGGAATATTCTACCACTGACTTCATTTAGGTTTGCCAGAGCATGGTGATAACAAAAAGCAGGCCAATTTTTAATTAGTCTTATTATTGTTTTTAAATTTGCTGCAGATAAGACACATCTTTATTGACTGCAACTGAAACAGAGCTCTCACCATCCGACCCCTAATATGTCACTACTTAAGGTTCGTTAGCTTCACAGTTAAGCTGCTTCTCCCACCCAGCATTTTACACCCTGCATTCCGAACTTCAATTATGGCAGCCTTGAGTCTAGGAAACACAGAGAGAAAATAACAAATAAGGGCCGGGCGTGGTGGCTCATGCCTGTAATCCCAGCACTTTGGGAGGCTGAGGCAGGCAGATCACCTGAGGTCCGGCGTTCGAGACCAGCCTGATCAGCATGGAGAAACCCCGTCTCTACTAAAAATACAAAAAATTAGCTGGGCGTGGTGGTGCATGCCTGTAGTCCCAGCTACTAGGTAGGCTGCGGCAGGAGAATCGCTTGAACTTGGGAGGCGGAGGTTGCAGTGAGCCGAGATCCTGCCATTGCACTGCAGCCTGGGCAATAAGAGTGAAACTCTGAAGAAAGAAAGAAAGAACGAAAGAAAGAACGAACGAACGAAAGAAAGAAAGAAAGAAAGAAAGAAAGAAAGAAGGAAGGAAGGAAGGAAGGAAGGAAGGAAGGAAGGAAGGAAGGAAGGAAGGAAAGAAAGAAAGAAAGAAAGAAAGAAAGAAAGAAAGAAAGAAAGAAAGAAAGAAAGAAAGAAAGAAAGAAAGGAAGGAAGGAAGGAAGGAAGGAAGGAAGGAAGGAAGGAAGGAAGGAAGGAAAGAGAGAGAGAGAGAGAGAGAGAGAGGGAGGGGAGAAAGAGAGAGAGAGAAGAAAGAAGAAAGAAGAAAAAGAAAGAAAGAAAGAAAGAAAGAAAGAAAGAAAGAAAGAAAGAAAAAGAAAGAAAGAAAGAAAGAAAGAAAAAGAAAGAAAGAAAGAAAGAAAAAGAAAGAAAGAAAGAAAGAAAGAAAGAAAGAAAGAAAGAAAGAAAGAAAGAAAGAAAGAAAGAAAGAAAGAAAGAAAGAAAGAAAGAAAGAAAAAAAGAGAGAGAGAAAGAGAGGACAGGAGGACGGGAGTATGGGCGAACGGGAGGATGGGAGGAAGGGAGGAAGGGAGGAAGGGAGGAAGGGAGGAAGGGAAGAAGAAAAGGTAGGTGTTGCTTTTCAAACAGAGCAAATGCCTTATCTGTTCAGTTCAGTCATTGCCTGCACCAAGCCCCAAAGGTTCAAAGATGAAGATGACAAATTTCTGTTCCGGAAGAGCATAGGAGAGAGGTGACAGGCATAGTGAGAGATGGGTCTGGGGACACTTGCAGGGCTTAGGTCTTGGGGAGTCAGCTAGCAAGAGACTGAGCAGCATGAAAGCCCCTTCCTCTTCAATGAGTGCAGCTGTACCCTCAGCCTCAGACTGGGCTAGATGGCAGCAGATCTGTGAATGCCTAGCAGAATGACTCCCGTCATAAACAGAAGCAAATTTCTTATGTGTCTGATTTCCCGATACCTAGGATACCTAGTAGGGTCCCATTCACACTGCATTTCTATAGCCGCTTATCATAGCTGAATATTTAATTTTTACTGCAAATCTTCAGAAGTAAATTAAGACTTTTGATGCCCTGTTTCTGGAAAGAGACTAAAAGGTATAGTCTCCTACCTGGGATGTCAGAGTGAGTCTCACCAAAGTCAGACCTCAAGTCCAGTTTGAGCTGGACTTAACGCAAACAGGGACTTAATCAGTGCAAGCTTATGATGCACACTTACTAGGAATTCCTCGGTCATGGGGAATAATTGTAATCCCCAATCCCCATCACGAATGGGGTTCAACAGTTTGCCAGCGCCTGCCAGCGTAGGGTAGGCATACACTGAGCCAGTTGGTGTAGTGCACAATGAGCATCACAGATCTGTTATTGTTCAATCTCGGGTTGCTGAGCACCACTTGTCCCTCTAAGAAGTTGGGGGAGGCCGACTGCTCAGGGATCATGGAACTAGTCAACATGCCAGGGTCTCATTCCTTATTAGAATTTACCAGACAAATCACTCCACCAACTAAGAATGGCCATGCACCACCACCCACAGAATCGAGAAAGAGCTGTCAATCTGTCAGGCCTGCCCGTGTCCAGGCTGGGTGAGGCTTCCCGTGAGGTTTCCAGGTGAGGACCACAGGCTGCCCCCATTTGCATGCTGTCTGCCTCCCACATCTGTGTTGCTCTCCAGGACATGAGGCCACGGTGGAACAGAAAACCTGTGAGACTTGGCATCAAAATCGAAGTTTAAGACCCAAGCCTGCCACTTGTAAGAAGTTTGCCCTCAGGGAAGTCACTTCATCTCCCTGAATCTCAATTAAGATTCTTCCAAGAATTGTAACGGGGGAAAAGTCCTAATTTCAACCTCTGAAGTTTCATGTAGGAATAAAATCAGTCTGTGGATCTGAGGTTGCTTGCCAATAATAAAAATACCACGGAACATTTATTAAAAACTTAAAATATGCCTGGCACTGGGCTAACCCCTCTTCATGTATTATCTCATTGAATTCTCTCGACAACTACCCATGGCAGGTGCTATTATCATCCTAATTTTACAGATGAATAAGTTAAAATAGGTGTGTAATGTACCCAAAGTCACACAGATAGAAAGAGGAGACCCTGAAAGATCCCAAAGCTTCGTCAACTTCAGCTGAGCTGCAAAGCCCTGTTCATGTGGATATTGGTGATTTCACTTAAGCGGATGGAACTTAGAATGCCAGGCTTAGCTCTTCTTTTTTCTCTTTTTTCCCCATTTTTCTCTTTTTCCTTGCTCTATTTTTTAAAGTCATACAGTAAAATATGCCCTTTTTAAGTGTCCAATTCTGTGAGTGTTGACAAACAAATATAGCCATGGAGCCATCAGCAGTCAAGACTGTTCATATCACCACCAGAAACTTCCTTTGTGCTACTTGGACATTGACCTCTCAGTTGCATTCCCTTGCAACCCTGACTGATTTTTTTCCCCCTGTGGGTTTGCATTTTGCAGACAGTCATGTAAATGGAATCACAGAGTTTGGGACCTTTTGAGCCCAGCTTCTTTCACTTCACACAGGCGTTTGAGAGTGGTCCATGTTATTCCATGGATCGAAAGTTTGTTCCTGTTGCTGAAGCATATTCCATGGCATGCACGGACCTCCAGCTCTCCTTAAGGAGTGATGGAAACCCTCTATTTCCCAGTAGCTATAGGCCACCTGGTTTCAGGAATTTGGGCTCCTGAGATCTAAACAGGAAGCTGGTTTGAGAGGAGAATCTGCATTAGGATGGAGAAATTCCTTTCTCTCTTACTTCCAGTCCTGACTCCTTCTGAGAGCCAAGGGAACACTTGGACCCCAAGTGATCCTCTGGAGGGTAAAGGATGGGCACCGGGTGTGCTAAGAGTGGGGAACAGCTCAGCTATGGGCACAGAAGTGAGACACAGCACACTGAGTCTGCAAGAGAGCTTCACTTTGCCTTCCTTCTCTCCCTTTCTCCTTCCCGGCACATTTGCATTCCTGTCCTATTTCTTGTTTCTCACCAGGGAGGGCTGGAAGGATGGGCTTCCAAGGTACCATAGAATCTGACTTTATCACTGGATTAACTCCTCTATTAACTAACTCACTGCAGATTTTACAAATCCCTTGGCACCGTGGCTCTGGAGTTGAGCTCTGGTCTCGGGGTGCTGCTGTGACATCTGATGCCAGAGCCCACAAATTGCAGCCACTAAAAATAGGCCAAAGTCACCTGGTCTCACTTCTTTAAGTACACGGCTTCTGTGCTTGATCAAAACACCTAGATAATTAGCTCTAAAAGCCTCATTTGAAGGAGGACGTAGGCGGGTGGGCTGCCCGTAGGAGGGAAGGCACACAGAAAAGAGAAGCTTGTTAAAACGACAACTCTGTAAAAAAAATGGGGCAGTGAAAGGAGCAGAGAGTGGAGGAAAAGCAAAGAAAGGAGTCTTGGAAGGGGTGGGAAGGAGGCTTTAAAAATAGTGATGCTGTCAGAGGAAGTAAGAGGGAGGTCAGGAGGCAGGCAGCCCTTTTCCTGTGTGGACTGTTTGGAAAGGAGGCAGAAGCGAGCACGACACGTGGGAGACACGGTGTGAAGAGAAGGTTATGAGTCCCCACTGTCTCCTCCTGTAAGTGGTGCGGCCGCTCACTCTGTGAGCCGGGTCCAAGGCTAAAGTCAAACTCACTGCCTCTTCCTCCCTCTCTCCATGGCTCATGGAGTCCTCCTTATCTGCCTTCTAAACTTCTCTCCTACCCATGTTGTCCACCCCATGCCACGGTCACTCCCTAGCGGCTCTCCCTTGTCACCTCTCACGTGGGGATTTCAGTGACCTCCAAGTCATTCAACCTCTAGTCTCTCTCTTCCCCCCATACATTTCCTGTATTTCAGCAACAAATCGGTTTCTGCTGAAAAACTCTGAGAGGCTCCCAATCACCAGCTGGAGATTCCAAACTCCATAGGGAGACATTTAACACTCCTCTGAACATAGTCCCAAGTTACCATTCTAGGACTATTTCTCTCCGACTCCAACCATGCACTGTCCTCTTGGGTTATAAACTGCTGGGCCATGACCTGAATCTTGGGTTATGTTCTCTGGTCCCTGGACAATTCTAATATCTGAAGATTTCACATACAATTTTTTTTTCTCTTGAAAAATTGGGGGACCCAGCAGCACTGAGCCCACATTTTAAAAAAGTAGCACTCTTTGGTTGCCTCCAGCCCCTGCCATTCTCTAATGTCTGATGCTAGGTTGGTTTCATTCACTTTCATTACCTTTTTGTCCTCTAGACAATGGATCTTGAGACCTCCTACTCTATACTAACTGCAGCAAAGGATTAGAGGTGGCAACCTGGCACCAAGCCCCCACTGGATCTTGATCTCCATAATACATGATCTTTGTTATGGTGAACTCTTTCTCTGTGCCAGCTGTGATGTGAGGTACTGGGCACAGAGATGGGGAAAACACTGCCTGCCCCTGTGGGCTCCAGCCAAGCACTTTGAGGCCCTTACGTGTCTCTGTTCATGCCATTTCGTCCTTCCAGGATGGCTTTCTTTACCTTTTCCATCAGCTAAAGTGGGCTTCCTGAATGAACTTTTCCTGGTGCCCTCTGTTAGGATTAACCCCAGGAACCAGGCCTTCTCCATGGCCTCATGATATCATGCTTAGTACCACCTAAGGCCTCATATCTGCCTTTTTAAAAAATTCTATTCTAAATTTGTGAGGCTTAAAACCTATGTCATATTCATTCATTCCCCCTACCCAACTTTCACACATCCCCAAGATTCATCTTTTGCACATAATAAGTGTTCGGTAAAGTTTTAAATGAGGTTGATTCAGAAACACCTAAAATCCTTAAACTAATTTTTTTACACATGTAAAAAAATGTTCACCCCCAATTTTTCTATCCTTGCATGACAGAGATACCATAGAAGCCTGAGAAAGCATTTTAAAATGCAGTAAAACCTTTTAAATTTGAAAAAGCTGAAGAGTGTGGAGGAGTGAATATAAATACACTTTATGTATTTACATATGTATGTATAAAAGATTAAGTCTGAGGCTTTTTCAGAGAACAAATCATCTTTTAGTTGGAGATGTGAGAGTAGGTCTGCATACTTGAACTAACCTTGGGTTTCAGAGCTTTGGGGTAAAATTGTCCAGTGGGCTTTTCCTCCAAAACCCCCCAACTCGTCTTCTCTGTACCCTTCAACGTTAAAAGAAGCTGAGTAAGTTGCCGCAGGGGTCCAGGTAAATCTCTCCTGACTCCCACTGCAGCATCCATTTGGAGCATGATCCCGGCTTTCCCAAGAGGCAACCTGTTATTCAGCAAGCCTTCTAGGCTGTAAGACCCAAGGGGGGAAGGACCATTTTACATTCCTGCTGTGCACCCTGTTCCCACCTAGGAAGGCTTTGTTAGCCAAGTGAATCTATACGAGGAAAAGAGAATGAATACTCTGGAGGTATGGCACCCACCCTGATTTAATAAACCACAGAGACACAATGCTTTCCTCTGACAAAATGGCTCCATGATGATGCAGATTTCCAAAGCTGGGGTAGACCAGGAAGAGATGTGTTCGCAGGCCTGGGTGTGTGAGTCGGGGGTGAGGTTGGGGGACTGCATGGGAGCCCCAGGTGGAAGGGGCAGTAGAGTATATCTCTTGGTGTGCTTTTTAAAATAAAACCAGCCTGGGCATTTGATCTTTGAATAAAATTTTGCCTTACAAAATCATTTTTTCCCTGCTAATATATTGATTAGTGACATAAAACTCTTGGCAGGATCCTGGACATATTTTATTACACAATTGTTCTATAACTACTTTTTACTCCTAAGAAGAGAGTCATAGAATTTTCATTAAAATTATGAAAACATCTTTCAATCATAGAAAAATTTAAAAATTAGACACAATTCCACTGTTCTGTTGCATAAGTCTTCTCCAGTTTTCTGCATTTTCTTCCAGTCTTTGTTCGTATGCAGACATAATTGTACATATCCCAAAAAGAAACTTGTATTATTTATTAATCATGTATCATCGTAACATAAATATTTTAAATATTGTTTGATAGTTTTTATAATTATAATTTGCAATAGCTGTAGAATGCATTTCAATAGGTGATGTTGCAGAAGTTATTTAACGAGTTCCCTATAACTAGACGTAAAAAAAATTTCCTACTGTGAAATAATAACAGTATTTTGCTTTTTTTTTTTTTTTTTTTTGAGACAGAGTCTTGCCTTGTCACCCAGGTTGGAGTACAGTGGTACAAGCATAGCTCACTACAGCTTCAAACTCCTGGCTCAAGCCATCCTCCTGCGTCAGTCTCCCAAGTAGCTAGGACTAGAGGCATACACCACCATGCCAGAATATTTTTTTTTTTTCTAGAGACAGAGTCTCACTTTCTTGCCCAGGCTGGTCTCGAACTCCTAGCCTCAAGGGATCTTCCTGCCTCAGCCTCTTGAACTGCTGGGATTACAGGTATAAGCCACGATACACCACATTTAATTGTTTAAATGTGGCCTTTTATGTTATAGTAGCAAGAAATGTTCTCCAAACTAAACATAAAACTTAATGTACTTCTCTATGCCTCATAAACTGGGTTAGTTTCCTAGGGCTGCCATAACAAAGAACCACAAACTGCATGGTTTAAACCAGCAGTCTCCAACCTTTTTAGCAGTAGGGACTGGTTTTGTGGAAGACAATTTTTCCACAGACCAAAGGGGTGGGGAGTGCTGGTTTGGGGATGATTCAAGCATATTACATTTATTGTACACTTTATTTCTATTATTATTACAGCGTAATATATAATGAGATAATTATACAGTTCTCCATAATGTCAAATAAGTGGGAAGCCTGAGCTTGTCTTCCTGCAACTAGACAGTCCCATCGGGGGTGATGGGAGACAGTGACAGATCATCAGGCACTAAATACTCATAAGGAGTGCGCAATCTAGATCCCTCACATCTGCACTTCACAATAGGGTTCACACTTTTATGAGAATCTAATGCTGCTGCTAATCTGACAGGAGGCGGGGCTCGGGTGGTGATGCCAGTAATGGGGAGCGGCTGTAAATACAGATGAAGCTTCGCTTCCTCGCCCGCTGCTGCTCACCTCCTGCTGTGTGGCCTGGTTCCTAACAAACCACGGACTGTACCAGTCTGTGGCCTAGAGGTTGAGGAACCTTGGTTTAAACAACAGAAATGTATTCTCTCAGAGCCCTGGAGGTCAGACCAGAAGTTGGCAACGAGGTTGTTGATATCCCTCTGAAGGCTCTGAGGAAGAATCCTTCCTCTTCTCTTCCCAGTTTCTGGTGGCTCCCGTGTCCCTTGGCTTGTGGCTGCCTCACTCCAGCCTCTGCCTCTGCCTTCACGTGGCATCCTCCCTGTCTGTGCATCTCTGTGCATCCTCTCCTCGTTTCATAATGGCACCAGTTCTTGTATTTAGGGCTCACCATCTAGGATAATTTCATCTCAAGATCCTTAACAAATTACATTTGCGAAGATTCTATGTCTGAGTAAGGTAACATTTACAGATGCCAGGGGTTAGGAACCGCATGTATCTTTTTGGAAGATACTATGAAGCTCTCACTATGATACCTTCTTGAAAACCTCTTCAAATCCCTGGTACTATAGTCAGGAGCCTGGAAGTGCCCATACCTGCCCTTTCAGCCGTTACTATTCTTTGCAGAATCCTCGAGAGAGACAAACACAAAGAACGGTAATCAAATGGACCACATCATGCAGGTTTCTACTTGCCAAACAGGGCCCTCTAAAGAAGTTGGGCTGGAGTGGAATGCTTGACATTTGGCTCTTACCATCCCCTAAAGTCACATGAAGGAAGAAGACAGAAGATGAGTGCTCTGTCCCAAGAGGCCACTTCTAGCCCTGCTTGCTGTCACAGCCTCATGGAAGAGACAAGTGGAAGAAGGAGATGCCAGTAACCAAAGGATCACCAGCTCTACTCACTACCTCTGAGACGTGGAGCAAAACAGGAGGTCACTGAGAGGGAACAGGGCCAGGAAAGACCCAATGCACAGAGACTCTGCCCTGATAAATATCTTGCAATAACTGAGCAGATCAGCCACCTCTTCCCCTTAAGGGATGGACTCTGGGAAGGTGTGGCCAGAAAGGCAGGCAGAAGAGGAGATGACTTCTCCTAGAGTAATGGTAACACACCTACACAATTGCCATCCATGCATGTACTATGTAATGTGCATTTAAAAAAAAATCATATGCACATTTCCACATATCTAGTCTGTATGCTTGTCACTTTTAATAGCTAATAAAAAAGCATCAACAAAGTCAAGGCAAAAAGTCATGACCATCTCAACAGATGTCAGATATATACATAATGAAATCCACTCAGTCCTAATTTAAAAAATAAGATAAAAACAAACCTCAGGGAACTTGAAATAAAGTGAAAATTTTACAGCCTGATGAAAGGCAGCTACCAGAAACCCCTCAGAACGTCATCGTTAGTACTGAAACATTAGAAACATTCCTGTTTAATACAGGACTATTACAAAGATGTCTTCCCGGATCAAGACTGTTTCACAGAAAAAGTATAAATATCGGGAAAGAAAAAACCATTGCAAGTTACAGATGATTTGCTATCGGCTAAAAATTCAAGAGAGTCAACTGAAAAATCTACGAAGTAAGAGAATTTAGTAAGTTCTGTGGTCGAAATGTCTGTGTCTCCCCAAGATTCATATGTTGAAATCAAAGCCCCCAAAGTGATGGTATGAGGAGATGGGGTCTTTGGGAGGTGAGTAGGCCATGAGTGCAGGGCCTTCAGGAATGGGACTCATGCTCTTATAACAGAGTCCCTAGAGACTTAGCCCTATCAACCACTTTAGGATACAGCAAGAAGAAATGCTCTCTAGACCAGGAAGTGGACCCTCACCAGACACCGAATCTGCTCGCATCTTGATGTTGGACTTCCCAGCCTCCAGAACTATGAGAAACAAGTTTCTGTTATTTATAAGCCACCCATTTTATTGCATCTTGCTACGGCACCCTAAATGGTGCCGTAAGTTAGCCAGTAAGTTAGCTAGATCCATCTATCCCACAAATATTTCATGAACACCTACTATGTGCCAGGCATATTTATATATATTCTTTTCTTAGAATTCAGAACATGGCTTTGAACATAATAAAATTTCTCCCCTCATAAAGCTGACATTCCCCTGTGAACAGAGTTAACATTTAAAAGAATGACAAGAAATAACCAATTAAAAATGTAATGGCAAAAAAGATCCAATTCATAACGCCAAAAGTAATCTAAAATCTCTGGGAATAAATCTATCGGGAAAGGTACAAGGCCTACCAAAAGAACATTTTAAATGTCATTGTGTTGGCCAGGCATGGTGGCTCACGCCTGTAATCCTAGCACTTTGGGAGGCTGAGGTGGGCAGATCCCTTGAGGTCAGGAGTTCGAGACTAGCCTGGCCAAGATGGCGAAATCCTGTCTCTACTAAAACATAAAACAAAAAACAAAAAAATTAGCCAGGCATGGTGGCACACACCTGCAATCCTGGCTACTTGGGAGGCTGAGGCAGGAGAATTGCTTGAACCTGTGAGGCGGAGCTTGGAGTGAGCTGAGATCGTGCCACTGCACTCCAGCCTGGATGACAGAGCGAGACTCTGTCTCAAAAACAAAAAGTCATTTTGATAATTACATTAAATAAAGATCATGTTAACCCTCAACACACTGCCATGATGGTGGTACTGTTGTTACTCTTCCTCGTTTTTACAGGTGAAGGTCCCGAGGCTGCGGGAAGTTACAGTCAGAGCAGAGCAGATGTCAGGACCTTGACTACCAGACACCGGGGATGAGAACGCAGCCACTGCGCCACATCACCTGCGCCATTCCTTTTCCTCTATCCCTCAGCCTCAGTCTCCCTACAGGAAAAATGGCAAGGCCCACACCACTCTCCCATCCTTGTCATGAATGAATGAACGAAATAGTGTATTTAAGGCACTAACTCAGGGTGTTAAGTACATACTTGGTAAATACTAGTTCCTTCATTCTAACCAGGAGAGGAATTGAGCTCCCTGAGTCTTTATCAACACAGTCTATGGCATAATGAGAGGGTGAGAGAAGTATTTTCATCATGATCAATCAATACAAGGAAAAATAACTTTAGGAGGCACGTGGGAGAGAGGTGGGCTTTTAAGTGGGTAAAATCTCTATTATACTGACTGCTTAATGACTCACTGAGCTGTTTGATTTGAGAGACAGCAAATCTGAGGGATGTAAAATGCCGATCTTTCTGAGTGGCAATTATTTGTGATTAAATTGCAGTGTCTTCTGAAGGAAGGAGGAAGCCACTTTGTCTCCAGAGTGAGGTGACTCATGGAAAAGATCATTTCCCGGAGAGAAGGGAAAAGCTGCAAGTGCAGTTGAAGAGGCGCAGGTATCCCGACTGACACTCAGGGAAGCCCCCAACTCCCGAAATAGCCCCAGGAGTTGACCGTGTTCTTATTTTGCTTTCAGTGTATATTAAATAAAATTAGGAAAATACAGAAAAGAAGGAAACAATTCTCAGTCCCAGCACCCCAACATACCAATACTAACATTTTGATTTATTTCCTTGTAGTTTTTCTCCCTCTCTGAATGCATCTCTTTCTTTGTTTTCACCATTGTATTCTTCCAGTTTTGTGCACGGTCTCAGTGTGAGTAGAAAAATCACAGGATTGGAAACCAGAGATTAAATTTCATCACTTACCAGCTGTCATCTCTGAACTTTAGTGATCTTATCTGTAAAGAGGAGTAATAACACTCATCCCAAAGCTGTTTTCAGGATTGATAGATAATATAGATACATTGCTGGCACACAGAAGGCACTCAATCAATGGCCTGGTCAATCCCCTGTGACTCAGAACATTCTTTCTGGTTGCAAAGGAAGAGCTGATCTCCCTGGCAGGAGGAAGGGCTAGACGTGAAGCTACTCCAAAAGACCTCTCAGCCAGGGTCAGGAAAACTCCACATAGGGCCTTGCCCAGATTTAGTCTCAGTTCCTTTCCATCTCCAAAGACCTCACTCCTGTTCTCAAATTTCAGCAGGAGAGAACCTGGTTCGTCAGCTCAGCATCAGATTTGGACCTGTGGTCACGCATCCATGGCTGGAGATGAAGATTGGCAGGATCATAGCCAAGCTAGTCATTGTGAATCAATAGCCACTTTAACTGCATAATTTCCACTGATATTTTAATGTTATAGTGTATCGTAAGCATTTTTTTCAAGTAACTACCCTTTGCTCATGACCCTAATTTTAACGCTCCAAAAGTCAGTCAAAGTCATGGACTGCTATTTAGTGGTATATTTTCATCGCTGAAGAACTAAATTATTTCTCGAATGATACCTTTTGTGGGGGATCATACTAACTATGGGTTTAATTCTTGAGGAATTCCTAGAAACTACCCAGGCTTGAAAGTAATTGAGTCCCACATTGCCTGAATGGATTGATCCATTCTTCAGAGTGTTTGATTCTCCCACCCTCTGAATGGACCTGCCCATCCTGCCTTCCTATCCTGTGAATGTGCCTGTGCTTTCATGATGTTTTCTGATTTCCTGCCAAGCAGTCTATGGAACAGTAGACAACATGCGACTTACAGAACAGAAGGTGACCCAGGCCTTGCCTGCAGGTAACGTGAAAGCATTCTTTCTCAGCTTTCAACTGAGGAGCAGACAACGAGAACAATATTTGGTGGCTGAAAGTTTGTGAGACTTCATTATCTAAAGCATATTGGAATTTGGGAACGTAAAGAGGATCTTCAGGCATCTTTTATTTTTACAAGTAACCTAATGGAAACAGTCAAGTCTCTGAAATCAAAGCTGCACTCACCAATGAGTGACTGGATTTTTCTTAGGGCTAAGATTTGACCTACACTGGTTACCTCTACCTACTCAGAATCTCAAATGGCAGACCTTAGTATTTTTTCAAGATTAAATTATTTCTAAAACTGGAAATTAAATTCTTTCTTTTTTTCTAACTTTCAAAACACAGGCTGAAAGATAGTGATGCTGTTCTAAAACATACGGTGTTTCCAGAAAGGAAGCAGGGCTTTTTGGAGACGGAAAGTTTGGGAACTGCTGATTTCAATTGTTCTGCTGTCCATTCACTCAAGAAGCATTTGGGGAGCCCTTTCGACATGACCGGATCTTTTGTAGTCGCAGTCACTTCCCTCCTTTACCTTCTCCCTCACCCCTGGCTACTATTCATTTGTTCTCCATTTCTATTATTCATCATTTTAAGGATGTTACATAAAAGAAATCACATAGTATATAATCTTTCGATACTGATGTTTTCCACTCAACATGCCTTTGAGATCCATTGAACTCATTAAGTGTTAAGCAGTTTGTTCTTTTTTTACTGCATAGTATGCAATGGTATGGATATACTACAATTTATTTGACCATTACCCATCAAAGGACATCTGGGGTGTTTTCAGTTTTTTGTTATTATAAATAAAATTCCTAAGAACCACTCATGTACAGGTTTTTGTGTGAACATAAGTATAATTTCTCTGAGATAAATGCTTACGAGTGCCTGCAGGCTTTCCCCATCACTTTAGGGCCATTCCTTTTTTTTTCCCCTTTCCTTTTTTTTTTTTTTTCCAGAAAGCAACAAGCTGATTTCATTTTTTTAAATGGAAATTTAAAAATGTAAAATATTCCCCTTCCTGTGTCCAAGTGTTCTCATTGTTCAGTTCGGGAGAGGGGAGGGATAGCATTAGGAGATATACCAAATGTAAGTGATGAGTTAATGGGTGCAGCACACCAACATGGCACATGTATACACATGTAACAAACCTGCACATTGTGCACCTGTACCCTAGAACATAAAATATAACAAAAAAAATTCTTTTAAAAAAATCACATATTAAAGAGGAAAAAAAAAATGTAAAATAGCCAATCTTGAAAAAAGAGATCAAAGTTAGAGGACTTATACTGCCTCAAGGTTTAATATAAAGCTATACTAATTAAGACTGTTTATATGGCATAAGCATAGATACATAGATCAATATAGAGTCCCGAAATAGCCCTACACGATGGCCAACTGACTTATGGGGGAGGACAAGGCATTTTCAATAATGATGGACCAACCAGATACTATGTGGGGAAAACGAATCCTGACTCATACCCTGACACTATATATAAAAATTAAGCTGAGATGGATTATAAACCTAAATTTAAAAGCTAAGCTTATACAAATTCCAGAATAAAATATAGGAGACTATCTTCTCAATAATGAGATGAGCAAATATTTATCAGGGCATTTAAGAAGCACTAAATATAAAATAATGATAAATTAGACATCATCAAAATTGGAACAACTGCTTTTCAGAATATGCCATTAATAAAGTAAATATGTAAGCCAGAGAATGTGAAAACTATTTGTAATACATATGTCTTTCAAATGACATATGTATTACATAAATGAACCAAAAAGAAAATAACAAACAACCCCGCGGAAAACATAGGCAAAGATCTGAAAGGCATTTCACAAAAGCTCAAACACAAATAACCCATAACAAGAGAAACAATGATTTACATGAGCATAATCAATAAAGTACTAGTTACAAACGTCCACTCTATGTTGGCAAAAATTACAAAAGAAAAAAGTCTGAATATACTAACATTACCAAAGAGGATAACAAAGAGAAATAGAAGTTGTCATAAAAGACAGGGTGGTGTAAATTAATAAAACCATTTGGAAAACAATTTATTGTTACCTAGTTATTTTGAAGAATCATATGCCCCATAACCCTTTTAATTTTATTCCTGGGTATTATACAGGTTGAGTATCTCTTATCCAAAATGCTTGGAACCAGAAGTATTCAGATTTAGAAGTTTTCCAGATTTTAGAATATATTCATATACTTAATAAAATGTCTTGGCGTTGGGATACAAGTCTAAACACAGAAGTCATTTATGTTTCACATATACCCTATATACATAGCTTGGAGGTAATTTTATACACTATTTTTAATACTTTTGTGCATGAAAGGTAGTATTAAGTACTTATATGTGGAACTTTTGTGGTGTTACGTTGGCACTCAAAATTTTCTGATTTTGGAGCATTTTGGACTTCAGATTTTCAGAGTAAGGATGCTCAACCCATACTCTCAATCAGATTGTACTTGTGTCCCAGTTCATAATGGCATTTCATGTAATAGTAAAAACTTGTTTTAAAAAGGAAATGGATACATAAATTATGTTTTAGGTTTGTCCTAGAAAAGTACACATCTCTGAAAAATAAATGAATTACAGCTGCTTGTATCACCATGAATGAATCACTAAAGCAAGTCATAGAGTACACACACACATACACACACGCATATATATATACACAACAATTCTATTCATATATATATGTGATACGTTTCATAGTTTTAAAACATAAGAGATTCACATTTTCATGCAAAAAGTTACCAGTATTTCCAGGGAAAAGACCCATCCCTCCCTCTCTGAACCTGGGACTTGATTTTTTCTGGAAATATTTAAACTTCTCCAGGATACGCCTTACTCAGCCCTCCTCACTCCCTTGAGGCCCTGCCACAAGATGAGACAGTGTGACAATCAGATCTTCCGATGAGTGGGAGGAAAGTGGGAAAGTCAGACACAGACCACTTGTGTCCAAATTCTCCAGGAGCTGACTGGCCTGAAAACCACCTGGTGCCTTCTCGATAAATTTCCTCACAGCGTCTGGAAAGCCACTGGCAGCGAAATAGACCTCAGGTCTGACCTCCCACTGGCTGATGATCCGCAAGATTCCAGGCTCCCTGCCTCTTTCAGGACACTCATTCCTAAAATTGGGTTAACAGCTTCTACCTGGCCTCCCCAGTGTGCTACTTCCAGCTTAACTGAAAAGTTTAAAATCAAATAGAAGCTTTGTCTACCAAATTCTTTCACCAGGCACTAGAGAAAACCATCAAAGGGGTGCAAATGTGTCTACCCCTTAAATTGTTTAAATTCCAAATAACTTTTTTTGTTGTTGAGTTTTTATGACTTAACAGCAGATGGTCATTGGGAAGAAGCTGAAAATTCAAATGTGTACAACAAGGATGAAGACAGAAATGACCAGTTTTATCCAAATCTGGATGACACCATTGTCAGCACTTGACATGTGTCATTCCATGCATCTTCTATGGACATATATTTATACACCTGTGCATTTAAGTAAAAAGTCATTCATTTTGTACACAATTTTAAACTGATTTTTTGAATTACTGTGGATTTCTCTCTTTGTCCTTAAGTCTTCTTTTGCAGCATCGTTTTAACAGCCATACAACCATCTCCTTCATCATTTCCTTATTGTAGGACATTGGTTATTTCTGATTTTTTTCACTCATACAGTGTTGAAATATTTTAATAAGATCAGTGTTAAATTAATATTTTATTAAGATCCTTGTGTGCACACATTGTTATTTTCTTTCTTTCTTTTTTTTTGACATGGAGTCTCATTCTGTCCCCCAGGATGGAATCAGCAGTGTGATCTCTGCTCACTGCAACCTCCGCCTCCTGGGTTCACGCCATTCTCCTGCCTCAGCCTCCCAAGTAGTTGGGACTACAGGTGCGTGCCACCATGCCCGGCTAATTTTTTATATTTTTAGTAGAGATGAGGTTTCACCGTGTTAGCCAGGATGGTCTCGATCTCCTAACCTCATGATCCACCCATCTCAGCCTCCCAAAGTGCTGGGATTACAGGCATAGGCCACCACAGCCAGCCCACACTGTTATTTTCTTTAGACAGCTTCCTAGAAGTTGAATTTCTTTCATGCATGTATGTGTATATCCAACTTTCTCAGGTTCAAATTCCTCTTAAATGAGATCATGTATGTGAAACATGTAACGCAGTAACTGGCACATGCTAAACACACAGGAAGTTAGCGAAAATAGTCTAGCTATGTTCTGGGCACTGCACGTGCACTTTACATGTATTGCCTTTTACAATTGTGATCAACTTTGAAAGGTGGATGACGAAATGAACTCAGAGAGGTTTAGTAACTTGCCCCCATTGCACGGCCCAGAGAATCGGGATTCAAACTGAGGTCTCTTTGATGCAGTGAGAAGCGCCCTCTGCCCTGGGACATCTTCCTCATGGGTCTCAGAAACACCCCCAAACTCTCCTCAGGCATGGCAATTAGAGGTGAATATAGAAGGCCACATACACATTTCTCATGTCTAACTTCTCTGAGCGCCACTAATCTGAAAGCTGCATCACGTGTTTATCTTTATCTTACTTTTTTATATGTGTATTACTTATTGAAAGGATAGAGGCTGAACAAGTGGTGGTGGCCTCTTCAGGCTTTCAGAAATGAAAGCCATCTGTACTAGAGAATAAAGACCTCCACAGCCCAGTTCTTTTTAGAGGGCTCCATGAAATCAGGCAAATTTCCCCCATGCAACTGAGGTCACGGATATGACATTTGGAGGTGATCTCCCTGAGGAGAGATGTTTTTTTAAAATCCTATTTAACATTCTTCTGTGCTTCACTATCTCTTTTTCTTTGGAGCCGACAACTTTCCTTCCCCACCTCACATTCTTCCTGGCTCTCCACTGGGAGGCAGCCCGGTTTCTCCAGAGCCAATAGCTATGAGACCCTTGCATTTCCCACACTGAGAACCATCATCTCCTCAACAGCTTCCTGGTGCAGCACTCTTACAGATATGATACCCAGTTCCAATGAGAGCATGGGAGGCGGGGTCTGTCATGCACAGGTGATCAAAGCATCCATCGGAGAGTGAACCGGCAGGCTTGTCGTATCACATGCACACCCTGTGACTTGTCAGTCCCTCTCCCGCATTTCTACTCTGGAACGGTAACCATCTTACATACATGACAGAAGTCTAGGTTAACACAAGGAATTTAGTGTCACCATCAATGAGAGTTAACCAAAGTATTGCATTGTATTTAAAACAGAAAAGAAAGCTAGTCCGCTGGCAGGGGAGTTTCGGTCCAGCATGTTGTGGAGGTTGAGATGAGAAGCGGTCCCTGTGCCGCCTGAAGACCCCCTACCTTCCGACTATGGCCACGTGATATTTTGAAATATGAATCTATATTATTTTTCTTCCTACATTTCCTCCTTTTCTTTCCCTTATTTAGGTAAGTCATCAGCTGGATGTTGACTCATTGCCTTGGGGATGGTATGTTTCAGCGCAGAAAGCAAAAGTGGTCCACGAGACACCCTGGCTGTTGTATTCAAAAGTTAGGATCTTAACAGAGCTACCAGAATTTTGTGAAAGATCTAAAAGGCAGGGTGCGCAGGGCATAACACAGCCTTGTAACCAAAGTTATGGACATGGAACTTCCCAAACCTCAGAAGAGGGAGAGAGGTCCCCGGCATGGAAGAAGAGACAAAGAATTCTGTGGGTCGTGTCCAAGTGACTTGAACACCACTTCCCAAATGTAACAGCAGGGAGTCAGCAAGGCCACAAAGGGCCAAAAGGAACAAAAGAGAGCATACACGCATCAAAGGAAAGTAGTAAGAGACCACCGGACCTGAGGGGGGCTGAGCACAGGAATGAAGGCTCACCCAGCAGTGACCTGCACTGACTGCCGACCAGGGACAAGTGGCTCTGTCTCCCACCTCTCGCCCACTCCAACCTTCCCACCCTAAGATTCCTTGACACTGCATAAGTGTTTGGTGGGGATGACAAAAAAGCCCAAAGTTAAATTTTCTTGCAGTCAGTCAGACTGGAGACTTAGAGTCAAAACTCAATTACGTTATGGAAAAGAAAATGCTATTTCTGACACGCCTGGGGTTTTGGACTGAGATTTCTACCTATTGCTCCTTCCTTCTTTGTGCATCACACCCTGCAGAGAATATGAGGCCAGGTGTTTTGCAGAAGGTGAAAGACCAAAGCAACTAGTGATGACCACAGCCTGTACGGGGTGAAGAAGAAATTGGCTAACATGTTCAAACTCCACGTTGCTGTGCTGGCGCATTCTACACAAGGCTGGAACTGCCACCTCAGATTAGTTGTGTAGCTGCTCTAAATGGCACTTAAACTTCTACAGAGGAAACTAAATTTAGTTCCTCCCCATAAACACAGTTGTCTGGTTGATGGGAACAAGAACAAGCATGGGAAGATGTTTTCAGAAATGTTTGAATAATATATGTCAAGGCAGTAACGTCGAAGTTCTAAAAAGACAGAGCTTTGCAGGGGGCAGGTTTTCACACTGAATTTCAGAGCAAAACAGCTATAGGATGACCTGACAATAGGATAAGAGAGAGAGAGAGAGATCATTTTAGTTTGATATTTCTGCCTAACATTAGTGAAAAGTAGAAGAAAGCAACCAGGAGAAATGGTGAAGAGATTCTTAGGGTCTGAATTCAACTCTTATTTTCCATCCAAGAGACTCTCCGGATGGAGCAGCCCCTACCTACTCTCAAAGGGTTCGTGGTTCTGATGTGGAAGAAGTGAGAGAGAATTCCAGTTTGGTGCTGGAATGAGTGTGCTCACCCATGGAGGCTGAAGGAACACATAGCAGGAGGTAATGGGGCTTGCCGGAAAGCTCAGGCAAGCTGCACCAACAAAATGGTATTTCAGCTGGTTTTGGAAGGCTGAGCAGTGGCTTGGGCTTTCCTGCCTGAGAAAGGAAGAAAGGAAAGATTTGGAGATATGAAAGAATATGGTGAATTCAAAAATGAGAGAGGCCTCTGGTTTGATGAGTGCACAGGGTATGGGGAAGGAAGTTGCAGGAGATAGACATAAAAGAAGACCCCAACTTGAAGGGCTGGGGAGCTTGGCTTCATCCTGCAGGCACCATTCTGGGACCACCCCTAAGCTTTAGATGCATAACTCTGTGTTGCTCTGGGCTCCAAAGCTGAGGCCTTGTCAGAGCAGTGACTGAGCAGGGCGTTTCCTTAAAAACCCACAAAAAGCATTTTAATGGCTCAACAGTACAAAGAGAAAATTTTAGAATCAAAGTGTATAATAATGATATTGAAAATACATTTTTATTTTCTTCTATCAAAAAAGACATTAAAGTGAGATGCAACACTGTTTTAACGACTTATTTCACTCATCCATTTAACCACTATGTGTGGTCTATTATGTACTATACGATGGTGATTCAGCAGAGGACCAAAGAGACACGGTTCCTGCCCTCATGGAGTCTCTGGTATAGTGAGCAGAGACACAAATCACCAACACAAAGCAAGTTATTCAATACTAAAATGCCATGCTGTGATAGGTGCTGGGAGGGAAATGATTCTATTCGTGGATCTCCAAAGGGGAGAGGGCTTGTGAAAATCCTCAAGAACCCTACCAGACACCTGGTTTCAACTCTGACGTGTGAAACGCTTGGAAGTCATCACTCTCGATCTTACGGGAAAAGGTTGAAAAAACCGATGTTTGAAAATTTTCTTTGATTCCTCAGAGAACGGAAGTTGCAGAGCAAACTGTAACCCTGAAGTCTTATGGGACAGGCTAATCCAGAGCCAGTCACAGCTAAGATCTGCACACCTGGAGCAGAAGCTACTGGAGCCATGAACTATAATTTCTATGAATTGCTAGGAACCGAGTGCTATGGGCTGGATTTTGCCCTCCTAAATTCATATGTTGACATCCTAATCCTCAGTACTTCAGAATGGATTATATTTGGAAATAGGGTATTTAAATAGTTAATTCAGGTTAAATTAGATCATTAAGGTAGGCCCTTATCCAATTTTATGTGTCCTTACAAGAAGAGGAATTTAGGACACAAACAAGTAGAGAGGGCAGATATGTGAGGAAATAGCTAGAAGACGAGCATCGCAAACCAAAGAGAGAGCCCTCAGCTGAAACTGACCCTGATGGCACCTTGATCTTCTACTTTTTGTCCCCAGAATCATAAGAAAAGAGATTCATGTATTTAAACCATCTCGTCTGTGACACTTTGTTATAACAGTTTTAGCAAACTAATACACTGAGTGCAGAACTAGGATGGGAGTGAGACACTCTTGGGAGCCACAGAAGAACCCCATACTTTCCTAGGTCTTACCTGCAAGAACCCCACCAGGTTCTTTTGGTGAACAGCCAATAAAAATCCCCGAGTGGCTCTGGCAGAGAGAGGGGGAAAGTAACCCTTCTGAAATAAACCCAGAACTTCCTCCATAAAAATGACCCACTTTCCAGGAGAAATGATTACCAGTCTTGTAACAACTTTCCAAAAGGCATTCCCTGCCCTCCAGCATCTCACTAGCCTTCTTATCTCATATGAAAAGAGAGGGGGAAGCTCTACCACTGGGTCAGCACTTGTGGAAAGGCCCACTAAGAAGCTATGACTTAATTATACAACTATAGAAGGCTTCCCCTCCCCACACCTCACCATCACACCCACAGGGCTCCAATGCAGTAACAGCAGACTAAAACTGAAAGACTGCAAGGTACGACTCTCTCTGAGGAGGAGTGCTCAGGGAAGTCTAGGCAGAACAAGAGAGATAACACAAGGACCAGAGCAGTTGGAAGCCTCTGGCACCTATACCTACAGGAAACATTAAACACAGGACAACTTCTGACCAGATGAACATAAATTCTCACACTAAAGGTCTATTTACCTTAGTTAATAGACCTTAACTAAGTCTATTAGTAAAGGTCAGTTACTATTACCCAATACAACATGACTGGATTTCAACAACAACAACAAAAATTAGAAGGCATTACAAAAGAGTAGGAAAAAATTCTGAAGAGGTGAAACAAACATTAAAACCAGACTCAGATGTGACACAGATGTTAGGATTACCATACAGAAAATTTTAATAAATATTATTAACATAGTAAAGGCTCTAATGGAGACAGTAACCAGTCAGAAACAATATAAGGTAATGTAAGCAGAGAGATGGAAACTCTAAGAAAGAAACAAAAGGAAATGGTAGAAATAAAAAACACTCTGACAGAAATGAAGAATGCCTTTGAAGCACTCATCAGCAGAAGACACAGCCAAGGAAAGAATTAGTGACCTGAAGATAAGTCAATGGAAATTTCTCTAACTAAAATAGAAATGAAAAAAAAAAGAATGAAAACAAGCATAACAGAACATCTAAGAACTGTGAGACAGTTTCAAATGTTGTGGAATATACATAATTGGAACAACAGATGGAAAAGAAAAAGTATTACCTGAAGTGGCTGAGAATTTTTTAACTTAATAACAGGTATCACACCACAGACCAAGAAAGCTCAGAGAACAGTAAGCAGGAGATATATATATATATTCATATGTATATATATCTCCAATATGCTGGAGAGCTGCTCCGGCATATTGGAGAGCTGCTCCAGTATATTGGAGACATATATATATATGTGTGTGTGTGTGTATATATATATAACTAAGGAGAGATATACACACACACACATATATATATATATCCTGCTTGCTATCTCTCTCTCTCTCTCGAACACACACACACACACCACACACACACACACACATATACATAAAATTAAAATATAATATTTATGCTGCAGAAATACAAAGACAAAGAGAAAAATCTTGAAGAGGCAAGAAGGAGAAACATTCTACCCATTGACGTAATAATTATAGCAGACTTTTCACCAGAACATATCCAGGCAAGAAGAGAGTGAAGTATTTAAAGCATTGAAAGAAAAAAAAAAAAGATACCCATCTAGAAATCTATAGCCAGTGAAATTATCCTTCTGAGAGTAAAAGAAATGTATACTTTCACAGATAAATAAAAATAGTGGGAAATTAGCAGCAGCAGTCTCGACCTTCAAGGAATGTGAATAGGAGTTCTTCAGGGAGAAGGAAAATGACATAGGTCAGAAACTGAGGACAACAGAATGAAGAGCATGGAGAACAGAATACAGACAAGTAAAATAAAATACTTTTTATTTCTCTTATTTTTAATTGATCTAAAAAGTTTTTTTTTTCCAACTTTTATCTTAGTTTTGGGTGTACATGTGCAGGTTTGTTACTTGGGTAAATTGCATGTGTCATGGAGATTTGGCATACAGATAATTTTGTCACCCAGGTAATCAGCATAGTACCTGACAGATAGTTTTTTAGTTCTCACTTTTCTCCCATCCTCCACCCTCAAGAAGGCCTGCCTATTGTTTTCTTCTTGGTGTGCATGTATACTCAATGTTTAGCGCCTACTCATAAGTGGGAACATGCAGTATTTGGTTTTCTGTTTCTGTGTTAATTCACTTAGGATAATGCCCTCCAGCTCCATCCATGTTGCTACAAAGATAAATTTAAAATAATAGAAATGATATATTGAGTGATTATATCATCTTGATAAGTAAAATAAGTGACAGCAACATCACAAGGGATTAGAGGGAGGAATTGGAACTAATCTATTATAAGGTATCTTCATTACCTATGACGAAGAATAGTGTTGTTAGATATAGACTAATAAAAAATTATGCTGGGGACTCCAGGACAACTGTTAACAAAATGTTCAAAAGAATCTAATGGATATAATAAAAGAGAACATAAAAAGGTATTATATAAAATGCTAAATTAAGACCAGAGAAGGCAGAAAAAGAAATAACAAACAAATGCAATGAATAGATGTAATTATACGACTGACATGTATTAACATATCAATAATTACTTTAAGTGTGAATAAACTAAAAACATCAATTAAATGAATTAAATGACAGAGATTGTCAGAGTGGGTAAAAAAAAATTTAGCCAACTATATTGTCTGTAAGAATTTCATTTTAAATATAAAACTTACCCATGTTAAAAATAAAAGGATGAGGATACATGATGCTAACAAGAATCAAAAGAAAGCTGAAATAACTATATTAATTTTAGGTAAACCAAACTTCAGAACAAGGAAAACTATTAGGGATAAAGAGGGGAATTCCATAATGATAAAGGGGTTGGTTCTCCAAAAAGACATCATAATCCTAAATATGTATGCACCTAATAACATAACATCAAAATACATGAGGCAAAAGCTGAAAGGACCAAATAGAGAAATATATAAATCCACTCTTATATTTGGAAACTTCAGCTTCTCTCTGTCAGTACCTTCTAGCTCAAGCAGACAGAAAATCAATAAGGATATAGTTAAACAGCACTATCAATCAACTTCATCTAATTGACATTTGTAGGATATTCCATTAAACATAGCAGGATACTCATTTTACTGAAGCTCACGCAGAACATTCACTAACATACACCACGCTCAGAGTAATAGAAATCTTAAATAAATACTCAAGAGACATCTTAAATGTAGAAGAAAGGACTCTGTACAAAATATATATTCAAATCACAATGGAGTTAAACCAATCAATAACAGAAAGATACCTGAAAATATCCACATATTAGGAGAGTAAAATACACATTCCCCCCCAAAAAAAATACAAGGGTCAAAGAGGATATCTCAAGAGAAATTATCAATTTGTGGGATGCAGCAAAAGCAGTCCTTCAAGAGAAATTTATAGCATTAAATACATATATTACAAAAGAAGAAAGATCTAAAGTCAATATCCTAAGCTTAGGAAACTAGAAAAAGAAAGCAATTTAAACTTGCACCAAGCAGAAGAAAAGATATAATAAAACTTAGAGCAGAAATCAACATAACTGAAAACAGGAAAATAAACGAAAACCTAAATATAATTCTTTGAAAAAAAATTAATAAACTTGAAATACCTTTAGCCAGGTTGAGAGAGAGAGAGAGGAGGAAGTAACAAATCACTGGTATCAGAAATGAAAATGGGATTATCACTAGTGATTCCACGGACATTAAAAAGATAATAAAGAAACGTTATGAACAACTCAATGCCTATAAATTCGGTGGTAACTTAGATAAAGTGGACCAATTACAAAATGGATAATGTAAATGAATAAACTTTGAAAGGCGACACTATGAAAACTCACACAAAGAAAAACAGATAATCCTAGTAGGCTCATGTCCATTAAGAAAATTAAATTAATAATTAACTTTCCAAGAAAGAAAACACCAGCCCAAATGATTTTCACTGGTGAATTCTACCACACATTTAAGAAGGAGATAATACCAATTATCTACAATATCTTCCAGAAAATAGAAACAGAGGGAACACCTACTAGCTCATTCTATGAGCCAGAATTACTCTAATGTAAAACAAGATAAAGACATCATACCCAAAAAAAACTACAGACCATTATCTATTTTAAAAATATATGCAAAAATGCTCAAAAAATCATAGTAAATGAGAGTCAATAATGTATAAAAAGAATTAGACGCAACAGGCTGGGTGTGGTGGCTCATGACTGTAATCCCAGCACTTTGGGAGGCCAAGCAGGCGATCACTTGAGGTTAAGAGTTCGAGGCCAGTCTGGCCAACATGATGAGACTCCATCTCTACTAAAAATACAAAAATTAACTGGGTGTGGTGGTGCATGCCTGTAATTCCAGCTGCTTGAGAGGCTGAGGCATGAGAATTGCTTGTTGCTTGAACCTGGGAGGAAGAGGTTGCAGATTGCACCACTGCACTCCAGCCTGGGTGACGGAGTAAGATTCTGTCTCCAAAAAAAGGAATTAGACACCACAATCATGTAAAGTTTATTCCGGGTATCCAAGACTGGTTCAACATTCAAAACTCAATCAATATAATCCACTGTATCCACAAGCTAAAGAAAGAAAATCATATCATCACACCAACTGATAAAGAAAAAGTATTTTACAAAATACAAGTCATTCACAATAAAAGGTCATAGCAAAGTAGAAATAGAAGGAAATTTTCTTAATAAAAATATACCTATAGAAACTTATGACAAATATCACATTTAATTATGAAAAACTGGATATTTTTTCCCTAATCTTAGGAATAAGAACACAAATGTTCTCTCTCACCACTCCTACTTAATATGGAGCTGAAAGTTCTACTTAGTGCAATAAGAAAAGAAAAATCAAAGGTATATAGATTGCCAAAGAAAAAGTGAAGCTGTCTTTTTCACAGATGACATTATTGCCTATGTAGAAAATCCCAGCAAATCATTAAAAGTATCTTGGAACTAGTAAGAGATTTTAGCAATTTCATGTGATACAAGGTTAATATACAAAAGTCAGTTGTTTCCTCTATGCCAGCAATAAACAAATGGAAAATGAATTTTTTCAAAAAATGCCATTTACAATAGTAACAAAGAAAAGAAAGAGATATAAATCTAACAAGATATGTACAAGATCTATATACTGAAAACCATAAAAATCTGATGAATGAAATCACAGAAGTTCTAAATAAATGGAGAGATATTCCATATTCATGGATGGGAAGACTCGATATCTTTAAGATCAATTATTCCCAGCTTGTTTTATAGATTCAAAATGATCTCAATCAAAATTTCCCCAAGAATTTTTGATATTTTATAAATATTGACCAACTGATTCTAAAGTTTATCTATAAAGGCAAATGACAGAAAATAGTCAATACAATACTGAAGAAGAGAGACCAAGTTGGAGAGTTGCTATAAAGCTGTAGTAATAAAGGTTGTGGTTTTGGCAAAAGAAAAGATGAATGAGTAAATGGAACTGAAGAGAGAGCCAAAAGAAAGACCTGCACTAACACTGATCTTTGACAAAGGAGCAAAGGTAAGTCAATAAAGAAAAGTTAGTCTATTCCACAAAGAGTACCAGAATGACTTAATGTCCATATGCAAAAAAAGTGAATATAGACACAGATCTTAAACTTTTCAAAATTATTATTGAAAAATGAATCATAGATCTAAATGCAAATGCGAAGTCAATGGGGGATTGTTACGGGAAGTCAGGGACCCTGAACGGAGGGACCAGCTGGAGCCACAGCAGAGGAACATAAATTGTGAAGATTTCATCTTAATATGGACATTTATCAGTTCCCAAATAATGCTTTTATACGTTCTTACATGTCTTTACTTTGATCTCTTAATCCTATTATCTTCATAAGCTGAGGATATATGTCACCTCAGGACATTATATCGTATTTGGTCAATCCAACAAAAATTCCTTCTTCTTGCAGAAAGCCTATAAATGGACGTGCAAGTAGGAAAGCTATCACTACATTATTTTCCTAGCAATGAATATTAATATTAATATTAATACCCTGGGAAAGGAACACATTCCTGGGGGAAGGTCTATAAATGGCTGCTCTGGGATTGTCTGTGTTGTGCTGTTGAGATAAGGACTGAGATATGCCCTGGTCTCCTGCAGAACCCTCAGACTTACTAGGGACAACAATAATGAGTAATCACTACACACTTTTTAGAATGGGCAAAATCCCTTTGACAACACCAAATGCTGTTGAGGACGTGGAGTAACAGGGATGCTCATTCATTGCTGGTGGGCATGCAAAATGGTACAGCCACTTTGAAAGACAGTTTGGCAGTTTCTGACAGAGCTGACCATGGTCTTTCCATATACTCCAACTAGATAGTCACCCAACTTATTTGAAAGGTGTTTCCATACAAAAACCTGCATGTAGATGTGTCTATAGCAACTATATTCATAATAGCCAAAACCAGAAAACAACCAAGATGTCCTTCAATAGGTGAATGGATAAACTGTGGTACATCCACACAATGAAACATCATTCAGTGTTAAAAGGAAATCAGCTAACAAGACATGAAAAAACTAAATGAATCATCTAAGCATATTAACAAATAAATGATTCCAATTATATAACATTCTGTTAAAGGTATAACATAGAGATAGTAAAAACAAAAATCAGTGTTTGCTAGGGGTTGGGAAATGGCTAAAGCACAGGAGAATTTTTGGGTGGTGAAACTATTTTGTATGATAATGTAATGGTGGATATTCACAATATGCATTTGTCAAAATCTATAGAACTTTATGCCACAAAAAGGTGATTATAATCTTAAATGCAAATTAAAGAATTTATTTAGAAGGTCAGGGTATTCCAAGATGGAATCCATACTATAACAAAACAACCTATGTTATACATGTTTTAGACAATTTGTAAAGAAGGTGAAGGCAAATGATGCTGATCCAAGTAACTTCAGAAATGAGTGAATCTTCAGAATAATACTAAAGAAACTAGTTGATAAAGTTATTTCCCATGGGATTACAAGTTAACAATTCTGATACCTCTCTGTATAGAGGAGTCAAATAATTAAATAAATGGATGGCAGATGGTGGGGGTCAGCTTTCTTACGGTTGAGTGGGAGTTACAGATGAGCAATGGAAGGAGGCTGAAATAATCCTTTCGGTAATGGATTAGAGTTAGAGACACCAGTATGAATTTACGTTTAGCTTAATATAGATACAGAAAGCTACGCATTAAAAAAATTGATAAATGTTGTATATTTACACAGGTTAGTATACATATATATTTCCCTGATCTGTCAGCTGAGAGGGCCTAAAGGCAATGCCACCCCAGCAGCAATCAGCATACCAATGGCCCAGGTCCCAGTTTCTTTTCTTTCTTTTCTCTGGTTACCAGTGGCATGTCTTGGCTCACTGCAACCTCCACCTCTCAATTTCAAGCGATTCTCCTGCCTCAGCCTCCTGAGTAGCTGGGATTACAGACATGGACCACCTTGCCTATCTAATTTTTGTATTTTTAGTGGAGAAAATGTTTCACCAAGTTGGCCAGGCTGGTCTTGAACCCCTGACCTCAGGTGATCCACCTGCCTTGGCCTCCCAAAGTGCTGGGATTACAGGCATGAGCCACTGCGCCTAGCCCCAGACCCCAGTTTCTAATGCCATTCTCCAATGAAAGGAACCAGGGATCATTGGGGAAATGGCTGACTACAGGACTAATGCAGGGAATATACAAACTAAGCCTGGAAAAGCTTGTAATTTCAAAAACTAGAAATTATTTTTAAAAAAGCACACACAGAGAATGATTATGGTATGTAACAGGGACACATAAACAAACTAAAAGATCTCCCAATGGCTAAAGCTGGAACAATTTGAGCAACAACAACAAAAAATAAAGTAGTGTTGGATTATATCCCATAGTATTAAATAAATATCCACAAGATCCTACTGATAAAAATAAATGATTGAATAAATAAATGGGGAAGAATGGGCAGACTTCCCAGGCAAAAGTTTCCAAGTAATTTTTGTAAATATTCTTCCCTCAAGCGGGTGGGACTCACTGACTGTGTGTGGGCTAGGCTTATTTCCTTCCAAAGGGTGCAGCAGGGAAAGGGGAGGGGCAATGAGTGACTTCACAGTGAGGAAAGTGACGCTCCAGCCCTTCCAGGTGCTCAAGTCACTATCACAGTGATAAGCCTTGATAGGATGTGATGAAAATGGCAGTTATCTCTGTCATCTTCCTCCCTCAAATACAGAACCCAGTCACACAAATCTCGATAGTGGGGTTTCCTATAATTTACCTGACTAGCACTCCTCAAAGCTATCAAGGTTATCAAAAATAAGAAAAGTCTGAGAAACTTTGGCTGGATGCAGTGGCTCACACCTGTAATCCCAGCACTTTGGGAGGCTGAGGTGGATGGATCACCTGAGGTCAAGAGTTCGAGACCAGCCTGGACAAAATAGTAAAACCCCGTGTCTACTAAAAATACCAAAATTAGCCGGGCGTGGTGGTGGGTGGCTGTAATTCCAGCTACTCAGGAAGCTGTGGCAGGAGAATTGCTTGAACCCGGGAGGCGGAGGTTACAGTGAGCTGAGATCATGCCACTGCACTCCAGCCTGGGTAACACGAGCAAAACTCCATAAAGAAAGAGAGAAATGAAAGGAAAGAAGGAAGGAAGGAAGGAAGGAAGGAAGGAAGGAAGGAAGGAAGGAAGGTCGGTCTGAGAAATCATCATAGCCAAGAAGAGTCTAAGAAGATTTGACAAATAAATGTAATGTGATATCCTGCATTGGATCATGGGACAAAATAAGGACATTAGATTAAAATTAAGGAAATCTTCACAAAATATGGGTTTAGTTAACAATAATCTATCAATAATGGTTTACTAATTTTAACAAAATATATCACACTAACGTGAGGTGTTAATAAGAGGGCAAACTGCGTTTAGAATATTTGGAAGCCCTGTACCATCTTCACAAAATTTTTGGAACCTAAAACTATCTTATGTAGTTTATCTTTAAAGAGTAATAGACGGGACATGGATGAAGCTGGAAACCATCATTCTCAGCAAACTAACACAGGAACAGAAAACCAAACACCGCAAGTTCTCACACATAAGTGGGAGTGGAACAATGAGAATACATGGATGCAGAGAGGGGAACATCACACACCGGGGCCTGTCAGGTGCTGGGGTGGCGAGGGGAGGGAGAGCATTAGGACAAATACCTAATGCACGTGGAGCTTAAAACCTAGATGATGGGTTGATAGGTGCAGCAAACCACCATAGCACATGTGTAACTATGTAACTTGCACATTCAGCACGTGTATCCCAGAACTTAAAGTAAAATAAAAGGAAAAATAATAAACATCTTGTCAGTGTTTTCAATATCAATTTCTGTACAATGCATCTTAAAGAAATGATAATGAATATCTTTCCCAAAAATATTATATTCCTTAACTGATACTACTTTTCATGAAAAAGTAAAGCAAAAACATAAACAGAAAAACTCCGCCAAAGGCAGTTTTCCAAGCCAGGGCTTGTCCTGCTACTAACGGAAAGGAAGTCTCAGGCATCAGCCAAGTCCACGCCCCTCCTGCAACCAGCGCTAGATAAAATTCTGATCCCCTTGGAGGCAAAGTTCAAAAACCACAGTGTACAAGACCTGCCCCACCCCTTCCCGTCAAGCATCTTTACTTTCTCCACCCAAACTTCCCGATGTTGTCTTAAGGTAAATCATTAAGTTCCTCTTCTCTCAGTCTCTTGCCCTTGATAAAGCATTGGTCTAACCGCTAGCCCTTTTCTTCTTCCACAGAATATGTAACTTAAACTAACACAAATGGGACTCAATACAAAGTCCAACATTGGTTGTGTCAACTCTTAGGTTATATGAGCAATTTACACAGTCTAGTCTCCAGACATACAGAATACATTTTGCTTCCTCAAGCACGTTGTTATGGGTTGAATCATGCCCTTTCCAAAATATATACACACACATATACATACATACACATATATGTATGATATATATAAAAAATACATATATGTGTATATATATCTACCCATATATATACATATATACTCATATATACACACACATACATACATACACATATATGTATGATATATATAAAAAATACATATATGTGTATATATATCTACCCATATATATACATATATACTCATATATACACACACATACATACATACACATATATGTATGATATATAAAAAATACATATATGTGTATATATGTCTATCCATATATACACATATATACTCATATATACACACACACACATACATACACATATATGTATGATATATATAAAATACATATATGTGTATATATATCTACCCATATATATACATATATACTCATATATACACACACATATACATACACATATATGTATGATATATATATAATACATATGTGTATATATATCTATTCATATATATACATATATATGCATATATATACTCATATATACACACATATACATACATACACATACATGTATGACATATATATATCTACCCATATATATACATATATACTCATATATGCATATATATACTCATATATACACACACACATACATGTATGATATATATATATATATATGAATGAGAGTCCTAATCCTCAGTATCTTAAAGTGTGACCTTATTTAGGGATACAGTTTGTACAGAAGCTTTCCCAAAAACAGGAACTGAGTTTAATTTGAGGTTACTAAGACGGGCCCTGAGAGAAGAGAAATGAAGAAGAAATTGTTAAGCATAAAAGAATCAGAACTTGAAGATTTGAGAAACTCTCAGTCTATACATATTGCAAAAAATAATGAAGTGTGCTCTGGAGAGAACACCCAGGGTGTGTCTAGATACCGTTGGCTAAAGAGACAAGGCATGTGACTTGTGTATCCTCAACCATCTCAGAAGAAACTGCCAGCTTGGACTGAAACGGGCAGAGTTGAGACATCATGAAAGAAGGTTGTCAGGTATCTGGTTCTTCACCAGCACTGAGGGGAGGGGGACGTGAACAGAACATGGAGACAAAGAAGATGATGCTGAAGCCTTAAAAGCTGGGTTCCAGCTGGGTGCGGTGGCTCACGCCTGTAATCCCAACACTTTGGGAGGCCGAGATGGGTGGATTACAAGGTCAGGAGTTTGAGACCAGCCTGACCAACATGGTGAAACCTCATCCCTACTAAAAATGAAAAATTAACCAGGCATGGTGGCGTGCACCTATAGTCCCAGCTACTCGGGAGTCTGAGGCAGGAGAATTACTTGAACATGGGAAGCGGAAGTTGCAGTGAACCAAGATCACACCACTGCACTCCAGCCTGGGTGATGGAGTGAGACTCTGTCTCAAACAAAACAAAACAAAACAAAACAAACTGGGTTTCCAACATGCTTCAGACCCATGGCCCCTTTTGGCCTTCTGATTTCTCCTCTCTGGAATGGGAATATTTATCCTCTGCTTTTCCCACCTTGCATGTTGGAAGTAAATAACTTACTGTTTTCACAAGTATACAGATAGAGAAGAAATTTTGACACAGGATGGATCATACTGAGTCTCACCCATATCTGATCTGGATGATTTAGATGATGAGATTTGGGACTTTGACTTGATGATGTTTAAATAAGATTGGGGACTTAGCGTTGATGCTGGATTGATAAGGCTTTTGGAGATGTTGGGTGGGTGACTATGTTTTGCATATGGGAAGGACATGGACTTTGGGGTGCCAGAGGCAGACAGCAATGGGTTGAACTGTGTCTTCCCAAGAAAAGATATGTTGAAGTCTCACCTCCTAGTATCTCAGAATGAGACCTTATTCGAAGATAGAGTCTTTACAGAGAAAATCAAGTTGAAATTGAGTTATTAGAGTATGCCCTAATCCAATGACTGGTCTCCTTATAAAACAGGGAAAATGTAGACACAGAGACAGATACTTGCAGAAGGGAGACACACACACACACACACACACACACACACACACACACACACAGAGCAAGCGAGTGAGAGAGAACCATGTGAACGTGAAAGCAGAGACCGGAGTGATGTGTCTCTAAGCTAAGAAATGCCAGGAATGGCCCGTAAGCCACCAGACATTAGGAATCAGATTCCCAAAGAGTTTAACTTGCCCACAGTCCCTCCGCTAAGGACTAACAGGGCCAGTTGAGACTCGGACTCATGCTATATGCTCTTTCCATGGCCCCACTGTCTCATGATGGAATCAAAGCCTGATTTGACAAAGAAGGTTGTCAGGCATCTGGTTCTTCACCAGCACTGAGGGGAGGGGGACGTGAACAGAACATGGAGACAAAGAAGGCTAGGAGGTATGGAACAGATTCTCCCTCAGAGTCCAAGTCCTCAGAAGGAACCAACCTTGATCTTGAATTTCTAGCCTCCAGAACCATGAGACATGAATTTCTGCTGTTTAGGCCACTCCGTTTGGGGGTACTTTGTTATGGAGCCCCAGGAAACTGATCCCTGTTATATGCTCTTTTACCTTCAGAAATTTTGAAAATTATATTCTATGCAGTTGTGATGCTCTTCCTTCCATCCTGGTTTTGCTTAATTAACTCCCACTTACCCTTCAGTTCTCAATTTGAGCTTCAATGTTTTAAGAAGCTTTCCCCAGCATTCCCAAGCTAGTTAGGCAATTCTATTGTCCTCCATTAGCCTCTTGTGTTCCTGTTAGCACAGCATTCAGCATACTTCATGGTGTCTGTTTGTCTGTCTGTCTCCACCACAGGCTGCAAAGTCCTTGAGGACAGAGCTGTTTTCTGTTCCTCAATGCATTCAGAACACAGGTGTAAACACACAGCATCTCAAAACTAATTTTTGAATGAATAAATGAAATATAAACCTCAGAGATTAAAAACAGGTACCAAGAATTAATCAGGCCAAATATTTCTAAAAGGATGCGAAAATTACTGGCATTGTGAATACTAAACTCCATCAGCATGCTGACTCTTTTCCAAATAGCACAAAATTCTGTTCTCTGTCACTGACCCTGCCTTGATTGAGTTGCCCTGATTGCTTACATTCTCGCGCACTGCCTGTGAAATGGTCATGGCTCCACGTCTTTTAAAGGGTTTCAGATTTTCTGCATGAAGTAACATCAGAATTGCTAGTTGACAAAGGAAACAAGTCAATTAATTGATGGCTTACTATACAACTTTCTCTTTCTCGCCCACACACTCACAAAGAAACTTGGTATAGCAGACAGTGTACAGGAGCTGCGTTCAGAAAACCAGGTTGGAATTCTGATCTTGCCATTTTCCAGCCACACGGCTTTGATTCCATCGTGAGGCAGTGGGGCCATGAAAAGAGCATATAGCTGTGAGTCTGAGTCTCAACTGGCCCTGTTATTCCTTAGCAGAGGGACTGTGGGCAAGTTAAACTCTTTGGGAATCTGATTCCTCATCCCCAAAATGAGAGTGAGGAGCTTCATTTATTCCTCATCTCCTTCATATCACTGGGAGAGGCAAATGAGAACATGCATGGAAAAAACTTTGTAAATGGCAAAGTGTTGTACAGACTGGTGTTCCTCAAACATTTCCCCAAAGAGGCCCCACCTAGAAAATATCCTGGTCAAATGACCATGGGAAATGCTTTCCATGCTTTCCCTCTTGCACATTACAAACTGGATTCCCATATTAAAGGCTCTGGGATACTTTGTAATTAAAAAATAAAATAAACACCTGTGTAATTGCATCAGCTTCGATGTTTCCAAAACTTGTTTGTACGGGAAAACATGTGAGATTTTGTGTATGCGTGTCTGAACACTTTTCTAACGCGGGTACCAAACAGCATACTTTGGGAAACATTCCCAGAAAGCAATCTAAGAGGAGTATCTGCCATCCCAGATGTTACAGAATTAGTGCATTTTGTAAGCTCTTCTTATGGATTATCAAAGATCCGTTCCTTAAAATCCCTCTGTCTATTGAGTGATGACTGCGCTGGGAGCTTTTTTTTTTTTTTTTTTTTTTTTTTTTTGAGATGGAGTGATGGAGTTTCACTCTTGTAGCCAAGGCTGGAGTGCAATGACGCGATCTCGGCTCACCACAACCTCCACCTCCTGGGTTCAAGTGATTATCCTGCCTCCGCCTCCCCAGTAGCTGGAATTACAGGCACCCACCACCACTCCTGGCTAATTTTTGTTTGTTTGTTTTTAAGACAGAGTCTTGCCCTGTCACCTAGGCTGGAGTGCAGTGGCGTGATCTCAGCTCACTATAAGCTCTGCCTCCCAGGTTCAAGTGATTCTCCTGCCTCAGCCTCCCGAGTAGCTAGGATTACAGGCATGCACAACCATGCCCAGCTAATTTTTGTATTCTTAGTAGAGACGGAGTTTCACCATGTTGGTCAGGCTGGTCTGGAACTCCTGACCTCAAGTGATCCGCCCACCTCAGCCTCCTGAAGTGCTGGGATTACAGGCATAAGCCACCATGCTCAGCCCCACTCCCAGCTAATTTTTATGTTTTTAATAGAGACAGGGTTTCGCCATGTTGACCAGGTTGGTCTTGAACTCCTGACCTCAAGCGATCTGCCAACCTCAGCCTCCCAGAGTGCTGGGATTACAGGCATCAGTCACCTAGCCTGGCCAACTAGGAGCTTTTGAGATGATATTGTGTTAAAACCTCACCTTGTTCTATGATACAGGGATATCAGCCCCTCTTTCACTGTTGGTGAAGCTGAGCCTCAGAGAGGGGGAGGGCATGTACCCTCTGACATACAGCTGGTCAATGGCAGAGCTGGACTATAAAGTCGGGGGTGTCTGACTCCTAAACCAAATACATTATCTACTTAATCTATGTAAGAACAAAAAATACTATACCCTTTTAATGAAATTATGTTCTTTGGATTATGGTTATTCTGTGTTCATGTTAAACTTTATAGCTTTTGAGATGTTTGGATCAGAAGGCTAGTGGATTTGCTAGTACTCATGTCCCTTGGCAGGCCCAGACCTCCAGTGCTTGCATACATCCAGATCTGCAAAAATGCCAAAAGCTCTGCTCAGCTTCTTTTCACCTAAACCTGCTGTCACTTACAACTCAGGCAATGCCGTGAGGGCAAAAGAGGGAGCCCTGAAGTTAAAATCAAGGAGAAAGTGTAAAATGGAAAGAGCTATTAGAGCATACTCTAAGAGAAAGTGTAAAATGGAAACTGCCTAACTAGCTCCTACACTCACAAAGGCTAAAACTCAGCTTCTAATCAGCTCACTTTCAGATCAAATTGAGAAGATCTTCACCAGAAGCAAAATGTCAGATAATCTGAGGCTTTGGGTAATATTTTTTTCCTCCTCTGAAACATTATCTGACATTTTTTCACACAAATTGCCTGACATTTTATCAAAACTTAACAAGCATTCCAGAAAAAAAAAAAAAAGAACAAGTGGCCAGAAAGCAAACAAACAAACAAAACCCACAGATAGCAGAAAGAGACTTGCAGCAGATTTGTATATTGAGATGATCAGACATGAACATTAAAATTACTGTGACTGATATTTTCAAGTAAAGATATGACAGGTTGATGGTTTTTACTAGAGACTTGAAATCTAAACAAAATTGGAAAGTCTAGAAGTGAAAAATATTGTATTAAAATTGATAACCCAATGAATTCATTACCAGCAGAATAGATGCTGCTGAAGAGAAGATTAGTGATCAAGAAGACAGGTCAGTAAAAAATAACCAGATTTAAGCATGAAGAGAAAATCATGAGAAATATTGAAAAGGACCCAGGAGACACAAGTCATGAGCCATGGTTCAAGAACTCAATGCATGTCATTGGAGGACCAGAAGGAAAGGAGAGACACAACGAAGCAAAGGCAACATTGAAAAGGCAACAGCTAAGAATATTCCAAAATTGGTGAAAACTACAGATTCAAGAAGTGCTCCAAACCCTAAGGAAAAAACAAAACAAACAAAAAACCTAGGCAATCATAATCAGGCTATTGAAAACCGTAGACAGAGGGAGAATAAAAGGAACACTACCTCCAATGAAGCAGCAATAAGACTAACAGTGGAATGAGAAATAAAATTTACTTAATGTCTCCTTAATGATCTTCTCTAACTCTATTCCTCTTTACCCCTGGGAGAAAACCACTATCCTGAAGTTCTTAGGTATCCCATCCATCCGAGAGGCTCTGCCTTGACTTCACAGGTAAATATTCATAAGCAACATAAAATACATAGTGTTTTGTCTGTTTATGGAATTTAAATATATGGTACACTAAGTGAAAGTTCTATAATTTTTCTTTTTATAATCGTGTTTAATTTTTCATTGTGTAAAAATTGTATGATTATATAAATGGATTCATCCCACTATTGATAGGTATTAGGTTGTTATTGATCTTTCATTGTCACATATTTGATAATACCTGCTTCTAGATAGATAGATAGATAGATAGATAGAGATATATAACTTAGCTAATACAGTGTCTCCAAAGTCGGGCATGTACATTCCAAGGAGATTGTATGACAATCCATATAGTTAGAGTAAGAAAATGCTAGAAATTCTATTTGTATTTCCTAGAAACATCATTTAAAAGATTTCATCTTATATATCTTTAATGATATTCATACATATGTGAAAATAGTGACATATGCACATAATTTATACATAAAAAAATACTTAGAGTAAGAGTACATGCTAAAAATTTTCAACTGATGAGGTATATGACCAAGAAATCTAGAAACCACTTCTCTAAATAATATGGCTAGAGATTCAATTTCTGAGAATTTGTACCCTCAGTTTTATTAGACACAATAGTCCCCAATTATCTGTGGTTTTGCTTTCCACAGTTTCAGGAGACTGTGGTCAGTAATGGCCGGAGGTGACTACAGTACAATATGATGTTTTGAGAGAGATAAGAGAGAGAGAACACATTAACATAACTCTTATTACAGTATATTGTTATAATTACTCTATTTTATCATTAGTTTTTGTTGTTAACCTCTTACTGTGCCTAATTTATAAATTAAACTTTATAGGTATGATAGTTTTGTCAGCAACATGCTATCAACACAAAGTCCTTCATATGTGCATTTCAACAGTTATGTAAAATATTAGAACCCACTGACACAGATCAAATTCTAAGACAAATTAGCATTATTATCATTTTTAAGTGCATTTAATTCTCAAAGACCACCGTTCTATTCACGCTTCCCAAGTCCATCACCAATATCTCTAAGTGTGCTTATCATTTTTTTCTGGAAACTGAAATATCTCTGCACAAAGCAGCAGCTGTCATATCAAAATATTTCAGTGATGTGATAATTTGTATTTAAAATTCCCTAGGATACAGTTAAGAAGTCACAAAAATCTAAAGTCAGATGAAAAAAAGGAAGCAAGAGATTTCAGAGCCCCAGAAGTCATGACTGCCAGAGTTCCACTAGGACCCCTGCAAGGTGTTCATGCAGGACACGTGTAGTATGCAAAGCCCCTGTTTTCTGGTTGGCAGAGAAGACTCAGTGCATGAATGACTGTAATTAAGTTAACTGAGCACTTGGACACTGTTAAGAATATCTAAAATACTTGAATATTTCAGATACTCATTTGAATTATAACCATATTATGCAACGAATGTTTATGTAACTAATGTTAATTGACCACCTGCTATGTATCAGGAAACATCCTGGCTGCTGTGAGTAAATGACAATTCCATCAATATAGCTGATATTTACTAAGCATTTACTATATGCCGAGATCTTTAAGTGTATTTCTTGCACCTCTATCATCTCCTTATGAAGTTCCTACTTCAACTATACTCATTTTATAAATGCAAAATCTGAAGGTCAAGCCTAGTATAAATACCTGGTGGAGGTTGCACAGCTAATAGGCGCTGGAGCTGGGACGTGAACCAAACAAAGCCTTCTGGGTTCCAGAGCTTTCCAACCACAAAGCTTTGTGTTTTCCTAGGAAGATGGATACAACATGGCCCCTACCATCACAGAGCTTGTGGCCTAGTTAGAGACAGACATACAAACTCACACCATAAAGATTACAAAATGCAGACAAATGAGGTGGCTGTGGGATAAGTGAGGAGACAGATGGGGCATTTGACCTGGTCCTTGGAAAGACTAAGAATTTGAGGGATGGAAGAAAAAAGGAAGCATATTCCAGGCAAAGGAAATAGCACTACAAAGGCACATGGCTGTGAAGGAGTGTATGCATTTGGAGAACAGGCTATATCCTTGTAAACAGAAAATAGTGCAAGGAGGAAATAAGTAAGAAATAGCTCTAGGAAGGTCAGTAAGCCAGCTCATGGAGGGCTTTGAATGTCAAGCTAAAGAGCTCCAACTTCCTACCATTGGCCATGGAGAGCCATGAATACATTTGAAAAGGAATATGACATACTTTGCTTTAATCTACACACAGATTTTGTCAGAATTCCTGCCCTGCTCTCTGGACACACATCAAAGAATGCCGTCCTCCCATAGATAGGGCCCAGTTCCAGGCTCACACTATCATCTGAAGTCCCAGGGATTTGAACAGCCTTGAGAAACAGAAGTAGGTACCCAAGCAGCCACCCTCAGTTCACACTCCAGGAAACCTAGAGTGCTTGTGTAAATGGCTGCCTGCTGCAAAGGTGAGGTCAGGAACCCACAGCTGACGTGGGGACCGAATCCTTCAGTTTCTGAAGTAAATGCAGAGAACTCCTGAGAGGAGCCAGCCTAATGCTCACACTGAAGTTTCAGGCCTAATTTTAGGGACATCAAACTTGGGACAAGTCCTTTGATCGACCTCACGTGTCATACCCCACGAGTCTGCCACCACTTGAGACTATTTCAGGTCTGGAATAGAATTCTTCTGGGGAAAAGGAAATTTTTAGATTTCTCATAAACAGCTAACTTTTATAAGGAGACATGAGGAGCTAAAATTAAACTGCCTCAATTATTTGGCTTCTAGACTGACTTATGAAACTCACAGAGGACTTTGTGCAAATGACTAACAGCGGTAGGAAAGAGTCTTTGCAAATCTCTGCAGGCGGTAGCAGCCTGGGCAGATCATGCAGGCCTTCCAGCCCCAGAGCTAAGCAATTTGGCCCAGGTGGGTAGGCCTTTGGGTGAGGCATCTAAAGGAAATTAATTGGAATCTGATTTCTGAAGACGAGGTTATCTCTGTGCTCTCCCAGTGGGAGATACAATTTCCTCCACAGTCAAGATCCAGTCTTGCTTCTTTGCGGGGATACTCGCCCTTGCTTTTTCCTCATTGCCCTGCAGTTTCTTTCTACTCAGGTGTTGCCTTTTACCCTTGGGAATTCGGGAGATGCAGAATGATGTGTCTATTTCTGCATCTCTAACATCTAACCCAGCAGCCCAGTAGGTGGGAATAACTGATTGATAGATGAATGGGTTAATCAATACATGAAAACATGAGCACATTAGAAGGATGGATAAGGCAACCTCTAAAGTATAGCTTAGTATTTAAAAGAACGAACGAGGCATCATGAAGGGTTTCAAAATGCCCAAGTTTGAATTCTGGCTCTGTTTCTGCCTAGCCATGTGAATGTGGGCAAATTATTGAACATGCCTTTGCCTCCACTTCGTTGTGTGTAAAAAGAGAATTACAATGGCACCCATGAGTTTATTATGGGAATTGAGTGAATGCATAAAAGTAAACCGTAGCACCTGGCTCAATAATTTTTAGCTACTTTTAATGTTGTTGCTGTTGTTATCTCCAGTGTCATTCTGAATAGAACAAGTGTGAAAGTTAGTAACCACATTAAACTCACAGAGCTGAGACCTGACTAGTTCCCTGGACTCCAAGCCCTATGTCCTAATCACCAGCCCACCTTCTCTTGATGCACTCTTCAACTACTTCATTGCAGATCAAATGTCTTCACCCACTACTGAGGACCTGCGAAAGTTTGTTTTCCAGACCGTTCATAGGGAATAGTAAAAGGGTTGCAGGTCTTTGGAGGAAGCTGCCATGAAATTGGTCCTAAACAGGAGCCAGGCACTTAGGAAAGAAATTCTTGCTCATCAATGGCTAGCATTTGTTGAGCAATTACTCTGTGCTAGATCAGAAGCAGGCAAACTGTAATCAACAGGCAAATCTAGCTTATTGCCTGTTTTTGTAGGGTTTGTGAACTAAAAATAGCTTCTAAAATTTTAAATACTTAAAAAATCAGGAGAAGCATAATATTTTATGACATACAAAAATTATAAGACATGCAAACTTCTATAAATAAGGTTTTATTGGAACAGTCATGCCCCTTCATCTGTGTATTGTCTGTGGCTGCTTTAGCAGCCACACACTTAAATTATTTTCTAGCTGACCCTTTACAGAGATAGCTTGTTGATTCCTGTGCCAGTTGCTCTTTTGGGCTTTACCTGGATTATCCCATGGGGCAGAAGTGCACTTACTGATCTCATTTGCAGTTAGGAAACAGATACTTATGGGGGCAAGTAACTTACACCAGGTCACACATAAAGTAGGTGGCAGAAATAGGATATGAGAGCTGAAACACTCATAAAAGATGAGTGACAGCTTTCCCCCTCAGTTGAATTTTTCCTAAGAATCATGAGCCTTGTTCATTCCTCTGAAAGAAAGATAAATGACTCTTGCTACGAGAAGGACCGAAATTAAGTGGAGAGGGGAGGATGCTTTTGCAAAGTTGAATAAACCAGATGGTGGCGGGGGTTGGGTGGCAGATGTAGGACCCAACTGCTCCAGATGCATGATGGGGAGTGGAGGGGTGGTGGTCAGAGTCAGAGGAGGGTGATGATGATCAGACAGCCAAGCAGCATCCTGAGTGGTCGCCAAGTGGTCCATCACTCCGGGTGTGGGCCAGGGACCAGTCTGGGACTAGCAGGCTCTGGGGGAATTGCAGAAATCTATGCTTCTGAGAAGGCTCCAAGAGATGTCAGAAAGAAGGCCAGGGGAGGATGGACAGGGAACTTCCTGCCCAGGTCATTCCTGCCCAGGATAGTTCCTGTTGGCTTCTTCCTTGAGGCTTTACCCCTGCATCCTACATCCCATCCCCGAGCTGGCTCATCTCAGGGTCTAGCTTGGACCAAGCAAACCAGACACAGGATTTGGAAGCACCTGTGGGGAAAAGGCCCTTCCAGAAGACAGAACTGTCTTTCAGAGTGAAGAAACCGGAGTGTGCCTGGCTGAGTCTGTATGTCATGGAACACAGACTCTGCTAGGAGCATTCTGTATGTTCCATGTAACCCATAGGGAACCTGTCAAATGGGGCTATGGAGCCCAGCTGGCCTGTTTTCCCCAATATTCCTCTTTCTTCCTAGTTTTATCTGGGCACATGGTTGCTGGAATAAAGATTGCATTCCTCAGAATCTCTTGTTGTGTGTGAGGCCATTTGATAGTCTGTCCAAAGGTGTCTAAGCCACAAGTTTGTGTGATTTCCAGAAAGTGTCCTTTAAAGAGAAGGAAATAACCCTACCGTACTCTTCACTCCTTCCTGCTAGCTGCAACTAGGACATGGTGGCTGCAGCCTGGCAGCCATGTTGAGCCATGAGGTGAACACTTCCTGCTGAAGGTGACAGATGAGCAAAGGGGCCTTTGGGAGGATCTCTAAAGATTGTGAAACCATCCAACCAGACCTAGACTGCTTACCTATAGATTTTTATGTAAGAAAGAAATACACTTTTATCTTGTTTAAGCCACTGTTACTTTGGCTTTTCTCGTACTCATAGCCAAACACAACTCTAACACATACACTGTAGAAACAGAGGATCAACGAGGTCACACGACTCTCTCAACATCACACAGTTACTAATTAGCAGAACCAGGATTTAACACAGATCTGCCTGACTTTAAAACCTATTCCCTTTCATGATAGTGATGACTCAATGACAGCTGACATTCACTGAACACCTACTATGTGCCAGACACTGTGCATCGTCACCAAACTGATTGGGTTCGAACCTAAGCTCTGCTATAAGCCCAGTGTCTAAGCTAAGGCAAGCTATTTAGCCTCTGCACTTCAAATTTCTCTTCTGTAGATAGACTCAAACACAAGGTTGTTGAAAAAGTTAAATGAGATCATGGATGCAAAGTGCTGAGCATGATGCCTGGCACAGACTGGGTTCCTCATAGATGACCTCCACTTTATTTCTGGATCCTCACTGCCTAACCTTAGGCACAGGAAAGGCACCCAAGCAATGCTCACTGCACAGATGCCAGTAGTTGTCAGTTGCTCTTGAGAAGGACAAGACAGAGGTGAGTGAATTGATTCGGTCAGTAAACATTTCTTGAACACCTAGGGTGTGTGGTGGCATGCAGGGTGCTGTTGGGGAGACACAATTCTTGGTAGATGAGAAGTTCACAGTAAAAGTGGTGGAGCCCAGCAGCACGTTGTGGGTGTTGTGGGAGAGCAACATGGGGAAAGTGCTCAAGAAGTCAGGATCAATCCCTCATCCTAATTAGAACAAGGTTCTGAGGGACACACCTGCAACCTGGGGAGACCACAGAACAGAAATCAGGTGAGTTTAGAGACCCAGTCCTCCAGCCACTGAAGTCATAAGATGGATTCCAGAGAGCTTTCTGCCAGCTGGCCATGGTGGTCGCATGTCCTTGTTGGGATTTTGGTACGCTCATAAAAAAGAATGTGGCTCCAGGGAAGACGCTAAATGATTCTGAGCTGGTCATCACCCAGTGGAAGAGAATGAAATCACATGCCCTTAGCATAAAAGGCACCAATCTAGATTATCCTTCTCCTAAATGATATCATCTAAAGGCACACAAGTGCTGGCGTTGAGAGGTAGTGGGAAGAACACGGAATCTGAAGTACAAAAACTTATGTTAAAAGGTTTTATCTTTCATCTACTAGCTAGGAGACATCTCAAGTCAGGGAATTGCAATCTCAGTTTCTACATCTGTTAAATGGGGATTAATTAAAAGCCTAACTTGCTGTTGTGAGGATTATGTAAAATAATGTAACGGAAAGCACCAAATGATGGTCTTGCCATCAGGACTTCACCATCTGAATAACATCTCTAAGCTTCTATTTCCTTCTCTGGAAAATGTAAAGGTGTCAGGAGGATTATATTAAAGTAGGTAAAACACTCGAAGCAGCCTCTTCAAAAGTGGCAGCCACCACCCTTGTCATTAATCACAATAAACTTCCCAGCGTCTAGGCTCCAGACTGTTTAGTTTAGAGTTTTCAGTCCATTTCAAAGAAGACAGGTGTAACATGCGGTCTAGGAGCAGCCTTGGCAGTCTCCTCTGTAAAAGCAGAGCTTTTGCTTCAGCTGTCCTCATGCCAGGTACATTTATGAAGGCTCTTGCAGAAAGCTGCACTTCATGTCCTTGGGGATTTTTGAGAAGAGTCTTGTCTCCTCAGTCTGTCCTCAGCCCTTCTTGCAGGTGCAACCAGAAGAGAGACAAGCCCTGGGCGGGCTGGAGCACCCTCCTGCAACAGGCGGTCCGTGCAGATGAGCTGTTTGTTTAATTGGATGGGTAATCTTCATCTCCCATAAAATGCGTGTTTAATAAAAAGGCTTTCGAGACGCTGTCTTGAAGATCCTTGCTTTCTCATTCACGCCTTTTAGCTGCATACAAAAAGGGATGTCCAGTGAGATATTAGTTTATTAGAAGATGAGGGTGTTCATGTGGATGCCACCATGTAATGCATCTTTCACAACTGTAAGCATCTCTTTTTACCGTTCTTAAAAATTACAGATCCTACAACCCATCTTAGATGTACTTTTTTTTTTTTTTTCTTGAGACAGTCTCACTCTGTTGCCAGGCTGGAGTGTAGTGGTGTGATCTTGGCTCACTGCAACCTCCACCTCCTGGGTTCAAGCGATTCTCCTGCCTCAGCCTCCCGAGTAGCTGGGACTACAGGCACCCGCCACCACGCCCAGCTAATTTTTGTATTTTTAGTAGAGATGGGGTTTCACCATGTTGACCAGGATGGTCTCGATCTCTTGACCTCAGATGACTCACCCTCCTTGGCCTCCCAAAGTGCTGGGATTACAGGCTGGGATTACTGCGCCCAGCCAGATGTACATTTAAAATAACAAGTCTTCCCTTGACCAGTGACCAGTAAAATTGCTTTGGGGGTTTCAAAAGTTCAGTAGTTGTGCAGCTGTGGACTAAATACAGTGCATCTAAACTGCACTAATGAGTCTGCATGTGTCCAGATATTTAAATGAGCAGGGAGAAACGAAATGGTGGGGAGAAAATAGTCAGAAGACCTAGTGTGTGCTAGGAGTTCTACAGGTGTTCGTATTTAATTATCAGAGACCCCTGAAATGGCATTAGTAAGCTCACTTTATAGTTAACAACAACAATAATCAAAGTAATAAAGTCATTGTGATCATTGCTGACATTTATCAAGCCCTTGCCATATGCCAGGCACAGTGCTAAGAGCTTTACATGCATTATGTGACATAGTCTCATATAACCCCAAGTGCTAAGGTGTATCAGTATCCCCATTTTACAGATTTGGAGACATGCATGTATTAAATGGAAAAGCCGGGATCAAAATATACACTCTCAGTTACTGCACAGTAGTGTCAGAGGCAATGAGACCAGGGACCTTGCCTGGGACACACAGGCAGGAGGTGAGTCAGCAGGCTTGAACCTAGGTTTGCCTGACTGCAAACACTGTCCTCTCTCAGTGCACCAGAGAGGTCTTCTCAGAGGCCATGGGGGCCAGTGCTATTTGCTTGTGAGCCTCAAACAGTCCTGGAGGTTAGATATATAAGAAAGCTGAGCTTTTCAATATGTCAACTCAGGCGACGTCCTATTTAACTCAAGTAAGGGCTCTGGTGATGAGTTTAGGCTTTGCTGTAGGTGTCGCGGGAAGCCGTGAGCCAGAAAGTGACACGTTCTTATTAAAGGTTTTTAAAAAGCACCGAGGACTCTCTGTAGAGAACAGACTGAAAGAGTGGGAGCAGGTTGCTCATTACATAATGTAAAGTTTCTAATTACACAGAGACATTTTCCTTGTAAGAAAATTAAAATATTCAAATAAAGCCAAAGTCCCTCTTGACTACTACCCCCACCCGGATGCAGTTTCCTATGCCATCCTGGAGGAGGCGCTGTTTCCAGGGGGCTGGCAGCTTCACATCCAAGTGGTTTTGGGAGCATTACAGAAAGCAGGAAAGGCATCTGAATTATTCAGTGCAGCACCCAGCAAGCCAATCAGGGTCTATAAGAGCACACTCAGCTGACTCTCACCCAGGGTAGAAGTTTCTACAGTTCACTTTTGTATAAACGACAGGTGGGAGCACAGAGGAGCATGGGACACTCTTCCTAGGGCTGCAGAAACCAAGCAAGGTAATAGAGAGTGGACAAAACCTAGAAAGACAGGGAAAGTAATGGAGATAAAGATGGGCTTTTCGGGTAACTAATAATAGAAGTTGTTTGTTGATGCTTGCCTTGTGGCAAGTTCTAAGCATCTAATATGCACTCACTTATTTAAATCTCACCACTCTGCAAGTCTAGAACTGTTGATTTTCATTATTTGTGGTAGTTATGGTCTATACAGACTCCATGAACGTTGACTTAGCAAATATTGAACGATTGCTCCTAGAAGAAGTTAAGGGTTAGGTACGTATGAGTCTCTGCTCACAACATTTTTGTCAATCAGGGTATGTAAACTTATTGTATGTGTGTTTTTATTCAAACACAGCCTTTATGATATATATTGCTGATTCACTGACACTGAATTCACAGCCTACAGCACCAACATTTATTCCTGAATGATGCTTCTCGAGCACATATTTTCTCCACAAAGCATATTACAACCTTGCTTCACTTAGGAACACATGGCAGAGCTTCGGCACCAGACTCGAGGACCTTGGAACAGAAAAATCACCAATAAATGCACAACCATGAGAAAAACGTGGCACTGAATATGCCGCAGAAAGGACACGTATTCAGAGTATGAGAACAAAAACAAGAAGGCAGATTTTCACCTTATTCCACCTCTGCTAGGAACATGCAGGTTGAGTGACAAACATTTCACTGTTGTGCATGTCCATGCATCAATGACCTTGAAATCACCAGTATTGGTTTAGGGGCTACAAATAAATTGCAGCAAGTAGGTGAATTTGCAACTACAGGGTTCACAAATAAGGAGGGTCGATGGCACAATTATATCCCTATTTTACAGGTGGAAAAACCAAGGCATAGAAAGGCAAAGTGCCCACCTCAGGTCTTACAGCCAGTGAGGGTCAGAGCAGGATTATGAACTCGGCCACTCACTCACCCTCTCCGCGGCACTGCCCTCTTGCCTCCTGTGCCATTGGGTGGGTGCAAGGGCAGTAGATGGAAGCCTAGGGTGATTTTGCATGAGACACCCATTTGCTGTGGGCAGAACTAGTGCAAAATGGGGAGAATCAGAGCTTGGCGATCATGGCGTTTGGTTTAAAGAAGGTTATGCGGCCGGGCGTGGTGGCTCATGCCTGTAATCCCAGCACTTTGGGAGGCTGAGTCGGGCAGATCAAGAGGTCAGGAGATCGCGACCATCCTGGCTAACACGGTGAAACCCCGTCTCTACTAAAAATACAACAAAAATTAGCCAGGTGTGGTGGTGGGCGCCTATAGTCCCAGCTACTCTGGAGGCTTAGGCAGGAGAATGGCGTGAACCCAGGAGGCGGAGCTTGCAGTGAGCCGAGATCGCGCCACTGCACTCCAGCCTGGGCGACAGAGTGAGACTCCGTCTCAAAAAAAAAAAAAAAAAAAAAAAAAAAAAAAAAAAAAAGAAGGTTATGCAAGATACCTGCACAGCACACAATTCATACTTGACAAATAGTCCCCCACCTCCTCAACACACACAGAAAGGAATAAAACTCGGAAAGCCCCTGCAGGCCACATACAAGGCATCTGACCTGAGAGCAGATGCTGTTATGCCGTTTGAATACTTCTTTTTTTTTTTTTTTTTGAGACGGAGTCTTGCTCTGTCGCCCGAGCTGGAGTGCAGTGGCCGGATCTCAGCTCACTGCAAGCTCCACCTCCCGAGTTCACGCCATTCTCCTGCCTCAGCCTCCCGAGTAGCTGGGACTACAGGCACCCGCCACCTCGCCCGGCTAGCTTTTTGTATTTTTTAGTAGAGACGGGGTTTCACCATGTTAGCCAGGATGGTCTCGAACTCCTGACCTCGTGATCCACCCGTCTCGGCCTCCCAAAGTGCTGGGATTACAGGCTTGAGCCACCGCGCCCGGCGCCTTTTGAATACTTCTTCCAAAGAAACCCAACTGGAAACTGCAGACGTACCAGATCCTACAATTTAAACATAAAATGTCCTCGCACAGAAATGCCAACAAATATTTTCAGATTCTTTGATCTCCATTTCAAAGCTCTGTAAAACTTATCTGTAAAAATTGCAAAACGGGCACAACACAAGAAAAACAAAAGATTTTTTTTTTAGTGGATCCAAATGATCAGGAAAAATGTTTGAAAGTTTATTCATTTAGAAAACTCTATCAGTGGGTTAGACACCAATTAATTGCTAAGATACAGAATCCAAGAATGCTCTGTGTTCAGTGAGATGTCATCAGTTTAATACAGTGCTTTGCTAATTGAATGTATAATTTGAACAAATTCAGAAAGAGTATGCCACACTTGAACAGGTTAAGAAAGAACACAGATTAAAATATGGAAGAGTCAAGCAATCAAGATAATTTTTAAAAAAAGATTTGAAACAATAGATGCATTAAGCTGCTAAGTATTAGAAAATCCCACCTCTGATGGATAACCAAGGTCAAAAGGAGTTGGGGGCCAAGTGAAAAAAGGCCTTTCAAGGGTTTCAGTGGGAAAATTGGTTCATGGCACAGAGGGAGCGGGAAAGCTGCACAGTCCAGGGCCCTGTGAGAGAGGCCTTGTGATGCACAGATTTACCAGACAGGTGTGCCCCCTAGATGGAAGACTCACAGACTCAAAACAAAGAAAAAAGTCTATTTACCTATTTTAATGGTTACTCCATTTCAAACTGAGCTGGAAGCCACTGAATTTCTGAAGCTCTCATAGAACATCTTTCTCCCACAGGGCTGAGTTTTGTTGTTGGTGAATCCTAGGGAAAAAATACTTGATCCTCTGTATCTCGCTAGTTTCTCGTCTTAGTGATGATAATGATGGCTGACATTTATTGAATGCTTGTCATGGGCCTTGCATCATGCCAAACTCTTGGCACACTTTATCTTGCTTAACCGTGATAACCATCTTAAAGTCTATTTATTCCAGTTTCGCAGGTGGGGAAATTGAGAGCCAGGGAGGTCAACCCCATTTCCCCAATCCATAGTCAATGACTAAGAAAGTCTGGATTTGAAATCAGATCTATTTGCTCCAAATCCTGATTTTTCAATTATTTTATAAGCTGTTTCTCAAGCATAACATTGTTTTGAAAAGATGAAAAGGCTAACTATGAAGATAAATCCACTGAAGTCATCAGAGCCACGAGAGAGTTGCACCTGCTCATTGGTTTGTGCACCAGCTTCAGGGATGCCAGCCCTGTGTGATGTAATTCCATTTCCAGACCCCTTTGCAGTGTCCTTTGGGAGATCACAGGGTAATAAAATGAAGGTAACAATAGCCTAATAGAATATTAGATTTTATTGACTTTTTGATGCCCAGGGCAAACCACATGTATCATGCTGTTGCTACAAAATAGATATTCTGAGCAAGCTTATGTAAGAAAGAGAAAATTCCTATTCCCATTCCAACTGAATACATTCCAACCCAACTTCTGCCACCTCCCACTTTCAAAATAGCTGGGAATATTATCAAAGAGTACAGCTCTTTGCAATCTTCACCCTTAATTCCACCATGTCTGTCCTCATTACATCCTCCCCTTCCAACTCATCAGTAGACCAGGCCAGGTAGATCCACACACTGGCAGTTTACATCTGTCTTTTCATGTCTTGTATGAATCCAACAATCCAACAAACACCTCAAATGTCCTATGTGGAAGTATAAAAACGATGCTATCTTAACATCTAGCATCAGGAGTTTCTCCCAGGGAAGGAACTGTCATTGGGAAAATGCCTTGTGGGGAAGATGAGGTCCAGAAGGCAGGTGTCAGCAGTACCAAGGTACCAAAGAGGTGATTAGAGAATTGAGTATCAGGAGTGAACAGAGGTAGGGCTGGCAGGATATGAGAAAGAAGGAGTGGGAAGAGCAAGAAGGAGGATCAACATTGCCAGAAACTGGAAGCAGATTTGTAGAAGTCACTGAAAGCCACCAGGATCAGGGATACAGGCAGAGTTGTAACTTGTGCGAGTGTGCTCCAGCATGCTCACGTATGTGTCTCTGAACCTTCCCTGAAAGCCAATGCGTGTGTGTGAGCTTTCTTTGGTGACAATTATTAAAAAGGTATGAATTTTCCTTTTGGGTTGACGGGCTATAAAATAGGGTGACTGAGCAGGATGCAGGGGTGGGTGGATGCTCCCCACACTGAACACAGCAAGAGCAGGAACTGGAAATTGGTGTGAACAAGAGAATAAAACCACCCCTCTCCAAGGTTCCCAGAATCTTAGAGAGGGTCCACTGGGGCACTTAAGGGTTTCTGGTTGTTTCATCCAGATCCACATAACTCTAGAGGCCTCCACCAGCTTCTGGAGTATCCACAGGACATTCTAACATAAGAGGAACACAAGACATCACTGATGATAGAAGCCTGATAATAATGAGTACAGTTACTGAATATGTGCCATTTGTCAGAGCCCATCCTAAGCAATTGACACGTGTTAATTAATTTACTCTTAACAAACCTTTAAAGATGGTGTATTAATTTATTCATTTTATAGACGAGCAAACTGACACACAGAGAGCTTGTATGATTTACCCAAGTTTCCAAAGCTGTGGAGTGATGGTGCCAGGTGGAACCCAATCAGCTGGGCTCCACAACCCATACTCTTCAATAAGAAAATGCAGAACGAAAGAAGGTGGCTTGTTTCAGAAGCACCTCTGACTCCAGACCCCAGCATTTTAGGTGGGAAACCAGAATGACCCCAGTCCTGATTACAGAATTTCAGCCACCCACATAGCTAGTTCCTGGAAATAGAGAGGTTTGTGTTGTTATAAAGAAATACCTGAGGCTGGGTAATTTTCAAACAAAAGAGGTCTATTTGGCTTCCAGTTCTGCAGGCTGTACAAGAAGCATGGTGCCAGCACCTGTTTGTGGAACTTGGGGCCTGCATTGGAAGATATACCTCAATGCTCCAAAAGGGAAAGTCAACTAAAAGCCAGTAATGGGTCAGGGCGTAGAACATACCCAGGGGAATTGCAAAGTTGCTATGTATGTGGGTTATCCTAAAGACCTATGTGGTGCTTTCCACTGTCCCCCATGGCTGGGAAGGTATCATCCCCCAGATGCTATACGTGTGGGCAGCTGGTGGCTCACTGATACACTCTTTTTCTGAGAATTTCCCTTAGATCAAGTGCCATCTTGTTGGGAAATGACTGGGTAGTTATACTTGCCCTGGAGGTGACCCGCAGTTCTTGACTGACAAAAGACCCCCTATTCCCACTGCCTCAAGGAGGGCTAGCTCTGTGGAACCATCACGAGCTCCCAGTGAGATCAGCACTTTTCATTCTCCTGCCAGCTGCCCCTTGCCTAGCTATTTATCACATCTCCCAAACCAACAGCCCACTTCCCTGAAATCAGGCATCCGGGATAACAGATACTTAGGTTTCTCTGTCTGGGCTGGAATTCAGTCAAATACAGTGATTCTCTTCTTTGGTCTCAGTTATTTGTCAGTGGTTAACTCACTAAAAGGGGGCATGAATTTAACTTTTTAAAAACTGCAGTTTGTTCGGAGGAGACAACTTTTGAAAACATGAGTCTGTGAACAAGAGGTAATGAATCCTGGGTGGTGAGAAGAAATGCAAGCATTTAGCAAGCCTCTGCTTACATAATGTTTGCTGATGTCCTTCCTTTTGGCCAAGGCAAGCCACATGCCCAAGCCCAGAGTCAGTGTGGAGAGAACTGCAAAGGGCATGGGCACAAGGAGGCACCATTCACGGGGAGCAACAGCGTAGCAATATACCACAGTGCACTCTATGGCCCCAAAATCCACGTCACTTCCACGTGCACTCATCTACCTCTAAGACACGCAAGGCCTCATCCCACTACAGCATCGGCTTAAGTCCATGAATTCAGGCTTTGCATCAGGCCCAGATGGGGACAAAGCTGCTTGAACATAGCTTCTCAAGTGCAGTTCTTCTTGACTCAAAGAATTGTGAAAAAGATGGTGATCCATAGAAATTCTGGACTTCAGCTGGGCACTTGCTGTTTGCTTCCACTACTCTGGAAGAAGAGAATGTTTCTTATTTAAGATACAGGTCTGCTTACTGGAGTGACACTCTAAGCTGCTCTTCTATTCTGCTCTTGTCTCTACCGTGAGGACTCAGGGCTCTGCCCTCTGAGAGATTTTTTTTTTTTTTATCCTTTTGATAACTACTGGGCCATGTTTGCAGCTGAGTACCTTTCTTGGCCTGCTTCCTATCCATAGAAATTTGGGAGCCCTGAATCTTCTTTTCATTTTTCAGCTTCCTCTGTCCCAAGTTGCTAAAAGTCACTTAAAATTTCTGCTTGGGTTTCTTATGAATCTGATAGTGCTTGACTCCACGTCTGCAAGCTACAGCAGTAGTTATTTTTGAGACAGGCTTCTCTTTACTTTGGAGTATCCGGATGCTGTGGGGAGACTCTCAAGATTCTTAGAAGCTAAGAGGGTCTAGGAGACACTACCTTAAATTTTCTAAGGCTTTAACTATTTGCCAGAGAACTCTTTAATCCAGCTTGGGAAAGGACTTCCTATCTTCAGCACACTTCCAATGACCATGTCATATGGTTGATTCTTGCAGCAACCCAGACAGGGGGATTGTATTATCCCGTTTTTCATATGAGGAACTGAGCCTTCAGAGAAGGGGTGTCAATTGCCTGAGGTCACAGGGCAGGGTGTCCAGGCCAAGTCAGTCCATTTCTCCCCTGTTGCCCACTGAACCAGGGGCACCGAACAGATAGGAAGCTTCCTTGAGGCTATCCTGTCTCCTGCTAAGCCTTCTGTACCTGGGAAACTACTGCCCCAGACCACTCTCCCCTCAGAGGAAGGCAGCACAGCAGAGAGGCTGCTGTGGAACTTGGGACTGAAAAAATACTTTCCAAAGAAATATTTCACTCTCTGATACATCCTCACCTCTCTGATCTCTCCACTTCAAAACTACAGGGGCTGCCTTGGGGTTTTCATCCAACACTCACATTTTCAGCATATTCTATGCCATTTTAAAGTACCTTCACTTATCCATTGTCTCATTGGATCATCACAGCAGCCACGCGAAATGGACAGAAAGGGTATAATTATGATCAGCATGATGGATGGAGGAATCTAGACATAAGGAGGGACTCAAGATGACATCAGCCTTGGACAGAACAGTCTCTAGGCTTCTGGTCCTGAACGAGTTAGTGCTGGAAGTAAAATTGGTAACCATCACCCCTTGTTTTCCAAATGTGGAAACTGAGGCAGAGGGAAGCCTAAGGTTACCCAGCTAGTTAGCTACAGGGTTAGGACGTGAATTCAAGCCCCTGCCTTGGACTAAGTTGTCGAGCACAGCCCGCGGTGTTACTTGATTGATCTGCTTGTCTTATTTTCCTCATCCCATAAGGCAACGCTAACTCATTATTTATGGGGGCAGAAAAATTGTGTGTGTGTGTGTTTATTTGTATTTTTTTTTCTGTAGTTTTCACTGATGAACATTCAAGCCTGCCCTAAAAATGTGTGCCTTCCCTCTCAGCTACATCTCATGGGAGTAAATTTCCCAACATCTTTTTCACCTTGGGAACATGGTAGGTTCCCATCAGCTTAAGAGGCTCAAAGACTTTATCTTCTTAGGGTGAGCCCAGGCTGAATCAAATGACTCCATTTCTGTGCAACCGGACTTAGGCCCAGACTTAGGAAGGAATCTCTTTATTGAAGTCTGGAACTTGGTCATCCCATCGAAGCCAATTGTTCTCAATGACAAGAACAGAAGAAAGAGGGGACAAGTTCAGAATAGAAAATTAGCTCACTCTATCTAGCCATTGGCCTTCTCTGTGCTTGCCTAAATCTGATAATAAATTAGGCCTGACCTGACTACTCGCCCAGCCATCCATCCCTCCATCCATCCATCCATCCACCCACCCACCCATTCATCTATCCATTATCCATTTATTCATCAATCTATTGATCTACCCATCATCTATCCAACCATCCATCCATCTACCTAATTATCCATCCATCCATCCATCCATCCATCGTTTCAGTCTTTTTCTTTTTCCATCTCTGTGCTTTTCATTTTTCATTTATTTATTCATTCATTCATTCTACAATTTGTTCACTTATTTATTTATCCAACAAGAAGTTAAGCACAGTTTTTTTCTCTATTATTTCTAACAACAGCTTTAATTTCTCTTCCTTACTCCACATACTGTTTTAGACAAGAAAACTGAAGGCTCAGAAAAATTACATAACTTACTAAATAACTACTTGTTAAATTACATAAAATTAAACTTCCTTGGAAGATTTTTATTCAGAGGAGGAAGAGTGTCAGGTGTGAGCTGGTTATGATGATTAGCACTCCAAAGCCTTTCTACAAGCCCATTTCTGAAACACCCCTTAAGCATTTATTGAATACCCTACTGTGCATTTATTGAACCCTATCATGTGCCAAACAGGTAACAGGAACCAAGGCTACAAAGTATAAAACAAATTCTGATGGCTTCATGGGAGGTGAGTACTCAGAACTGTAAACAATAATCATAGTTTGTAAATGTGTAAGTGGAATAATAAAGACCAGCAAAGGAAGCAACTCTCTTGCTTAGGATGGGTGGGAAATTTGCCTACAGGAGAAGTTCAGAAGGAAAAGTGGGAATTTGCAAAATATGAGTTTCAGAGAGTTTTTAAGCTAAATTTTTTATTGTAAAATTACTGTCTGCTTATAACAAATATTTTAAGAAGACAGATGGGCAAAATGTCCTAAGCAAACCCTCTTACTCCTGCAGTACTCGCCCACATCCTCGAAACCCACTCCCCAGAGTGCTACCTTTGTTGACTCTCTCTAGTGCATCACCTCGGAATTCTCTAACCATATGTAAGAAAATTTCTCATTAGGAGCTGTACATGTGGGATTTTTTCTAATTCTATCATTGGTCCTGCAATTATTAGCTGGCATCATTTGGTAAAGAAAAGCTTTCCTTTATCAACTAGGTGAATTATGGTTTATTCTAAAAAAGCAAAGTAAATAATTACTTCCACTAGTTACTAGTTTTCAGGGCAAGGAGTTGTTTGTCTCTTTCTATCTATCCATATTGCTCTTTCATTTTTTTATAATCATTATGGACTGGTAAATTTTTATTCACCCTGTATTTTGCAATCAACCAGCCATTTTTCTGTTTGATGCTCAAAATGTCCCCTTTGTCCAATGGGAAGTCCTAGAAGCTGGCTCTATGTGTTTTTGGCATACCGTACACATTCTTTTTTCCCATATAATAAGACTCATTTTGTACTTTTCCTGCCTCAGACTTAGAATCACCCATTTCTCCAATCCTGTTTCCTTTTAGGGGCAAGTGGTACATAGAAATCAAGACCTGGGTGCTAGATGAACTCATAGCCACTAGAGTAGCATTTTTTTCTAGACCTATCCAATGAACAGAATAAGAAAATATATTTGTTTAATAAAATTATGAGTTTGTATTGATATTTGCAATTCAAATTTAACATTACAGAGTTTATTCTTAACACTTTAATTCACATTTTTATTTCATTTTGTCTCAAACTAAACATTTTAGATCCTGATAATACATACATACGATATGTTTACTTTATCTTATAATGTATGCTAAATAATTACACAGCTACAATTATATCTATTAACAATGAAATTTCTGAATGAAATTTAAGATTTTTGGTGATTCTTTTTGTACCTAAAAATGTATGGTCTAAGTATTACATTCAAAATTCACTTGAAATCTTTCCTCTATATGGTAAGGTTACAAATTTTATATGTAATCAGGGTTGTTTGTTTCTGTTTATTTTGTATTTTAGGTTACTGTTTTCTTCTTCTTCTTTTTTTTTTTTTTTTTTTTTACTTATTTTTTGAATATGTAAAACATTTCCATAGTTCAAAAGTCAAAAAGTGCATAAAAAGATTCACTCACAGAAGTCTGTGTCTCCACCTTGGTCCCCCAGACTGTAGAACTAAATATCACTTTTATGAGTGTCCAATTGATTCTTCTAGTGTTTCCTTTTGTAAAAATAGTATAAATTCCCACCCTTTTAAATACAATGGTAGTATACCTTAAACAGTGTTCAATATCTTGCTTTTTTTGCTAACCAAAATGTGCAGAAAATCACTCCAAATCTGTAACGTGGAGATCTTCATTTGTTGTTTTTTAAAGCTGCGCAGCCGTCTACTATGTGAGCATGCCCTAGTTTATCCAGCCACTCTCTGAATGATACACATTTGAATTGTTTCCCGTCTTCTTGCTCTTGGAAATAATGCCACAGTGACTATGTTTTTCTCATATTCTCATATATGTTTTTTCTCATAATATCTTCAGGGTCAAAGTGTAAATGCATGTGTAACATGTTAAATACTGTAAAATTTTTCTTTATAGGGCCAGGCTAGGTGTCTCACGCCTGTAATCCCAGTACTTTTGGAGGCCGAGGCAGGCAGATCACGAGGTCAGGAGATCGAGGCCATCCTGGCCAACATGGTGAAACCTCGTTTCTACTAAAAATACAAAAATTAGCTGGGCGTGGTGCTGCATACCTGTAATCCCAGCTACTGCGGAGGCTGAGGCAGGAGAATCACTTGAACCCCAGAGGCAGAGGTTGCAGTGAGCTGAAATCCCGCCTGGCGACAGGGCAAGACTCCATCTCAAAAAAGGAAAAAAAAAAAAAAATTCTTCTCTATAGGGGTTCGACATTTTGCACCTCTACCAGCAATGACTAAGTGTTAGCGTCTGCAAACAATGAGTTTTCAAACTCTTGAATTTCTGCGAAACTGACAGATAAGAAATAGCATTTCTATGTAGTTTAAGTTTGCATTTCCTTTATTATACGTGAGGTTGAGCATTTTTTCATGTGTTTAAGAATCTTTGCCTGTCTTTTCCTATGGACTGTTTATTTATGCCTTTTGCCCAATTTTGAAGAATTTTTTCATGCATTAACAAAGCTAGCCCTTTATGATACAAGTTGCAAATATTTTCTCTTGGCCTTTCCCTTGGTTTTGACTACTTTTGGGGATCTTTGTAGTGCAAAACTTTTAACAATTTAAGTTGAATTTATCAATCATTTATTTTAATACTTCTAGATTGTAAGTCATAGGAAAAAGGCTCTTGCCACTCTCAGGTTAAAATAAATTTGGCTATTTTAAAAATCTTTTTATGGTTTAATTCTTCGTGTTTAAATTTCCAATGCATTTTGAGTTATTCTGGGGTGAGGTGTGGACACAATTTTATCATTTTTCAGATATGCATCCAGTTGTTCCAACACCATTTACTACAAGGCCATATTTTTTCTGGAATCTGAGATGGCCCCTTCCCTCTACCACATTTCCATGTGTACATGGTCATATTTCTGGACTTTCTTTTCTGTTTACACTGGTTCTATCTACTTATCAACAACACTGTTTTAATTATTGCTTGTGTCATTTGTCTTCTACGAGCCCCTGTGGACCCAGTCCCCTGTTCCTACACCCTGCCCTAAGCCCTGGAAGTTGACCAAAAGAACCAAAACCTCTCCCTTGCCTTTGCTTCGTGGTTGAGTTTGGCCATCGAGGAGCTCTGGAGGAGATGTGAAGAAGGGAGAGCAAGGTCAAGGTATTCATTCTCCTTGCTCCTTCTTGCAGAGTCTCCTTGATCTGTCAGTGTCCCTTGACAGAAATTCACCAATCCTCCCACGCCATCCCTCTCTGCAGCTCTCCCTTCTAGGTTCCGCTAACCACTCCCTCTTCTCACCTCTTTGGGTGCCCTTAGGTGATCGACAACACAACACTTAGTGGGGAAACTGAATCATCCTTGTGAATTTCCACAACCAGTACCCACTCCTGTAAATAGTCCCATTATTATTTTCCAGTTATTCTAATTTGAGGTGTCATCTGTTTTCTGCTCCCCCCAAAATTAATACATTTCTCATGTCTAGCTAGCTAGCTACCTACCTACGTACTTATCTCTATCAATATACATATCAACCTACCTATCTACCTATCTCCATCTAGCTATCTACCTACCAACCTACATCTATCTATTTATCTATCTATCTATCTACTTAGCTAGGTAGCTAATAAACTTATACACATTGTTTTACTTTTTAGTGCTTTCCCTGCTATTCTTGCCTTTTCTTTACATAAATGTTAAAACCAACTAGACAGATTCCATTAAATAATGTTGTTGATAACTATTAAGATAGCATGCAATGATCTGTTACCTCAGGCAGAATTTACATCTTCATGATACTGAGTTATTCTTTCCAAGACCATGGATTGTCTTGACATTTCAAGTCTAGTTTGATGATATTGAAGAAACTTAGAACTTTTCCGCATATAGGAATATACATTTCATGCTAAGTGCAATTTTCAGTATTTTTTTCCCTTTGATACAATACATGGGACTTTGCCCTCCACTGTATCTTTTAACTGGTTATTGCTATGGGAAGGCCATTGTGAAAGCTATTTATTGTTTTGTATGTTAATTTTATAACTTTCCATCTTACTAAGTCATCTTTTCATTTTAATGAGTTTTTTCATTGTTATTTTGGGTTTATCAGGTAGAATTTTTAACAGCTTTATTGAGAGAAAATTCACATGACATATAATACAATTTATTCATTTAAAGTACACAAATCTTTTGTTTACTATATTTACAGGATTTGCAATCCTTACCACAGTCTCATTTTAGAACATTTTCATAGCTCCTAAAAACAGACTTTACACCCTTTGCATTTCTCCTCAGCCTACCTCCTCTCCCAGTCCTAAGACATCAATAATCTACTTTCCTTCTGTAGATCTTTTTTTTTTTTTTTTTTTTTTAAATTCTGGGCACTTGCCCATCTCGAGGTCAGGAGATCAAGACCATCCTGGCTAACCCGGTGAAACCCCATCTCTACTAAAAAATACAAAAATCTAGCCGGGCGAGGTGGCGGGCGCCTGTAGTCCCAGCTGCTCTGGAGGCTGAGGCAGGAGAATGGTGTGAACCCGGGAGGCGGAGCTTGCAGTGAGCTGAGATCCGGCCACTGCACTCCAGCCTGGGCGACAGAGCGAGACTCCGCCTCAAAAAAAAAAAAAAAAAAAAAAAAAAAAAAATTCTGGGCACTTGCTATAGAAATAGAATCGTTTCATATGTGTTCTTCTATGACTGGCTTCTTTCACTTGGCATACTACTTTAAAGCTCATCTATGTCGTAGCATAGATCAGTAATTCACTACTTGTTATCACTGAATAATGTTCCATTGTATAGCTGTTTCACATTTTACTTATCCATTCATCAGATAATAGATGTAAGGGTTGTTTCATTATTTTGGTTATTACCAATAAAGTTGCTATGAACATTTGTGCACCCAATTTTGTGAGGATATTTATTTTACCTTGGGTATATATCTAGGAGTGGAACTACTTGATTATAGGTAACTCCACATTTAACATATTGAAGAGCTACCAAACTGTTTGCTAATATGGCTACACCATCTTACATTCCCCTCAGCAAGGTATGAGAGTTCCAATGTCTACATATCTTCACCAACATTTGTTACTATCTACATGAGAATAGCTAATACAGTGCTTATGAGGTGGTATCTCAGTATCTCATTGTGACTTTGATTTGCGTTTCCCTAATAACTAATGATGCTGAGCATCTTTGCATGTATGTATGGCCATTAGTATACTTTGGAGAAATGTCTACTCAGATATTTGGCCATTGAAAAAAATTGCGGCCAGATGTGGTGGCCACATCTGCAGCACTTTGATAGGCTGAGGGAGAAGGATCACTTGAGCACAAGAGCTAGAGAAAAGCCCAGCAAACATAGCAAAACCTCCCCTCTACTTAATTTTTTTTTTTTTTTTTTTTTAATTAGCCAGGTGTGGTGGCATGCCTGTAGTCCCAGCTACTCAGGAGGCTGAGGTAGGAAGATCAGTTGAGCCTCAGAGGAGGAGGTTGCAGTGAGCTGAGATCGTGCCACTGCACTCCAGCCTGGATGACAGAATGAGGCCCTGTCTCAGAAACAAAAAATAGATTGTTTGCTTGTCTTTAGTATTGAGTTGTAAGACTTCTTTATATATTCTGGACGTTCGACTTTTATCAGATATGTTATTTCAAATATATTCTCTCATTCTCTGTGTTGTCTTTTCACTTTACTAATGGTATGATTTGCAACACAAAATCTTTAATTTTAGTGTGATCCAATTCATCTATTTTTCTTTTGTGGCTTGTACTTTAATCTGCCATATCTAAGAAACCATTGCCTAACCTAACGTTGTGAACATTTACTTACTCCTGTTTTCTTCTAAGAGCTTTATAGTTTTTGCTCTTAAATCTATGATCCATTTTAAGTTAATGTTTTGCATACGTGTGAGAAAGGCAGTCCAACTTAATTATTTTGCATTTGGATATCCAGTTGTCCTAGCACAATTGTTGAAAAAATCATTCTTTCCCTATTGAATTATCCCGGCACCCGTTTCCAAAATTAATTGACATTAATATTATGCTTAATTTCTGGACTCGGGTAAATTTTTATATCAAATGAAAATAGAAATAATTTGGTCTTTTTCCTTCTAGTTTTTATGTCTCCAGTGGTTTTCTCATGGCTGAAATGGATGGCTAATATCTTTAATAAAAGCCAAAGGTTAGTGGGAATAGTAAGCATCCTTGCTTTATTCTTGACTTTCATCAAGAATAAATGGGTTACTCCTGTAACCCATTATCCCAAAATGTTTCTAGTGAGTCTCCATTAAACACTCAGATAAATTTTCTAAGGATCACTGACAAGAGGTAGATTAATAGGAGAAATACATATAAATGTATTTGATCATAGTTTTACAAGCCACAGGAGCCTCCAGCATGAAAACTGAAAGTCCCAATGTGGTGCAGAAGCTCGTATGCCATCTTACAGAAAGAACGGGGGCTCAGAGCACGAACAAAAACAAGTTATGGTGATAAGTCCGGTCTTAGGGGCAAGACAAGTTATGGGAGGGGGAGAAAAGGACACTTGGCTAGCAAAGACTTTTTTATTAGGCAGATGAAACCTCACAGGTAGCAGCCCTCAGACAAAAGAAATGATACATATTTCTTTCAGACCTTTAAAGGTGTCAGACTTACAGTTTTTCTTTCCTAGAACTGGACAAAGGAAGGCCAGACTGCATCAATGCAGATTCTCTACAGATGCAAATTTCCTCCCTCACCCTCTTCCACAAAGGAGAGCTTTGCAGGAAAAAATAGTAATCGGCTATATAGGCTCTTTTTTAATTGGCCATGTTGAAATTTTCATAAGTTATCTCAGGTTAGATTTTTTTAAAGCTTCAAGGCTAGAAATCCAAGCCAAGGATTTGTCATCAGACTGTAATACCTGTATAAATTGGTTGAATTCCCCTCTTCTCAAGGTTCCAAAATAAGCTAAGCTTCCTGGGCCTGTCAGAAAGTGCCATTCTTTACCTATCACAGGTCAAGGGACTGTGCTGACAAGGTACCAGGCCAGTCTTTCCAAGGGGCTTTTTAGGAGCTCTGTTAAGTCAACCCGAATTCCTAAAAGTAATCTGGTCATATCAGAAAATATGCTGTACAAGGTGAGGCACTGGAAAAATAACCAGTGTCTCAGAAACGCTACGGCTCTCACTTGTTATACTTAGTAAACACAAGAGTTTAGCAATTAGTTGCTTAGTGGTTTTGTCTGATTCCTAAAATGAACATTACATAAAGACTGTACTAATTCAAATGATCTGCACATGTAAGGAGTTGTTTCCTGGCAAATCAGAAGCTCAACAGTGGCTTCTCATCATAAAGAAGACTTCATGTGGGTTTCTCACCTCAGTATCACTCCTGTAACCCCTTATTCCTATTTCCCCAGTTTAACTTTAGGCAACATGTATCTGGACAGATCAAAGGTTGTGGCTTTTGATGCTTCCACTACTGCATATAAAATAGAGTCTCAGCTTCTCAGCAAATGCCTTTGTGGTCTGGCTTCGCTTACCAATGAGCCACTTATCCCCATAACCCAATCTCACAAAATTACTCCTCTGTGCTTTCAGATGTCTGGGCCTTCATTCTTGTGGTTCCCTTGCCTGTGTGTCCTCCTCTGTATTCAAACACTACTGAGCATTTTTCTGTAATTAATTTAAATGACTCCATTCCTGGCCTCCCAGTCTGGTAGGGTAGTTTTTTGCTCCATACTCTCCCCACTGTAGTCCTGAGCAAATTGCATCACGATTTTATTTGTGTGGATGTGAGTGTGGGTATGTTCTCCTCCATGCTGTGAGCCTCTTAAGAGCAAGGCATCAGAAGTCCAAGTGACTTCCCCGCTAGAGGTCCCTTCCCTTCTGCTCTCCCAAGGGTCTCCTGTGGCTTCAGGCTCCTGTTCCAGCCAATGCCTTGCTCTTAAGAGACTCATGTTAATTTAAGAGGCTTGCAATAATTTCTCTAACCCCAGGGCCAAGACAGTGCCAAGCACAGGAGAGGTGCCCTGTAAATGTTTGAATAAATACATGCAAGTTGAATCTAAGAACCAAAAGCTAACTAGTGTTTAATCTCCCACACCATTAAGATGGTGCCAAGTCACCCCTTTAGTTGTATTTTCCTGTATTCTAGAGAACACTAGCTCTAGGAGAGTCTTTCCAGAGGAGAAATCTCATGGTCAAGCATGCCCGGGAAATGCTGTATAGCAAGCTCTCTTTTTAGGCATATAGGAACATCTGTCCATCAAAGGATCTGAGAAGCCCTCCAGTGCTAAAACAGGTTTTTCTTTTTTTCAGACCAGCGTTTCACAGACCTACTTGATTATTAAAACTTTTCTCCAAGTAACACCTTATACCCTCAGAAATGATTGCTCTGCAGATTTCTCTTGGAGTCACAGAAAGAGAAAGCTGATGAGTCTTACCTCCCCATCCCCAAAGCCACAGGACAGGTCACTGGCAGAGAAGGAACAGGAATTGTGGTCATGGACTCTTGATGTGAAGACAGTTCTAGGGTCACATAAACAGAGTTTTTGATCCACCTTTTGCAGGAAGTAGTTGGTAGATTGGGCACTTATAGCCATGATTGAATGTTGTAGCTTGTAGAGCCTGTTTGATTGCAGAAACAGAAACTCAGCTCATGCCAGCTCATGGTCTGACATCAGACCCAGATGGATCCAGAGCTCAAATTCATCAGGAAGCAGTTTTCCTCCACGTCTCTCAATTCTACTTTCCTCTTTTGGGCCATATTATCAGACATCCTCTAGCTAAATGGAGGTAGAACAACCTCTGACCATCCCCAACTTACTCTGCTAAGTGAGGACGTCTAGTGGAATGAGTGCTTTTCTGACCTTATGGCTCCAGCTGCAGTCCCGTAACTACAGTTGTGTCTCATTGGACCAGCATGGGCCATTCACCTAAACCTGACCCAGTCACTCAACCCCTAATTGGAATAGGACTAGGTCAAAAGATCCTTGGAACAGAAAGATGGATTTGTACCACCTAAACCACAAGGAAATTATCATTGGAAACAAGGCAGTTTTCCAAAGGAAATTAACCGGGATGCTATTGTCAGATGAAAAGAACTAGTGCGGACAAAACAACAAAGGCATCATTTAGCAAGAACAGCATAGATGTCAATTAAGCTGGAGACACAGGCACTATGCTAAACATTTTCAATGGATTATGTACAATTATTTTCCCCATTTTGCATTGAAGTCTAGTGAAGTAAAGTGGTTCACTCAAGGTCACATGCAAGTCAGTGAAGGAGCTAAGGCTTAGCCTCGGGTGATTTGACTCTGAAGTCTGAACTCTTAACCACTGGGTTGGACTGCTTCAGTATCAGTTCCTTGTTTCCCCGTCTGAACTCTTTTCTTGTTCACAGGACTTTTAAAATTCTTTTTCTTTTTCTTTTTCTTTTTTTTTTTTTTAGATGGAGTCTTGCTCTGTTGCCCAGGCTAGGGCTGGAGAGCAGTGGCGCAATCTCAGCTCACTGTAACCTCTGCCTTTCTGGTTCAAGTGATTCTCATGCCTCAGCCTCCCAAGTAGGTGGGATTACAGGCACCTGCCACCACACTCAGCTAATTTTTGTATTTTAGTAGAGACAGTGTTTCACCATGTTGGCCAGGCTGGTCTGAAACTCCTGATCTCAAGTGATCTGCTCACCACAGCCTCCTGAAGTGCTAGGATTACAGGCGTGAACCACCTCTCCGGGCCTATTTTTCTTTCTTAATAATCACATTTTATAGTAATGAAATGAACCTGGGTCATTCAAATTTGCTGCATTTTCAAATGCCTCTCCTCCTCCTCCCCCAATCCATTCTCCTGAAACAACAGCATCTTGTTTCTAATGAGTGATCCAATGGGGGTGGGTCTTACTTTGCCTGAGCAGACTTGTGATGCTTTGGGTAGACAGATGGATCTGGCAGGCTTCATGGGCAGCAAGCACTCCCCAAGCCTTTTCTTTCGCTCCCATCTCTTCATTAACCACTTCCCTTTTCTATGTGCATATCTCAGAGACCTTTCCCAGGACCAGCTTGGGGCCCAGAAATGTGATGTTTTGGAGGATGACTCCAACTAAGTGACTTCCTCCTTAGTGGGCCCTTCCCTTCTGCTCTTCTGAGGGTCCCTTGATGCTTCAGTCTCCTTTTGCAACCATTCGCATCCCCCATCCTAGCTGACTCATGCTCATGAACCTTCTCAGCCCCCATTTAGACATTCCTCTAGAATCTGAGGTGCACAGAGAGCTTAGCAATGTATGTGCCACCACAGTGACATGGGAAGACTTATTTGCAGAATACAATGAAGAGTTTAAGAGAATTTGGAAAAGAAAAGGAAAGTAGCACTTGTGTATAAGTTATCTATTGCTCTGTAACACGTCACCTCAAAACTTGTGTCTTAAATCTACAATAATTTATTATTTTCTACAATTCTATAGTTTGACTGGGTGACTCCTCTGCTGGTCTAGCTTGTGATCATGGATAGGGCCGCATTTAGCTGAATGGTCAGACGGCCTCACTCATGAGCCTTTGGTGCCCTGCTTCTGGGGACCTCAGTTCTCCTCGACAGGACCTCATCCTTCAGAATCTAGGTGGGCTTCCCACATGGTGGTCTCCAAATGGCATCCCAACAGGGTGAAGGAGGAAGCTGCAAGCCTTAGGAGGCTTAAGCTTTAGAACTTTCGCAGTGTCATTTCTAGAACATTCAATTTGTCAAAGCAAGCCATAGGCCAGCCCAGACTCAAGAGAGTGGGAAGTAAACTCCATCACCGGATGAGAAGAGCAAAAAAGTCACGTCGCAAAGGGATGTGCACATTGGGATGGGCACAACTGGTGGCCCCTAAACAAACCACCACAACCTGCATGGTCTTTACTGCACATTCACTTAGAAAGACAGTGGACAGGGCAGCACTGGACGAGGAAGGCAGACGGACAGCAGACACATGGCACACTCAAGATTACAACTAAGTGTTTCTTCTTCCCAAACACAACCAGATTTCAGAATTGCTACTCTGTGGAGTCTTAGTAGATAACAATTAGAGGCAATCTAAGGGAAAGGAGCTGCCTGTGAGGTGGTAAGCTCCTCATTACTGGCATAGCTTGTACTCATAGATATGGAGCTTACATTCTAGGCGAGAAGACAGACCACTGGACCAGAAGTCACCCTGGAGTGTGAGAAGAGTAAGCCCAGTGAGCCAAGGAGAGGCAGTGGGATATACAGAGCTTCAGAATCTGGTAATTCTGCATTAAAATCCTAGCTCTGCAAATACCTACAATTAGCGTGACCTCAGGTGAGTTACTTATTTACTGTGGACCTCAGTTTTCCTTGTCAGTAAATTGGGAGTAATGATAGCACCCTCTATTGGAAATGTTGGAAAGAATAAAATAATAATTCACATACAGGAAGTGCCCAACAAATGGCAATTACTGGTATGCTGTTGCCATTATTGTGACGATTATCATTGCTACAGCAGATATGTGTTTGCTTCCCCAACATCCATTCTTACCTTCTGCAGTTTGAGTGGGATTAACCTTACCCCAGTCCCGGGATTGGCTTTGAATGTCTAAGCCAGTTAGGGTAACTCCCTCCCCCTTGTCACATGATTAGTTCAAACTCTAGCACGAATCCCAGTTCTCAACCAATCAGCACATGCCATACCCTGGCCATGCACAGTGACTAGTTTAGAGGTTGTCATGTGGCCTAAGGCAACCCAATCAGAGTGAAGCTCATGACTCTGCTTTGATAGTTGTGAGAAAAGACATCCCTCTCTCACTCCTTGAGTATGAGCAAGGAGGCAGATAGCCCCAACAATGGTCATGAAAGTGTAATTTGTAAGTAGTCATCTTGTAACCATGAAGAGTTTTTATTTATTTATTTTATAGATTTATTCCCAGCTGGGAATAAAGTTGGCTCACAGAAGAGTGAAGAGCTAAGAGAATCTCAAAGAAATGATCTCAAAGTCACTGTACCTGGAAGAAATGATGCAATCATTTCCCCTTTATCAATTACCCACTATTGAGAACATACTATATATGAAGGATAGGGCTCCTTGCTTTAAAAATGGTATTTCCAATTCTCACAACAAGCCTACAGATGGATTTGATTACTGCTCCCATTTTACAGCTAAGTAAAATAAGGCTCAAGGTCACTTGAGGACCTGAACTTTAGTTGCTAGACCCTAAAGAAGTATACTGATTATTTAGCACCATTTGATTAAATGAACAAAAGGTTGAGTTTGAGCCCTGTCTCACTCCATCTGATAGATAAAGAAATTGAGATGCAGAGAGAGAAGTACCAACACAGGCTCAGGGCCCAGCCTCCTCCGCTGCCTATGCTCTTGGCCTGCCTGAATATTTGCACCTCCAGTCATTGCTCAAGTGGATCCCATTCAGGGGCTGCCCAACCGGGATCTTAAAAGTCCCCCTTGAGGCTCGAACTCAGTGTTCATGTTTCCATTTGCAAAAGACAAGGCTATAGATACGCACATCTCTGTCTCCAATCCCTGATCCCTGTCTTTCATATTTGTTACCATCAAAAGGAACAAAATACCCTTAGCAAGGTACAGAAAGAGACTTACTATACAGAGAGGCCAACCGCTGGAGGGAAGAGAGACCCAAGAAGCAAGTTATTTTAACCTGAATGAAGGTGAATGAATAAAATTAACCCTTACTGAGTGTCTTCTATAAACCAGATACAGTTTCACAAAAGCCCTTAACATAAAATATCTCACTTAAGCCTAACCACTCTGCAGCCCAACCCGATGATACCATCCCTGTTTCGCAGATAATGGAACAAAGTAGGAAAAGTTAAGGAACTTGTCTCAGGCCCCACTGTTTATCGGTGGCAGAGACAAGATCAAAACCTTGGTCTGTGCTTCCAAAGCCTGCGTGCTTACCACTTTCCAGGTGCCTCTTTGAAATTGCTTCCCCTCCCACTGACTGGCTCACCAGGCAACCAGGGGGCAATTCAAATAACGGCTGTCAGTTTGCGCTGGACTTCAGTGTGTAATGAGGTGTTTGGGGAATGCATGTCCTGTTCTACGAGTGGAGCACAAACGTGAACGTTACAGCATTAGACCCGAGGCTTCCTGAGACTGGGATAATACCTTGCAGTGCTTTCTCTGCTGGAATTCCAGAGGTTAAACCTCAGAAAAAGACATGATCAGAAGAAGTGGGCAAAGTCAGGAGTGAGAGGTTCACACGCCCAGTTATGGAAGAAAAAAAAAAAAAAAAGCCCGTGTAATTATGAAGAGTGAGAACTGTAAATAGAACAAACTTTCCTGGCCACATATATGGAAGCAAGTCAGTTCCCAGGATGACGGATAGTTCACTGACACAGGCAGGGTCACCAAGTTCCTGGCATCTGAATGTTGCTTTTATGGACTTTTCCCAAAATTCATCCATGAAAATGATTAATGAAGCCCAGGCAGAGCTCGGTGTCCAAAGGAACAACTAGAAAGGAAACCCACAGACACGGGTCATTTGGTCCTGGCAGATCCTTGCCAGATGACTTCAAATATATCTTCCCCCTTAAACTTCATATCCAGTCTGAAAAACTAATACTATTTTTTCCATTTTCCAGTTGAGATAACTGAGTCTTGGGGAGAACTTCTTCTAATTATGCAGCTGATAAGTGGCTGAGCCAGACTAGAACCTTGTTTTTTCTCTCCTCTCATTGCCATCCCCACTGCCCCTGACTTTATGCAGAAGCTCCAGCTCAGGTGGAAACAGCCCCCAACACTGTCACCTGGCCTTGCTGATCACCCAAGATGCCCCAGAGGCACCATTTGTGGGGTGTTCTTTCCTTGTGGTCATACCAGTCGAGGGGCACTGGGCAAGCTGAACAGGCTCTTCTGTGATTTTCAGGCCTGGATCCCCACTGAGCCCCTCTTTCTTCAAGGTCAAATTTATTGATCCAGATTCTTTCATGACCTGCCTGCTTGTTCTCAAGGCCACCACATTCAATTGCTACCTCCTTCTTGAAAGCTTTTCTTCGCTTCTCCCAAGCCTGATCAAGGACTGTGCATCAAAGCACTTCCCTTATTTAGTACTTAACGTGAGAGAAGCCACTTCTCTGGAGACTGCACCCTTTCTAGAAAGAACTCGCAAACCCTGACATGGGAGCCTCAAAGGTCCACCTCTGATTGGTCTAATAGTAAATGTAGGATCTAACCTGGGCCAATCAGAATGTCTCTCTGGCAATAGGAACACATTTTCTAGAAAGTAGGGAGAGAGGCTGGGGGCACTCTAGACAAAATGATTATGAGTGGCCTTGGTCAGGGTACCCTGTTATTTCTTCTCTCCCAAAGCCTTGTCATTCCATGGCATATTCAATGTACATCCAATAGGTCTTTCTTTTGTTCACGATGGCTACAGTACTTTCTGTAATATGCAACCAACACAAAAATGCTGTATTTACCTGCTTGTTCTTCTTACCTTCCCACTTCACCAAACTCTCTGAATACAACTTTGTCCTAAGTGCTCGGCTCAGAGAAAATACTGAATCAGGGATGAGTGAATAAGTGGCTGATAACCTCATTTTCCCACTTTCTTTCCTCCTGGACATCTACATGCTTCTACATCCTTTTCTTCATATATTTTCTCTCATGTTATTAAGCAACTATTCTCTTCCGAGATCTCGCTAGAACAATAAAGAGCACAAAGATGCATCATGCAGGGGCCTGTCCTTGTGTACTTGGAGTCTAGGTGACTAAAGCAGATATTGGATGCCTACTGCATGCTGTACAAAAGCACTTTTACACATCATCTCATTAAAATCTCACAGCCGCCTCGGAGAAAGGTGTTATGATACCTGCTTTACAGAAAGGAACCCTGAGCCTCAGAGTTGAAGTGACTTGCTCAGTGCCATACAAGTGATAAGTGATGGGGTTGAGATTTGGTCCAAGCTTTGTCCATTTCCAGGGCCTGCTGGGGCCAGGCTAGTCAAGGATTAGAGCCTATTGCAGCCTAGGCAGAAGGTTCTCTTGGTCAAGCGGTAGAAGTTGGAGAGGAGAAGACAGCAGAAATCTGCTAAAGGAGATGTGTCAGCAGATTGGGAAAGGGAGCTTTCTCTGGGTCCCTGGAGCTGTCCACTGGAGAGCCAGCTGTTTGGGGACAATCCTGGATATGGGCCCTAAACATTCCTTACTTACAGCTCTTATCTCCCTTTCTAATGGTAAAAAAATAATGATGCCAAATGACAAATAGAAGGAAAGAGCTCCTTTCCAGGTACCAGCGAATGATCCAGGCATCAATATTTCAGGACAGTACCAAGCACAAGTGGCCTCATGTTCTCTCAAGTCTGGTTGGGCCAACCCAAGAGGCCAGTGGGAGGCCTTCAGATATATCTTGCATTTATTCTGGAGCTAAACTATTTCTGTATTAGTCAGGCTTCTTTTGGCAGAAATCAAATGTGAGGTGGCTTAAAGAAAACAAAAATGAAATTTATTGACTCTTATAAGAAAAAGACCAGAGATGAGGATGTTTCAGAGGATGAATGGTTTCAGATTCTTAGTCAGTGTCCTCAGAAATCTGTCTCTCCCCATCGCTTTATCGGCTTTCCTCTGTGTTGGCTTTACCCTCACATGGTAGCTACATAGCCCCCTAATGCCTTCAAATTTGTCTACCAGCTTGAAAATGCCATATAAAATAACTACCTCTTTCTAAATAGCCCTAACGACATTCCTGGATTGATGCTCTTGGCTCTGATTGGTCAGACTTGTAATATGTACTCATTCCAGATTCATTTTCTTAAGGCATCTTAACTCATCTGTAGACGAGTCCTGGGCTGTAAACCCATTCTTGGAGCTATAGTTCAGGTAAACACCGTGGGCTGACCCTGCAAAGTAGTAGTGAAAAAGAGAGATTTTCTAGTTCCTCAAAGGAGTATCCAGGTGTTTTTCTCAAGAGAAGGAGGAATAGATGATGGGAAGGCCAAACAGTGGGGCTGAGTAACCTTGGGAAATACTTATTCACTCGTTCCTTTACAGCACATGAACTGCACAGAAGAGATTGGGCTGGGAATGAAGAAATATGACACCTTGGTGTCTGAAATAAAGAATAGCATCAGGAGGGGTGTGGTGGCTCGTGTCTATAATCCCAGCACTTTGGGAGGCCAAGGCAAGAGGATCACTTGACTTCAGGAATTCGAGACCACCGTGGGAGACATGGTGAAACCCCAACTCTACAACAAATACGAAAATTGGCTGGGTATGGTGGCACATGCCTGTAGTCCTAGCTACTTGAGAGGCTGAGGTGGGAGGATCACTTGAGCCTGGGAGGTGGAGGTTGCAGTGAGCTGAGATCTCACTACTACACTCCAGCCTGGATGACAGAGCCGGACTCTGTCAAAAAAAAAAAAAAAAAAAAAAAAAAAAAAAAAGGCATCACATTCTTCCGTTGCTCTTTACAGTCTAAAAGGGGCTTTCACCTTCATTACCTCATTTAATCTGTATTTTAACTCTGCGTGGTGTTGACAGCCCTACTTTATAGTGAGAAAACTGAAGTTCAGAGAGAGAAAGTCATTCGTCTAAATTTCCTTGGCGTGACGGACTGGATTCTTGTACTTCTCTTGTTTGTTTTATGGGGTGTTTTGTTTTGATTTTTTTAGAGGCAGGATCTCACTCTGTCACCCAAGCTAGAGTGGAGCGGAGCCATCATAGCTCACTGCTGCCTTGACCTCCTGGACTCAAGCAATCCTCTTGCCTCAGCCTCTCGGGTAGCTGGGACTACAGGCATGCACCACTGTGCCTGGCTAATTTTTGGGGGGAGAAAAGATGGATCTCACTACACTGCCCAAGCTGGTCGTAAAATCCTGGGCTCAAGCCATCCTCCCACCCTGGCCTGCCAAAACATTGAGATTATAGGCATGAGCCACCATGTTTGGCCTAGATTGGATTATTTAGCTCAAATCTACCACTCCTCCCTGTAACAGGATTATAAATCCATGCCTTTTGTCATGGAATTTTGCAGGTCTCTTGGTATGCCTAGGTTTGGATGTGATGTGTACCACATTTCAAGGCAAGCTTAAAATGTGCTTACAAGTTTCACTTGCCTGTTGAGCTCCTATGCTCTGCCATCAGAAGAGCATGCCCCAGAAAGCAATGGCTCCAGAATATGCTCAGTAAGAAATGGGTTCTTGAGACTCGCTCCCAGATTAAAGAAGCATTCAGAAAAGGCTTGAACTCAACCCACTGCAGGAAGCCAAGTCCAGTGGAACTCATCAGAACCACAGCTGACACATCGATTGCAGGACAAGAAGATAGTATTTGTTGTTGTAAGCCACTGAGATTTAAGAGGTGTTTGTTACACAGCAAACACTGACTAATGTACATAACCAATAAGCTTATAAATCAGGGTTTTGGAGGCGGATCTAATACAGCAACACGGAGCATGGAGAAGGGGCTTTGAATGCCAGCTACCAGTTTAGACTTCACCCTGAGGATAGTTGAAACTACTGAAAGGAATGACCTAGTTAGGTGCATGTGTTAGCACACTAGGGTTAGTGCTTTAGTGAACAAGGCTGTGAACAGGAAACCCAAGAAGAAGGTGGGATCTGAGGTCCAAGAAGAAGAATGACAAGATAACAGATGCAATTATGACATCCCATACATGAATGTAGTTTTTTTGTCCAGCTGTTGTAGCTTCATAGTTGCTCAATTCAGTTAAAATCATCAAATTAACAAGGCCAGGCTAATCTCTTCTGATACCTGCCAAAAATAAGTCTATTGAGTAACCTATACAATTGGCAACAGCAGATTTTTTTAAAATCCATTATCTCCATTCTGCTTAGAATTCATTTGATTGTAATGACTAAATACAATTCAGTGTTGCATTTTACACATGCATCAAATACTAGCTCCAATTTCTGAAAAAGTGCTCATGAAACACAGCTACTTCATTTGTGTTCATTTGTATGCAGCACAACTGACTTTGGACCAGGTAACATTTGGAAGTGATACTGGGGCCGGGTGCAGTGGCTAATGCCTGTAATCCCAGCACTTTGGGAGGCCAAGTCAGGTGGATCACCTGAGGTCAGGACTTCCCGATCAGCATGGATAACATGGTGAAACCCAGTCTCTACTAAAATTACAAAAATTAGCCACGTGTGGTGGCATATATCTGTAATGCTGGCTGCTCGAGAGTCTGAGGCAGGAGAATTGTTTGAACCTGGGAGGCAGAGGTTACAGTGAGCCAAGATCACATCACTGTACTCCAGTCTAGGCAACAGAGCGAGACTGTCTCAAAAAAAAAAAAAAAAGAAAAGAAAGAAATAAATAAAGAAAAGAAGTGGTACTAGAATATATGTGGCATATATTTTAAAGATAAACAGCCATGGCCAGGTGTGGTGGCTCACGTCTGTAATCCCAACACTTTGGGAGGCCAAGGCAGGCAGATCACTTGAGGTCAAGAATTCAATAACAGCCTGGCCAACATGGTGAAACCCCATCTCTACTAAAAATAGAAAAATTAGCTGGGCATGGTGGTGCATACCTGTAATTCAAATTACTGGGGAGGCTGAGTCAGGAGAATCACTTGAACCCAGGAGGCGGAGGTTGCGGTGAGCTGAGATTGCACCACTGCACTCCAACCTAGGCGACAGAGCCAGACTCCCTCTCAAGAAATAAAAAAAAAAAGGATAAACAGCCACGCTTTAAAAGAAAAAATTTGATGAATTTTAGAACCAATGTTAACTTCTGAAAATAAGTGTTTACAGAGGGCCTTTAAACATGGGGGTTCAGATTCAGATTCCACATGTAGTAGGCTTTGCATTCTGCCAATCTTCTACTTTATCTAGTTATCTCTCTTAACCCATATGATTACGCCCATTTTACTGATGAAGAAATTGAGACTCGGGGAAGTAACAGGACTTGGGAGTAAGAAAGGGGAGCATTAACAAGAAATGTTAATGTAATAAGCTGCTTAGCAGGGCTACTTGGACAGTTTTTTCAGAAAAATTAATTTTTATAGCCTACTTCTCGGAGCCTCAGTCTCCTTATGTGACAAAAGGGTATGAAGAGATCAGTGTCATAGGGTTGCCATAAAGGTGAACTAGGTAGTGTGCATTTGTCATTCTTGTTGCCCTTCTAGCAACACCTGTAAAAACCCTTTTAAGTTAGAAAACTTCCTTGCCATGTGAATCTTGAACCCCCAATTCACTTTACTTTTAAACAGCCTTATTGAAATATAATTTACACACCACATTTTAAAATTCACACATTCTACGTTACAATTCAATGGACTTTAGTAAACTTCTAGAGGTGTAGCAGCCATCACTACAATCCAGAGTTTTTGTTTTTGTTTTTGTTTTTGTTTCTGAGATGGAGTCTCGCTCTGTTACCCAGGCTGGCGTGCAATGGTACAATCTCAGCTCACTGCAACCTCCACCTCCCAGGTTCAAGCAATTCTCCTGCCTCAGCCTCCCGAGTAGCTGGGATTACAGGTGCCTGCTACCACGCTCAGCTAATTTTTGTATTTTTAGTAGAGATGGGGCTTCACTATGTTGGCCAGGCTGAACACCATTGCTATCTATAGCACTAAGTTGCACCATCTTCCATTTGTTGAACATTTGCCACATGTTCAGCAGTGGATTTTGTCATTTAATCCCCACAACAACCCTCTGGGGTAGGCACTATTTTTTTCCCCATTTTACGGATGAGCAAAGTGAGGAACAAAGAGGTTAAGTCATTAACACGCCAGAAAGCAACGAAGTCAGGATTTGAACCCAGGCAGCCTGACACCAGAGGCCGCCTGCTTAACCGCCTCTTCACGTTCTGAAAAGTGGCTGAATTTGGTCCCTAAGTTCAGATCTAGTTGCACATGTCCTAAACAGAAATAAAATGTATCGAAGCCAGAAAATATGTTAAGAGTTACAGTGTGCTCTTACTCTAACGATAATCAGCAAGCAGCACATTGTATCACTAATACGTGAGTGGAGCTGCAGCAGAAAGCATCTGCCAGATCTCAGAGCACTGACAAGCGCTGTCATCAGAGCAGCTCTCTGCAGGCTCCGGAGGTCACTGGCATCCACGGTTCCATGGAATCATCTAGTCACCAGGCAAAGAAGGGAGGATCATCAACCTCCTACTGAGAGTTGGGGAAACGGAGGCTCAGAGAGGTTCAATCACTTTCTCAAGCTTGCACAGAGTGAGTCCCAGGAGCCAGGACTCCATTCTCACCAGGCCATTGGTCAGTGCTGAGCCCTCCCCAAGCCCTGACTCCAACCACCACAGGCCCCAGGCTCCATGGGTGGTGGTTGAAGAGAGTAAGAGCTTGCCATCGCCCTGAGTACTACTGCGGGGTTGCAGGTGGGCTCTAGGACCTATCAAGCTCTGGATCAAATCTCAGCTCTTTCATTTGCCACCTGTGCAACTTGGAGAAATTCTTTATTCTGAGTTTGTCTCCCATTTTGTAAAACGTTAAAAGGATCATACTCCCTCGACGGGACTAGTGTGAAAACTGCTTGCTAGAAAGGTTGCTCCCAATTATACTTTTGCTAGCAGTCTATGAAAAGTACCCATTTTCCAGCATCTTATGCAAAGGTATCTGGTTTTTAAGAAGCTGAAAAAAGCCCAGGAATGTGCAGATATTTTCACCACTGACTCTGAAAACTGACAAAAGAAAAATCAGAGATTAATTTGTTTCTCCCCAAGTTATCATACATAAATAACCACTACGAATTAGTTGGAGGCGAACTTTCTACCTCCAAAATCTAGCACAAGGACTTTATGCTTTATTTTGACAAGTGAATTTAAGACAGTATTTGCAGTTTCATACATTTATTCTAATTATTTCAGCTTGTTTGGTTTTTTTCATGTTTTACATAGATACCTAATTTAGCTACATGCTACAGACAAAATTATTGCAGAATTCTGATGACATGTATATTCCTACTACTGCCTTTTCCCTCAACAGTTCTTCGAGAATAAGAGAGTATTGGCTGGAAGATGGGGAATTAAATAGGATAGGGGTCACATGTGCTGTATTTCGAGGGACCAGCTTGTTCTATGAACCTTCATGCCAAGGCCTCTGTATGTGGGGCCCCAGTGCTGAAGAAGGTTTTGATCCTCTAGATTAATAAGGCAGGGCCTCTGTCCTTGAGAATCACATCTAGTGGAGGAAGCAGGCTAGAAACGAAAGGTTTGCTAGGGAATGCCACGAGGCTGACAGAGATGTAAAGAAGCACAGAAGACGGCCCCACTCAATAGAAATCAGAGGAGGTAAAAAGGCAGTTTGAGCTGCCAGGTCCAGCAAAAGAGGGCAGAGAGCTCCAGGCAAAGGACACTGCGTGGGCAAAGGCGGGGAGGCTTGAGAGCTCACAGTAAGCTTGAGAAAGCCAAGAATCTAAAGTGGTTAGAATCCCATGTGTGTGTTTGTGTGTGTGTTTGTGTGTGTGTTTGTGTGTGTGTGTCTGTGTGTGTGTGTGTGTGTCCATGTGTTTGTAGAACATGGCTTGTAGAAGAGGGAGGGCAGGGAGGTCAAGGCCAGGTGGATGAACAGACTAAGCTGATGAAAGAGCGTGGTTGACACGCAGAACCGCATGCATCAGGCTACAGGCACGGGACAGCCGTTGACGTTTCTCTCCAGAGGAGCATAGGATCTGTTTGGCATTTAGAAATATCATAAGGATAAGTTTCCATAAGGAGGACGGTGTCCAGCAAGGTTTGGTGATAGTTAGGGAGTCCATTTCAGAAATAATAAGGCCAGAACTAGGCCTTGGTGGTGGAGGTGGAGAGGCAGAGAAGGCTGTGGAAGGCACATAAGAAATAGAATTGACAGTTCTTACCGAGTGATTGGCTGTAGAGAAATAGGGAGAGAAAAACGTAAAGTTACATCCAGTTTCCTGGTCAGGCAGCCCAGAAGGAGGAAGGCAATGGAGTCTTCCTCAACAGTGGAGCCTGGGGAACTTGGGCCATGCCCAGGCCACAGAGCGGGTAGGGGCTGGAGGTAGCGAGTGAGTTGCAGAGAGATGGTGATAGAAGCCTTGGAAAAGAGGCCACCCCAAGGCAGGTTGCGTGTGTTGGTGGAGGGGGTGGGGTAAGGTACAGATCACGGGAGGTTTAAGGGGCTCATTAAGGGAAGCTCTTCTGTCTATGATTTGTGTGGGAAGCATCAGGAGCTGCAGAGTAGCACAATATGCCTCCCCCAAAATATGCTACTTTGGCATAAGAGTTATTTTGAACTAAAGACATTTAAACAACAGAAGGTGCAAGAAGGGCACTGTGGCCTCCCTGTGGCCTCCTCCTTTCTCCCTGAAAGCAGGAGATGAAATTCCCATGTGAAAGGTGCCCTTCTTATACCAGGTGGAAGAAACGTTCCTATCACCAAAGACAAGGAATCGAGGCAAAGAGAATTCCAAACGCAGAGACCTTGTCAAAATCACTCTCCTACCTTCCTTCAGTCTCCTCATATATCTTCGTTACTTTCCCACAGCTGTCTCTCTTTGTTCCACCGAGGATGTTAGCACTTAGGTTTGCCACTTCTTTGGGTCTTCATTTCCTTGTGAGGGTTCCTGTGTCACCTAAAACCTACATTTACAACTTCTGCTTTTCTCTTGTTCATCTGTCTTTCATTACAGAGCCCCAGCCAAGAACCTAAGATGGAGAGAGAAAAAAGTTTTCCTCCCCTACAGAGGCAAGGATAGAAAGGCTGCTCTATGGCATCAGGGATGTTCTGTTTTGAAATAAAATGTAGAGAAGCCAGAAAATATGTCCCTTGTTCTTCTCCCCGGAGCCTGCACTGGACTCTGTTGCAGGCTTTTCCCTCCTAAGCAGAGGGCGGAGGGCAGAAGGTGGAAGGCAGAGGGCGGAGATGCAGGTCTCACTTGGATCCAACTTCCATCAAGCTGCATGAATTTCATCATCAGCTCAATCCCATCATCATGAGTCTCTCCTGTCTGAGAGACGAATTGACTTTTACATGCATTCTATCTTATTCAGCAAATGGCTGTTAACTTGCCAGAGGGCAAAGTCCTTTCCTATGCCCTGGTGTGAGTTCTGACTTCCCTGGGAACATGAGTAGAAACAGTTAACCCCTTCCCATCAGCTCCACTGGGGCCCTGAGGATGTTGGATGTTTAGAAACCAACAGGGCACGAAAGTGAGACACAGTTTATCATTAACATAAGAGAAGTCTTCAGATCCCCATTGCTCCCAGGAGGAAGAATAGGGAGAAATCAGAAGACGTCGCAGGCTGCAGACAGTGGTGGTCAAGAGTTCTGAGGTCACACTGACTTCCCTCTCACTAGCCATGTACCCCTGGGAAAGACGCTCCTCGCCTCAGTTTACTCAGCTACAAAATAGGGAACCGTACTTTCTACATCTCAGTGTTGTTAAGAGAATTTAAGTGAGTATGTTTCTTATGGGAATATAAAACATACTAAGAGTTTTAAGGTGGGCAAATATTAGCCTGGTGCAAAAGTAATTGCAATTTTTGCCATTAACTTTCAATGTTTAAAACCACAATTACTTTTGCACCAGCCTAATAAAAAAAGAAGAACTGACTGTAAATCAGCTAGGTCATCTGGACAACAATGCTGAGAATATGAACTTCCAAAGCCAATTGTGTGTATGTGTGGCTTCTTTAATATCCAAGTCCAAGCCATTCCTAATTCAAGTGCTTAAAAGTTTCACAAAGAAATATATGTAGATTTTGGCCAGACGCAGTGTCTCACGCCTGTAATCCCAGCACTTTGGGAGGCTGAGGTAGGCAGATCACGAGGTCAGAATTTCAAGACCAGCTTGGCCAACATGGTGAAACCCCGTCTCTACTAAAAATACAAAAATTAGCTGGGCGTGGTGGCATGTGCCTGTAATCCCAGCTACTCGGGAGGCTGAGGCAGAAGAATCCCCTGAACCTGAGAGGCAGAAGTTGCAGTGAGCCGAGATCACACCACTACACTCCAGCCTGGGTGACAGAGTGAGACTCCATCAAGAAAGAAAAGAAAAGAAAAGAAAAGAAAAGAAAGAGAAAGAAAGAGGAAAGAAAGAAAGAAAGAAAGAAAGAAAGAAAGAAAGAAAGAAAGAAAGAAAGAAAGAAAGAAAGAAAGAAAGAAAGAAAGAGAAAGAAAGAGAGAAAGGGAGAAAGGGAGAAAGGAAGAAAGGAAGAAAGGAAAGGAAAGGAAAGGAAAGGAAAGGAAAGGAAAGGAAAAGAAAAGAAAAGAAAAGAAAAGAAAAGAAAAGAAAAGAAAAGAAAAGAAAAGAAAAGAAAAGAAAAGAAAAAGAAGTACATAGAGTTTTCTGTCTTGGTGACTTTGGGTTGAATTCTATTTTTTTCCTCAGCCAGATTCCTATAGTCATTTTTTTTCTTTCCAATTCGTAGGCAATTAGAAAACTGGAAGAAAATGAACAAGGGAGAAATTACATAAAGAAGCTCATTATGGTGGGGAAAAGATAAAGTGGGTGCTTAGAACTGGAGACTCAGTCTCTAGGCTGAGTCTACCTCTAATGAGTCTCATGTCTCCAGACAAGAGCCTGGATTCAGAAAAATTACAGCAGGAAAAGGCTTTTGAAGCCATGATATCCAACTTCCTCCTTCAGAAGAGGAAGGAGAGACTGAGGCCCAGAGAGAGGATACAAGCTTTCATAGGTGGCCCTGTCAGCAAGTGGCCAAGCCGATACTCCACGTCAGGTTCAGACGCTCTGGCTCCAAATGGCGCTATCGATATATAGTCTCCCTAACCTTCAGGCTCTATATCACAGTTGTCAAATAGTTTATTAAATATGCAAGGCTCAAGGGCCTCAAATGTGCTCTGAAGACACACATGCTGAGATCTGAACTTTGACTGCGGCAAGTACCAGCTGTGTGACCTTGATCTTAAACTTTCTGAGTTTTTCTATTCTCATCTTGTACAGATTCAGTGAGATACATACAGATAGAATAATAACAGATGGGATAATACATACAGATGTGATCATAATATGGGCCCACCACACCATGTAGTCAAAATGACAAAATGAAATCCCACTTACAAAGTACTTAACACAGCAGCTGACATGCAGAATGTGCTCAAGGGATAGCTGGTGTTTTCGTTATTGTTACATACAGCCTGATTTAATGAATATTTGTTGAGGCTTACTTGAGTCCAGGGCATGTGGTGTGTAGCTGGCAATTCAGGAAGGAGAAAATCTGACCCTAACTTGGAGAAAAGGGGATGGTGGAGAGAAGAGTACAGAGTTCATGCATGGCAAAATCTAGAGAGAGAGATCTGAGAGTAAAAGGGAGTGAGAAGAGAGGGAGTACTTTAACTGGCAAAGTCAAGAATGGCTTTCAGAGGAACGTGGTGTTTGTGATGGCCCTTGAAGGATCTGTAGCTTTGGGGCAAGTGCATGTATTTGGGGTAGGTAACAGTGGTTGCTTAAAAAGGGTAATTTCAGGTAAAAGGAACAGCATTGATCAAAGACATGGAGAGTGAAAGCAGCCCTGGGAATAATGAGAAGGTTCAGGCTGGTTTGGTTGCTGTTTGCATGAATCAGTGCCTATTCATGCAGCCAGGGTCTGCAATGGAGCAGTTATTGTCCTGTCTGCCCCATATCCAGTCTCCCTCCTATTCTGGTCACCGTATTCTGTTTTCCCTTTCCTCTCTGTGTGCATGTGTATAGGGGCTGACTCTGGCCCCTAGAAATAGTAATTGGTTCAAAAATGGGAACATGACCTGTGCTGGGCCAATGAAGATCTTCCCTGGGATTTTTACTGGACCTCTTGGGAAACAGGCTTTCTCTTTCCATTGGGGTTTAGGGGGTAGTATGGAAGCTTGGAGCTGCTGGTTTCCATCTTTGCCACCACTGGGGAGAGCTGCACAGAAGTACTCTCACCACAGAGAACAGGACTGAACTCTGGAGAAGAATTCTGGTGGTGTTTGTGAGTTATGATGCCAGCTCTACTCTAGAGTTTTTAGTTGTGTGAGGCAGTAAATTCCTCTTTTTTTGTTTTCTTTTGCTAAAGCCTATTTGTATTGGTTGACACTAAAAGAATTCTGATTGAAAAATAATATTAATAACAATAGCAGTTGGTTTCTAGTGAACATTAATCACATGCCAGGTGGTGTTTTAAGAGACTTGTAAGTAATAATTCATTATTCCCACAAACAACAGCAGGTGCTAGTTAAAAACCCTCTTTTACAGGTAAGAAGCACTAAAACCCAAAGAGGACAAGTAACTTGCCTCTTTGATGATATCTCATAGCTAGTAAGTAGTGGAGCTGAGATTTGAAGCCACAGCATTTATGCTCTTACCAGCTATACTATATTAACCCCCAAGATTGGCACAACGGTTTCCTTCAATGAACCAGTGGTCCCTGGATCCTTCTGGCTCTGATTCTGCCCAGCTCATCTTATTAGTAGCATGTTATTCTGAGTGTAAGAATGTCCATGGTTACCACCCTTTCTTTAATAGTCTTAATTGCAGTAGAAAATTTCATAGAATGGACCTTGATTTTTAGTCTTAAAGTCCCTTATTCTTTTTCTCCCAGGAGGCCTAATAGGTCTTTATGAACAGAGGACCCCCAAAATGCCGCTCTCCAGATGTAGGTTTACACCACAGTGTCCCCATATTATCCTACTCAAGAGTTTCCTGCTACAGCCACGCATGACTCTCCCTCAAGGCTGAAAACCTTAAGGACATCAACCTTAACACAATCTGGTAACTGCAGACAACACGAGTAGAGTGGTTGTTTGGCTACAATGCACTGAGCCCTTCTGTGCCAGGTACTGCCCTCAGCACTTTCCAGACATCAGCTCTGGATTTGAACCTGTCTGCCCCTAAATCCGGTGCTCCAACTTCATACTGAACTCCAGGTCACAAAAATGTCCACAGAAAAGCACATGCCAGAATAATGAAATATACTGTCTTCTTTTAGAAGCTCAAGGGAAATAAATTTGAGTTTGGGACACAGAAAAGGAATTTGAGATTGTAAACTGTGGCTAGTAAATGTGCAACCCACACTAGACACTCAAGTTTTGCTAATCTAAATGGGATGAAATCGAGGATAAATTACATGAATGGAATGGGAGGGGAAGGGAAGGGAGGGGATGGAATCAAAGCGAATCAAGTCAAACTGAAAATGATGACAGAAAATGTGTTGGATTTGCAAGCGACCGTATCAAAGATTGAACTATGAGCAGTAACTGATGGGAGTAAAATCCTAAAGAAAGGGGAAAAGATAAATGTATCACCTGAATATGCCCTAGCTGAAATCTGGTAGAATGTGTTTCAAAAAACCAAGGTGACTACTATGCACAATAGGAAATGTATTTTATATCACAGTAATGTACACAATAGGCATAGGTACATGTATATGCACAGGCACACCTCATTGTATTGTGCTTTGCCTTAGTGGGCTTCACAGATGGTGCATTTTTTATAAGTTGAAGGCTTATGGCCACCCTGCGTAGAGCAAGTCTATTGGTGCCATTTTTCCAACAGCATGTGCTTAGTTTGTGTCTCTGTGTCACATTTTGCATTTCTCACAATATTTAAAACGTTCTCATTATCACCACATCTGTTATGGTGATCACTGATCTTTGATGTTACTGTTATAATTGTTTTGGGACACCAGAAACTGCACCCATATAAGATGGAAAACCTTATCGTGTGGTTTTCCACACGATATGTCGTGCGTGTTCTGACTGATCCACCTACTGGCTGTTTTCTCATCTCCCTCTCTTCAGGCCTGTCTACTCCCTGGGACACAAGAATATTGAAATTACAGCAATCAATAACCATGAAATGGCCTCTAAGTGTTTAAGTTGAAGGAAGAGTCTCACGCCTTTTACTTTAATGAAAAAATCTAGAAATAATTAAGCTTAGTGAGGAAGGCATGTTGAAAGCTGAGACAAGCCAAAAGCTAGGCCTTTTGCACCAAATGATTAGCCAAGTTATGAATGCAAATAACAAGTTTTGGAAGGAAATGAAAAGTGCCACTCCAGGCCGGGTGTGAGGGCTCACGCCTATAATCACAGCACTTTGGGAGCCCAAAGCAAGTAGGTCAAGAGGTCAACAGATCAAGATCATCCTGGCCAACATGGGTGAAACCCCATCTCTACTCAAAATACAAAAATTAGCTGGTCGTGGTGGCAGGTGCCTGTAGTCTCTGCTACTCAGGAGGCTGAGGCAAGAGAATTGCTTGAACCCGCGAGGCGGAGGTTGCAGTGAGCCGAGATTGCACCACTGCACTCCAGCCTGGCAACAAAGTGAGACTCTGTCTCAAAATATAAAATAAAATAAAAATTTTAAATAAATAAATAAATAAAAGTGCTACTTCAGTGAATACACAAATAAAAAGAAAGCGAAACAGTCTTGTTGCTGATATGGAGAAAGTTTTACCAGTCTGGATAGAAGATCAAACCAGCCACAATATCCCCTTAAGTCAAATCCTAATCCAGAGCAAGGCCCTAACTCTCTTACATTCTATAAAGACTGAGAGAGGTGAAGGAGTTTTGGGGAAGAAAGTCAGAACCAACAGCCGTGGTTGGTTTATGAGGTTTAAGGAAAGAAGCCACCTCCATAACAAGAAAAAGCAGCAAGTGCTAATGTAGAAACGACAGCAAATTATCCAGAAGATCTAGCTAAGATCATGGCCAAAGGCGATAACACCAAATGACAGATTTTGGCTATAGACAAAACAACTTTGTATTGGAAGACTATGCCACCTAGGAATTTAATAGCTAGACAGGAAAAGTCAATGCCTGGCTTCAAAGCTTCAAAGGACAGGCTGGCTCTCTGGTTAGGGACTGAGGCAGCTGGTGACTTTAAGTGGAAGCCAATGCTAATTTACCATTCTGAAATTCTCAGGGCCCTTAATAAATATGCTAAATCTAACCTACCTGCACTCTATAAGTGGAACAGCAAAGCCTGGATGATAACATGTCTGTTTACAGCATGGCTTACTGAAAATTATAAGCCCACTGTTGAGATCTACTGCTCAGAAAAAGATTTCTTTCAAAATCTTACTGCTCCTTGACAATAGGCCTGGTCACCTAAGAGTTCTGATAGAAATGTACAAAAAGATTAATGTTGTTGTCATGCCTACTAATGCAACATCTATTCTGTAGTTCATGAAAAAAGTAGTAATTTTGACTCTTAAGGCTTAAATGGCATTTTATAAGGCTATAGCTGCTATAGATAGTGATTGCTCTGGTGAATCTGGGCAAAGTAAGTTGAAAACTTTCTGGAAAGAATTTACCAGTCTACATGGTATCAAGAACATTTGAGATTCATGGGAGGAGGTCAAAATATCAACAGGAGATTAAAAGAAGTTGATTCCCACCATCATGGATGACTTTGGGGGTTTTGAGACTTCAGTGGAGGAAGTAACTGTGGATGTGGAGGAAATAGCAAGAGAACTAGAATTAGAAGTGGAGCCTGAAGATGTGACTGAATTATTGCAATCTCATGAGAAAACTTTAACAAATGAGAAGCTGCTTCCTATGGATAAGCAAAGAAAGTAGTTTCCTGAGATGAAATCTACTGCTGGTGAAGATGCTGTTGAACATCACTGAAATGACAACAAAGGATTTAGAATATCGTATAAACTTAGTTGACAAAGCAGCTGCAGGGTTTGAGAGGACTGACTCCAGTTATGAAAGAAGTTCTACTGGTAGGTGAAATGTTATCAAACAGCACTGCATGCTGCAGAGAAATCTTTCATTGAAAGAAGAGTCAATCTATGTAGCAAACTTCATTGTTGTTCTGTGTTAAGAAATTGCCACAGTCACTCCAGCCTTTAGCAACGACCACCCTAATCAGTAAGCAACCATCAACACAGAGGCCATACTCCACCAACAAAAAGATCATGACTCACTGAAGCCTCAGATGACCATTAACAGTTTTAGCAACACATACTTTTTGACTAAAATATGTACCTTTTAGATATAATGCTATTGCACACTTAATAGACTAAAATATATTGTAAACATGACTTTTACATGCATTGAGAAGCCAAAAGCTTTGTGTGATTCACTTTATTTCAATATTGTGGTGGTCTGGAATGAAATCTGCAATATCTCCAAGGTATGCCTGTATATATGTACATGGATATAGATATGGATATAGCTAGATATAAATTGAAGTGGCGTTTCATAAAATAGTATTGATCCATACTACCCAGAATGTACTCTGTTCTCTAATCTATGTATTTTATTCTAGTCTAATCTTATTTTAATTACTTTGGTCTTGAATACAGTAAATTAGTTTTATTCCCCTTGAGTAGGTTGAACTTGTCATGTGGAAAGCCCTGTTCTGCTGGAAAGAGCTCTCAGTGGACCTGAGGCTAAATCCCAGTTGTTCATACACTCCCTATGCAACTTTATGATCTTTCAGAGTCTCAGTTGCTGCATCTGTAAAATGAGGGTGATAACTCCTCTGCCAGGCCTTTGAAAGGGACAGATGGCATTGCACCTGTAAAGGTCCCGGTGTAGTGGAACACTGAGCAAGTAGTCCTTAGCATCACCAAACTACAAGAGCTACATTTGACCCAATGTAATAATTCCTGATTATCTTAACATCAAGGACAATGGAAGGGGGAGGAAGCATTCCCATTTCTCTTGCCTCTCTGTCTTAATTCCTCATGGTGCATGGTGGCCAGTCCAGCTGAAATGTGGCTTTTCCAGCACAGGAACCATTGTCCATCTAGGTTACGGTTGGAGGTTCATACCCCCCAGGCATTCCTCGGGCTGTCCTTCTGCCCTGGGATCATTTCAGAGGAAAGCAGCATCTCAGGTAATTAATCACTGCGAGCCAGGGCCTGTCTGAGTCATGTCAGGGAGCAGGCAGCAGGCCAGGGAGTAGGCATTATTCAGGATTAAAACGTTCTGACCTGCCAGGGAGCAGAAAGACAAGCCAGCTGCACAAGCTAGAAAATGGTCTGGTAAAACGCTGAACATAAAAAGGAACAATGTAGACCTAAAGAGATATCCAAGGCTGTGGACTCAAACAACCTTCTTTCCAAGTGTTTTGCCCATTTGTCCATCTGCTAACCCATCCATTCATTCATTTCAATACAAGTGGGCACCCATCATGTTTTCCAGCCCTGCTAAGGCTCTAAGGAGACCAAATGAATAAGATGCAGCCCCTGCCTTTGAGGAACTCACAGTATAGGGGGCCGTAGAGGAAAGTGAACGGTTACGGTCTATCAAGATGAATGGCACAATGTCTTGGCTATCATGAATAAAACTTGAATGAGCATGGGAGTACACGTATATCTTTGGGATACTGATTTTCATTCTTTCAGACACAAAGCCAGAAGTGAGATTTTTGGATTATATAGTAGTTCTATTTTTAATTTTTTTGAGGAACCCATACTGTTTGCCTTAGTGTTTGCACCATTTTACACTTTCACCACTATGCACAAGAGTTCCAATTTTTCCACAGCCCAAATGCCCATTAACAGACAAATGGATAAAGAAAATGTGATACAGAGCCAGGTGCAGTGGCTCATGCCTATAATCTCAGCACTTTAGGTTGCTGAGGTGGGAGGATCACTTGAGGCCAGGAGTTCGAGACCAACCTGTGCAACATAAAGAGACATCACACTACTAAAAAAATTAAAAAGTGATATATACATACAATGGAATATCATTCAGCCTTAAAAAAGAAAGAAATTCTATCATTTGAGACAGCATGGATGGATTCTGAAGACATTATGCTAAGTGAAATATGTTAGTCACAGAATGACAAATATTGGATGATTCCATTTATACGAGGCATCTAAAATAGTCAAAATATAGAAGCAAAATGTAGAATGAGGGCTGCCAGAGAAATGGAGAGCTGTTGTTCCTGAATACAAAGTCACAGTTAGACAGCTAACAGTATAGTATTGTACAGTTAAAAATTTGATGAGGATAGATCTCATGTTAAGTATTCTTACCACAAAAATAAACAAATTAAATAAAAGTAAAGGGACCCAAGGAAACTTTGAGGTGATGGATATGCTTATTGCCTTGATTGCTGTGATGGTATCACAGGTATTTGGTGATGTCTAAACTCACCAAATTACATACACTAGATATGTGCAGTTTTTGTATATCAATTATACCTCAATAAAACTGTTAAAAAAATCTGAGAGGGTAGACAAGGAAGAAATGAAATTATTGCATGCCAAAGTTTGTATTATATCAAGACAAATAATAGAATGTGTTATTCTTAATATTTACAATTACAGAAAATATATTCAATTGTATGTTCTGCACTTTGCAAACTTTCTCACAATGAGAAAGTTTAAGGTCAGGTGTGGTGGTTCATACCTGTCATCCCAGCACTTTGGAAGGCTGATGTGGGAGGATCGCTTGAGCCCAGGAGTTCAAGACCAGCCTGGACAATATGGTGAAATCCCATCTCCACAAAAAAAAAAAAAACTACAAAAATTAACCAGCCATGGAGGCACATGCCTGTAGTACCAAATACTCAGGAGGCTGAGGTGGGAAGATCACCTGAGCCTGGGAGTTTAAGGCTGCAGTAAGCCGAGACTGTGCCACTGCACTCCTGCCTAGGCAACACAGTAAGATCCTGTTTCAACACACAAAAAAAGTGTATGTCAGAAAAATAAGCAGTAACTGCAAATATTCGAATATTAAAACAGAAAAGCAAATGATTGCTCTCATACTTCTGTCACTCTATCATGTATCCGAGTGCTAACAATCTGCCAGAACTTTTGTGTATCCTGATGTTTACCTTTTTTGCTGCCATCTAACCAGACTGCATGATGATATAAACCTTAAATCATTCAGGGTGAGGCGATGAATAGCATAGAGACCATGGGGACCCTGTGGATGGGGTGACTGTCTTGTCCTAAGAGAACAGTGGGAGACAAGATTCTCAGGGGAGAAGAAAGCAAAAGGAAATCCAGGTAGAAGGAACAGCCCAGGCAAAGTTGGAGGAAAGCCAGTGACCCGAAAGCAGACTGACGGAGATGGCGTTTGCAAGGGAGTCCGAGGCAAACGTGGCTCAGGAAAGAGGGGTTGGGACGGATTATGAAAGACTGAAAGGCAGGCTCAAGGATGTCAGGCTCTATCCTGCAGGCAACAGGGAGATATCAAAGGATTTGTAGGAGGGCGTGACAATGCCAGATCTGTGATTTATAAAGAGTCTCCAGAGCAGAGGTGAATGCACTAGATAAAGAGTTTGCAGACGGAAATCATTCTGGATGCTGTCCAAATAAGAGAGTATGAGGAACTAGGGAAATCTGAACACTGACTAGATATTTGTTAATATCAAGAAATTTGTGTTAATTTTTTTAGATTTTAAATTTTTGTGCATATGTGTTTTAAAAAGTGAGCCCTTGTATTTTAGGGATATATTTATGAATGAAACGAAATGTTATCTACAATGTTTTTCCAAATAATCTGGGTATAGGGGGTGCAGGACTTTGAGTGGAAGTAAAAGATGATAGAAGTAATAGTAATAGAAGTAATTGGCTCTGAGTTGATCGTCACTAAAGCTGAATGGTAGAGATACGTTGAAGTTCATTCTGTTACAGCTCTACTTTTGTTTATGTTTGAAATCTTCCATAATAAAATGTTTTCAAGATAATAAAGATTTAATGGAGAGAAGACAACAGAGCGCTAACATATCTATAGTAACTATTCTGTTCCAGAGGGCCTTGTGTGTATCCATTATCTTCACAGGCACAACCTTCCTATGACCCAGATAGTGTTAATGTGCCCTTTTAACAGATGAAGAAACTGAGGGTCAGAGTACATGGACCATACTTAATGCAACACCGGTACCAAATGGAATGAAGAGGGTAACCCAGTCAGCGTCACAGCCCTCGCTCTTTCATATGCTCTGGGTTATGGGCATGACACAAACTGTCACTGCTTGGTGAAGACCTGTGTTGGGAAGAGAGCTATCACAGCGAACAAATAAAAGGATACAGACAATAATGTAATTGAAAACAATGAGAGAAATAAAGGAGAAAAAGGACATAAAAAGGGCTGGGGCAGGGAGACGATGGAGAAAGAAGACCAAGCAGGCAGCTGGTGAAACGCGTGTCAGGAAGAAGGAGTGAGTGGCAAGTCCATTTCTCAGGTGTGAGCATGGGTGGTGTGTCCGACAGCAGAGAGCCAGCGTGGCCGGGTCCGAGTGGGGAACGGAGCGGGTAGGGGAAGGGGAGGTTAGAGCTCTAGATCCTGCAGGGTTTGGGAGCCACGTTCAAGACTTTGGCTTTTATTCAGAGTGAGATGAGGTGTCTTGTAGGGTTTTATCTTGCAGGGTTTTTGTGAGCAGCGGAGAAAGGTGGAAAAGGGAGCACACTCGGCCTGCCTGTTGTGCTTTGAAGGGCCTGCTCACATGGTTGGTCTCTAACTGGTATCTGGGAACTTAGATTTGGGGCAAGTTCCCACCATCCTCTGATAGAGTGGTTTGTTGTGCCTAAACTGTCTCCTACAAACAATGTGGTTTAGCTGAACACTTGTTTTCTATCTGAGTCTGGAATTTGCATATATGCCAGGAAGGGAGTGCTATCATGAAGAGTCCCCAGTAAAAATAAAACCTCTGGGCACTGGAGTCTCTAACAAGCTTCCCTGGTAGAAGACAATATTTTGTAACTTATTGCCGGGGGAATTAAGGACGTCCTGTGTGACTCGGCTGGGCGAGGCCCCTTGGCAGCTGGAGCCTGCTTTCCCGTGGACCTCACCCCTCTACCTCTCCCCTTTGCAGATTGTGTTTGACATCCTTTCTGGAAAAACCATAGCCATGAGTGCAACAATCTGCAGAACCTGTGAGTCCTCCCGGTGAATTACTCAACCTGAGGGTGGTCTTGGGGACCCTGAAACAGGAGTGGTTTATCTGCCATGCTTTAGAGAGATCCCTCAGGCTGCTTTGTTGGAGGGGAACTGGGCAGTGCCAAGGAGACCAGGAAGGAGTTTGTTGCACACAATCCAAGCAAAAGTTACTGAGGGCTTAGACCAGGAGGTGGGGGTGGTGAGAAGAGATAGGACCCTGGATTTATAAATATGAGAACTCGGAGGCAGGCAGAAGTCGTCAGCAATGCCTGTGACAATGAGAACTGCTGAGTAGAGGACTGTCCTCACTCATGAGTTTTCATTGTACCAGTCCCATAGTATGACAGGGACTTTGTGAGAGACACCCCTTACAGGTTCCAGGTGGGTCTGTGGCCCATCCTGCAAATACAATTTTCAAGAATCTCTTTATCTCATCTAGCATTGATTTGCAGAGTTCAGCCCAGGGGAGAATCTCCTTCCCTGAAAAGGCAAGTATAACTTATAAGACTTAAGTGCCCTTGAATCCAAGATGGTGGGATTCTACTAAAAAACATGCTGAACCAACTCGTTCCTGCCTCCTGACCTCTGCTTCCAAGAGTTAAAAGAGGACAGACAGAGGTTTTTTTTAAGAAGTTTTCAAGGACGAAGAAAAAAATGCCTTTTTGGTTGAGAGTACAGGTACTGTGGGCTGCTCCCGCAGTGGAAGAAAAAGACATCTCCTTTTATGACTTTGATTCCTCAAACTTTCTTGAACTCTACATTTGAAATAGCATATTTCAAAGCAGGTGAGTGGATGGGTGTGGAGGAGGAAGAAGCAAAAGACAAAAGGAAGCAAGCTGGGTGAGTTTTAGGGAGACCTGTTCACAGAGCGCTCTCCGCAGTTTTCAAGTTAAGGAGTGATATTATGTTAACCTATGCTCTAATTGCTCAGCAATAAACAACACCCACTCGCAGCATAAATGTCAGGATCAAGACTATTTCTAAATCTGCTTTGAAACAATGTCAGTCACCGCGAAGAGCAGAAAGAGATTGAGTGCTTTTGTTAGCGTAAGAAAATTTTAAATATATATGACTGAGGGGTATTCGTTACTGCAAGCAGCAGAGCTCAGATACAACGGGGAGTGGGAGGACAGGGCTGTGCTTAGGTGAGACTGTTTGCCCGCTGACTGCTCAGGAAGGAGGCGCGACTGATTGATGTGTGGATGACACTTGTCACCTACTGCAGAAAGTGTCACAGAGCAGGCAACGGCTGAGCTGCAGATGGCACTGGGTACTGGAGAGAGGAGGACTCCAGCCTTTCAAACAAAAATTAAGGCTGGTGGAACAACTTCAAATGTTCTTGCCCACCAAGTCAGTAAGTCAGTAGAAATGTTAAGAACTGAAGTTAAAAATAAAAGAACCAAATGCTTTGGCCAGGTGCGGTGGCTCACGCCTGTAATCTCAGCACTCTGGGAGGCCAAGGCAGGCAGATCATGAGGTCAGGAGATTGAGACCATCCTGTCTAACATGGTGAAACCCTGTCTCTACTAAAAATACAAAAAATTAGCTGGGCATGGTGGCGCACACCTGTAGTCCCAGCTACCTGGGGGGCTGAGGCAGGAGAATCGCTTGAACCTGGAAGGCGGAGGTTGCAGTGAACTGAGATCACACCACTGCACTCCAGCCTGGCAACAGAGTGAGACTCCATCTCAAAAAAAGAAAAAAAATAAAAACGAACAAACAAAAAACACTAGATGCTCTGTTTTAATCACGGACTGGGAAAGTGGGAAAGTCTTGAAGCCTGACCATGGGAGTATAGAAATCACTTGAGTTTGGAAGCCTAGCAATCTGAAACCTTCTCTTCCATTCTTCCTATCTGTGTGTTATCAGGCAGGCACTCAACCTCTCTGAACCTTGGTTTACTTGACTTTAATAAATGAGGATAATTGTATCTACTTCTTTGGAAGACATACCAAAGTCTCTTGAGTGAACATGAGGAGCAATAAACTAATGTATGTCAGAAGGTACGTGAAAGTCTCAAATACTAGGCACCTAATAAATGCCGCCATAAGAACCTGAGCCAGTTGGACGCTGTCAGAACTTCTTAGTCTCCTAGAGTGCAGTGGGTCACCCTAATTCCCAAAAAGCAACACAAGCACCTTGACTAATCCCAAGAACCCTCCCCTGGCATATCCTTGCAGGCTGGAGAGAGCCCCGGGAATGGCTGGAAACTGATCGTATCTCAGGTGCTGATGTCAAACGTCTGAACAGGGCAGTGATTCTCCAAAACAATGGCTGCCTTTGGTTTCAGCCTCCTCCTCACCTCCAATGGGGGTGCACGGGAGAGTGAAGCTCACTGGTTAAGAGCATGGACTCTGGTATCAGACAGACCTGATTTCCGTTACAGGCTTTGCTGTTTCTAGCTGGGCGTGCCTATGTAAGTCACATGACCTCTCTGAGACCGTTACCTGAATAAATACGGCAGGGGAAACAGACCTATGTGACTCTCTGGCTATCATTAACTCCACCATTCCTCCCAGTTTTGAAAGCACAGCCATGTAGATTTATTTAGTAAGTAAACACATGTTCTCCAAAATAGGAAGAGTTGTTAGAACCTGACCTGAAAAGTGATGCCAACCTTAGATTCTGAAGCATGTTCTTTCTCACTTTAATAAGATCTGTTGCTATTTTCACATGTGGCCAAATGTTTTATTATAGATATCAGTAAAATATTGTGCTCTTCAACAATTGAAACCCTGAGGAGGGTTGGAGATGGAAAATAAATAGAACTCATGTTCTCCTACTAGCAGAGCTTTTTCCTAAATCCCTGAGCTCTGTTCAAGTTACAATCACTGTGTGTGTGTGTGTGTGCACGCGCGTGCACGTGTGCATGTGTGTGTGTAAAACAACATTATTTATATGTGGATGTGCACATTAAGGACCATCAAAATAGAATTCTTTCCCTAGGGAAAGAATATTTTTCTGGCGGGCTCCAAGGTGTTGGTTAGAAGCCGATTGGCCTTGATTTTCCTGATGTCACTCAGGTCTCGTGGACAGGACTTGAGAAGCATGACCTGACCCCTAAGGAACGTGCTGCAGAACTGCTCGATAACAATGCCTTTGCATGTCCTGTGGATGGTGTCACAGCCCTAGAGTAAGACACAGACCGTCTTCTCTGCATGCACAACACTGACAAGCCCTTCCACTCTGCTCACATGGGACAGTGCAGAGCACCTGGGTGAGAACTAGGAAGCTCTGTTACGAAGCTCTGGGAAGGTTCCACTATTCCCTATGGCATTCAGTGCTACGAACATGATTGTTTTCCTCTCGGAGACATAACAGAGATGGCCACCAATAGGTTAACCTCTTTGTATTAGTCTACTGGGACTGCCATAACAAAATACCAAAAACTGAGGGACGTAAACAACAGAAATCTATAGTCTTGCAGCTCTGGAGGCCAAGAGTTCAAGATCGAGGTGTCAGCAGGGTTGGCCTCTTCGGGATGCCTCTCTCCTTGGCTTGTAGATGCCGCCTTCTCTCTGGGTCTTCACGTGGCCTTCCCTCTGTGTGTGTCATAATGTCCTCTTCTTATAAAGACACTAGTCACATTGGATATGACCTCGGTTTTTACCTCTTAAAAAAACCCAGTCTCCAAATATATTTACCTTCTGAGGTACTGGGGGCTAGGACTTTAACATGTGAATTTGTGGAGGTGGGCCACTATTCAGCCAGTAACACTCTCAAAGTGAAATTCTCTGCTTTGTTTCTTTTGAAGGACGTAGTCATTGGATAGGTGAGAAAGGCTATCTCTGTGGCATTTCTGCAGTTGCCTGAGGGTTGGGGTTGGGGGGTCTGTGACACCTGGGCAATAAGGAAAGACACTGAGTCTGGAGAGGTGGGAGCTCTGCCAGCTTAGAGCAACAGACCCCGGAACATAAGAGTTTGTACTGAATGGGGAAGTTCTACAGTCAGACCTAAAGCACCACTAACCAGGGCTGAGTATGTGTTATACCGGAGGAGAATGGCCAAGGTCAGGATCAGAGGGGAAATCAAGTGTCAGGGAGAACCCAGGTGCCACGACCTTAGAGGAGAGCAGCAAGAATGGGGCCAGATGGATTGAGGCTGAGGGGGCAGGAGAGAGGCTTGGGAAAAGGAAGGGGAGTTGGCCCTTTCTAGTGGGATTTCTCTTGGGCAGGTTGGAGAAAGATTGGCTGCTCTCAGTATTCAGGAAGAGGTTGGACAACATCGGAGTAGAGGAAGAGTCAGGTTTAGGGAGAGGCTTGGGGAAGGGTGAAACACTTGTGACCATTGGTTCTCCACAAGAGACAGCAAGTGAGGAGGGCCTGTTAGTGTTCTTCTCCCCTTGACCGCTCTAGCAGGCAGTGGAGGAGTCCTCCAGCAGTGTTCTAGTGCACTGATAATCCTGCTGTTTCTCCCTCCTCCTACAATCCATGCCCCTTCCATCCACCCAGCATGGTCGGACATGTGTGATCCAGAATCACACTGAGAGAATGAACTTTGGGGAAGCATGAACAGGAAGAAACCCTGAGAGGCCAACCCTACGTTAAGGGTCATTAAGGGCACCTGTGTTCAAGTCCCACTGGCTGCGTAACATTGAATGACTAACCTCGAGTCTCTGAGTCACATTTCCTCACCTACAAAATTTGGATATGACACTGATCACTGACTCTATTCAAGGAGCCTTCCAAAGTTCTCCTAGCAAACAGAAATGCTTTCAGTTGTAGCTAATAGAATCACTGACCAATGGTTGCTTAAAAAATAAAGTCAATTAATTATCTCACCTAACAAAAAGTCTAAAAGTGAGTGGCTCCCGGTTTAGTCAAGGAACTTAGTGACTAAGACACATCTTATTTCTTCTGCTTCACAATTCTCAGCATGTTGACTTGTTGCCTCATGGTCACAAGATGGCTGCTGCTACTCCTGGCATCATGTCCTCATACCAACAACCTAAGTAGGAAGGAAGAGATGAGGCAAAAAGCTTTCTCTTGGGAGACTTCGTCTTTTATTTCTCCCTTATTTCAAAGCAAAAGGTTTCTACTTCAAAGACCATTTTCTTAACACTACAATATAGGATTAATGTGAGACAATTCTATCATGCATAGAAAAATGGCAGGCACATAATAGGCAATCAATTAAGTGTTATTTCCCTTTTGGGGAAGGAAATATAGCAAGATCTCAGGTTCTAAAATCCCACTTCTCTTTCTGTGCCTCAGTTCCTTCAACTGTGAAAAGAGAATAAAAGTAGTTAAGCGATAAGTACTCTATAAACACTCACTTTTCTCATTTTGATTGTTTTTTTCTAGCCTGTATATATTCTAGGCTCAGCCTGAGCTTGAGAATTCACCTTTCAGATCCAAGTACTAGTCAATTAACACATTCCGTCTGGCTTTCTGCAATATTGCTTTTAGAAATAGTGTTTAGTAAGGATTCGTGCAATGTGTCAGCAGTTCTTCAATCTTAGAGATGCGAGGGAATGCCAGCAGTAATTATCGCCTAGCTAGGCTCCTGTTAGAACTAAGGATACATTAATTAAGTGGATGAGTAATCTGATGCCTCCGTAGAAAATGGGCATTTAATACGCAAATAAATGATTATTCATCACCAGGAAACATGTTGTTTTATTTGCCCCTGCTTGATAGATTTGCTGCTGAAGAAAGAGCTCCTTTGCACTGTTCTAGTATACATCCAACCATCCTTCATTAGCAACCGCTCTGGAACTGCCCTGTACCAGGCAATGGGCATCCGGGAATGGGGAAACCTGCTTCTTGGAGGAGCTCATGGCCTAGAGGAGGATCAACATTGCTGCAAGCAACTTCCCACTAAGTTGCTAAGGTTGGTAATAGAAGTGTGTGCTCAGAAGAGAAGCAGCTCGGAGAGGGAGTGCTCAAAGCTGGGCAGTGGGGCAGGTTCAGAACGGCTTCCCAGAAGGACCTGATATATGAGCTGGGAAAAGGATTTCCAAGGAGATGAACAGGCACATGCAAAGATATAGAGACTGGAAATAGCATTGGGATTTGAGGAAACTATATTCAGTTGGTGAAAACAAAGTTGGGAGGGGATGTAGCAAGAACCCAGGCTACTACAGCAAGGCCAGATGGCAAAGAGGTTTGTTCTAAGTAAGAAGGAGTTGGAGGCTGGGCACGATGGCTCACGCCTGTAATCCCAGCACTTTGGGAGGCCGAGGTGGGCGGATCACGACGTCAGGAGATCGAGACCATCCTGGCTAACATGGTGAAAATCCATCTCTACTAAAAATACAAAAAAATTAGCCAGGCGTGGTGGCAGGCGCCTGTAGTCCCAGCTACTCAAGAGGCTGAGGCGGGAGAATGGCGTGAACCCGGGAGGCAGAGCTTGCAGCTAGCTGAGATCACACCACTTCACTCAAGCCTAGGTGACAGAGCAAGACTCCATCTCAGAAAAAAAAAAGAGAAGGAGTTAGAGCCCTCTTCTGAGTGTCAGCCTAGGAACACTTTTATTTCCCTCTCTTCTTTCCTTCCTTCTTTCCCTTCCCTTTTCCTTCCTTCCTTCCTTCCTTCCTTCCTTCCTTCCTTCCTTCCTTCCTTCCTTCCTCCCTTCCTCTCTCTTTATTTAGATTTAGGTTTCAGAAAATTACTTTGGGCCGGGGGCTTAATCCCAGCACTTTGGGAGGCCAAGGCGGGTGGATCACGAGATCAAGAGATCAAGACCATCCTGGCCAACATGGTGAAACCCCATCTCTACTAAAAATATAAAAATTAGCTGGGCGTGGTGGTGTTTACCTGTAATCTCATCTACTCAGGAGACTGAGGCAGGAGAATCACTTGAACTCAGGAGGCAGAGGTTGCAGAGAGCCGAGACTGCACCACTGCACTCCAGTCTGGCAACAGAGTGAGACTCCATCTCAAAAATAAAAATAAAAAAAGAAAATTACTTTGGCTACACCATAGGGTTTTTAACATGACGGATTCACTCCAAACTGTACAAAAGGAGGTAGGTGGTCCGGAAGAGATTCAGATCTCAGTCCTGGGTGCTAACAAACTGGGTGTCAAATGCAGGCCACTTCACCCTGCTGGTCTCAATTTCTTCACCTGTAAAATGGAGCATCTGGGCCGGATGACCACTAAGTTCCCTTGAAATGCAAAAATGTTGCATTTTAAACTCTAGAACCCCAAGTTCTCGGACCTCAATGACAACAAATACGGGAAACGTTTCCATCAGTGAACATAGTTTACTCATATGAACCCAAGGCGGTAAGTCCCTAAAACTAGCCTCTGCTCTCACCTCACACTACCTGCAAGTGTACAACAACTGAGCACCACGTCATCTCCCCAAAAAGAGCCAAACCCATGACCCATTAATGACTTGGGTAGATTTTTCCTGTACATTTTCCTAGGAGACACGGAAGGAACAAGGTTAAGTGTCCTCAAAAAAGCATTGACAATACCCAGTGGGAAATATGAGGCTGACTAAGATGCTTTTGTGGTTAAAGTTGATGCCTTGCTTTTCCTCTATATGTTAAAAGCAGAAAGAGAAGATACTTGTAAGTATCATACTTCTTTCCTCTACAAATTTGGTGGGGAATGTGGATTTGTGTATTTCTGAGGACTTTGGATAAGTGGCCTTCACTGAGCACACAAAATTCACCATGGACAGAGACCTGGGCAACGAGCTGTGCTTTCTGCCCCCATGCCCGGCACAGGCCAGAGACGGCAGGGCAGGAGAAGTGTGCACAGCACTCAAAGTCCCACATGCTCTCTTCTCATCCCAGATATAGGAGAAATAATCAAGCCAGAAAAATGAGAGGACATAGGAGCAGGAAAAAAACCATTGGTAATTTAGCTTTTAAACTAGGTCTGTGACTCCATGACTTTCTGGAAATATTCAAAGTTTTAGAGAACAAATGAGACACCATTTTAGTAAGCAGGTTCGTTCTTTTATTTTCTTGCTCACCAAGTTGGCTACCCCACGTGGAAAGAATTTGGAGAAATTTCATGCTCAACTCAAGGTATTTCTTTGCATCAGGATAGAAAGCTTTGCTGGACTTCGACAGCTGCACAGCTTCAGTGGTAAGAGTTTGACAGCAGACCAGGGTGACTAGAGTGTCCTACAACAACGTGTTGTATATTTCAAGGTAGGTAGAAGAGAGGACCTGCTCCTAACACAGAGAAATGATAAATACTGGAGGGGATGGAAATCCCAAATGGCCTGACTTGATCATTACACATTCTATACCTGTAACAAAATATCACGTGTACCCCATAAATATGTACAAATATTATGTATCAGTAAAACAATTAGAGAGAAGGTAGATGTGATAGAAGAAACCGAGGCTTTGAAGGCAGCATATCTAACTTGAGTCTGCCTTTGATGTGCCTTTGGTTACATTACTTAATGTAACCTTGGTGCCTTGGTAACCTTGGTAACCCTGTGCCTTAGGCTACAGTACTTAATGTTGCTGAGCCTCCAATTTCTTCATCCGTAAAACAGTGATTAACACACCCTTTTTTTTGAGACAGGTTCTCACTCTCTTGTGCAGGCTGGAATGCCACGGCACAATCTCAGCTCATTGCAACCTCTGTCTCCTGGGCTCAAGTGATCCTCCCACCTCAACTTCCCAAGTAGCTGAAACTATAGGCACACACCACCGTGCCCAGCTACTTTTTTGTAGACATGGGGTTTCTCCGTGTTGCTCAGGCTGGTCTTGAACTTTTGAGCTCAAGTGATCCACCAGGCTTGGCCTCCCAAAGAGCTGGGATTACACACGCGAGCCATCGTACCCAGTCAACACACCCATTCTCAAATGCCCAGCACTTGCATTGTCTCAGGAAGCAACCAGGAAGTTGTTGTGTGAAGAAGGGTAAAGGCTTACAATGAATGAGTCCAACCTGGATTCAGTGCCCACTTTATAGATAAGAAAACTGAGGGTTAATTTGTAATTAAGGCCAAAAAGAACAACCGCTCTCCTGGGCTTGACCTATTGTCACCCTCACTCCCCTTTTCCCCTTACACACTCCCCTCCCTTCCACCCATCCATTCCTGCTTCCACCCATCCATTCCTGCTTCCTTCCCTTCCTTCCCTTCCCTCTCTTCCTTCCCTTCCTTTTCCTTCCCTCCCTCCCTCCCTCCTTCCTTCCTTCCTTCCTTCCTTCCTTCCTTCCTTCCTTCCTCCCTCCCTCCCTTCCTCCCTCCCTCTCTCCCTCCCTCCCTCTCTCCCTCCCTCCCTCTCTCCCTCCCTCTCTCCCTCCCTCTCTCCCTCCCTCCCTCTCTTCACAATCAGGATCTCACTTATTCTCCCTGTGTGGTCTCAGGTAAGTGGAGGATAGGGGCCTCTCCCAAGGCAGAGGTCACAGATGCTTTGTTTGGGTTTTGCTTTTATAATTATCTGTACAACCTTTTTCTTTTCACATTCCTACAGCTACTTTGAGTGTGATTATTCAAGTTAAAAACAGTTGGAAATACCAGGTTAATAATACAGAAAGTTTCCTGGCATTCAAAATCTCACTGTGTGTGTGTGTGTGTGCATATGCTCATATGTTGTGTCTTCAATTAAGCTGCATTTTGAGGAGCTAGTCGTGACACACCAACAACATCCAGCTGGAGAACCACGGCTTCGTAGCTGGCTTAGGACAGTGAGGAGCTGTATCCTGTAACGGTCAAGTGTATGGATTTTTTGAAAGAACCAAAGACCTAGGTTCCAATTTCAATTCTACCATAACAGGAAGTGGTGTCATCTTTCTGTGTGTTAGGTCCGACATCTAAAAGCTAGGGATGATATTGCTTACATCATTGACTTGCCATGAGGATTACCTAGGCCTATGAGTATGACATTTCTGCTGCACAGTAATATGCACTAGTATCTTCATCATCTTCTATCTCCACCTTGACCCTCCCAGCCTCATACAATGTGCCGCTGTTTGAAGTCTGTGCAAATCATTGCAGGTGAGGGTCCTGCTTGTGAGCGTAGGAGATGTCGGGATGGATTTGAGTCTGGTACTGTGTGACTGAGTGACTGTGCCCCCAGGATAATGAGATGCTGAAATTAGAGCCAAAACCACTTCCCACTCGTGTGGGGAATGAGAAAGCCGTCGAAGCTGCCGGTGAGTCAGAATTGAGAAGGCAGTGCACATTTAAGGACAGAGGAAGGCCGGGGAGATGTGCCAGGAAGTTTCCACAGCTGTGACTCAGGAATGGCTCTCATCAACTTTCTTAAGTAGCATCCCACCTGAACTAGCCAGCCCTCCTTCCTAAGCAGTCTGCTTTTTAACAATTCTTGAAAAGCCAAAGACTTTGTGTGGCTTGGTGAATGGGACAAGAAAGATGCTATGAGCCCCAAGAAGTAGGTATTAGTATCTCCATTTTACAGACGAGAAAACCGAGGCTCAGAGAGGTGAGGCCGTTTGCCCGGTGTCACACAGCTTGAGGTGTGAATTTGGATCTGTTTAGCTGCAAAGCCCGGGTTATCCTGCTTAACGGTACTGCAGTCCACTAATGCTGGGTCAGTTAATAACATGAGAATGCACCCATGTTTTGCTAAAGTGGGCTAATGAGGACCATTGGAAAGTAGTTCTTTAAGACCATGCTATTGGGGGGCATATACTCAAGTTTTTCAGCTTCATTATAGGTTCCTATGTAATCACTGACAGGCCAGCTGTAAGCACTGACGATATGCTGATAGGAAGAGGGCTTATAGTTACCTCTGACATTCATTGAGAGTTTATTATGAGCCAGCCTCTGTCCCAAGTACCTATGTCATAGCCTATTTAAGCCTCACCATAACCCTAAGGGTCAAAAGCTATTATTAGCACCATTTTGCAGATGAAGAAATAGAGACATGGAGAGGTGAAAACTTGCCCAAGACAACACAGCTTGAAATGGCAGAGCTGGGGTTTGAATCCAGGCGATTGGTATGGGTGTGGGGTGTGGAGAGTATATTCCTATTCCACTGTTAGGGGGGCCTCTCCTAATTGAAAATATGATGAACAGGGCCAGGCGTGGTGGCTCACACCTCTAATCCCAGCACTTCAGGTGGCCAAGGCGGGTGAATCACCTGAGGTCAGGAGTTCAAGACCAGCCTGACCAACATGGAGAAAACCTGTCTCTACTGAAAATACAAAATTAGGCGGGCATGCTAGCACATGCCTGTAATCCCAGCTACTCGGGAGGCTGAGACAGGAGAACTGCTTGAACCTGGGAGGCGGAGGTTGTGGTGAGCCGAGATTACACCATTGCACTCCAGCCTGGGCAACAAGAGCGAAACTGTCTCAAAAAAAGAAAGGAAAAGAAAATATGATAAATATGATGAACAGACACACAGACGTCAGGCCAAAGTGAGAGTGTCTCACAATGAGCAGGCCTTGTGTTGGGCTGTTTACCTTTTGTGTCCACATGTAACCCTCACGACAAGTCGATGGGGTTACTGACATGAAGAACCTGAGGCTCAAGAAGTTGAACGACCCTGAGAGTCGTGCAGCAGCAGAGCCAAAGTTTGAAGCAAAATTGTGACTTAGGTTTTCCTCGCCTGGAACAACATTGCCTTCCAAAGCCCAAGGTCTTTCCGTTCCCCCAGGGTGGCCCCTTGGAGGTCAAGAGGGAGAAATCCATCCCGGAGTGTAAGAGAGCCGCCACACTGGACAGTTGGCTGATTGCAAAAATCTAGTCTCAGAAACCCCCACCACATCCCAATGCGCCGACGATTGGCAGGCTTCCTTTGTGTGAACTTTGTTCATTGCAGGTTTTCATGTTCAGTGATGTCCCTGACAGCTTTAGTGAGATGATTGTAGGGTAGAAGACTGTAACCTTTAAAGGTTTTGGTAAAATCTCTGCAAGTAGGAGGTCTGTCATCCTCCGGGGCGTGTTGAAGTGCCTGCTTGCAAATGTTTCTTTGCAAACGCTGGTGCCTGAGCGCTCCAGGTGAGGAAAGCCTAAGTCAGACAATGGCTGGGGTGCACAGGGAGGGACACCAGGAGGGATTACGATGTAAGAGTGCAGGACTTGGGCTCCATGGAACATCCGTGGGGAAGAGAGACAAGAGCCAAGGATACATCCCAGGTTTGGGGCATCTGAATGAGTGGGAGCCTGGAAACGAGGAGGGACCATTTGGGGACGGAAGAACCGAGAAGACAATTCTGCATCCACGCTGAAGCTCCTTAGAGAGACCTGAAAATGAATTCTCTACCCAGCCCCCTCAGTGTGCCTCTAAGGCTGTAACTGTAGTCCCTGGGTCTGTGGCCAACATTCTGGCCAGAGGAGTTTCCTTTTGTGTCCCTAGAGATCTAATTCAGAATCTGGATTTGTCTTCCTGCTCTTTGTCTCCCTTTTCTCTATTCCCAGGAGACTCAAAGGACATTTAGGCTGACACTTGCCTGCCCTCATCCTTCCTTTAACATTTCTCCTTTAGTCTTTACTTTTGAGCACTGGCCTGGGCCTCATGCACACCCCTGGGGATGCAAGCCTGGGAGATGCAGAGCCTGGCCAGGTAGAAAGGGCTTTAACTCCAAGCTAAAATACACCAAGGCAAATCTCAGGAACATTCTAATCAGGGTCTGAAATCAAAGTAGACTTAAATATAAATGGATAAAAGTTAAGGATTTTTAAAGAATTGTAATTGTAAATAGACACTGTTACACTTCAAAGTTGTTAGGGTTGAATATATTATTTGAAATGAGCAATAAAAATGAAATGTTATTTTAAAAAAAAAAAAAAAAAAAAAAAAGATCCTCACAGCCCAGGGGCAAGTCTGCAGATGCAAGTGACTCCAGGAGCAGGAGAAAGACTAAAGGGATCAGAGGGAAGTAGGGAAGTGCACGGCTGTCCCACTAGAGAGGCAGGGAGGCACCCCAGTGGAGGCTGGGTGAATGGGGGCCCGGAAGGTGAGCACAGGCTTTCCAAGCAGAGCAAGTGAAGAAGGAAGGTGCCCTGGGCAGAGGGCAGCCATGTTCCTCCTGTGCCAGGGCAGGGAGATGGGGGGAAAAGCTGCATGCTTGAGCTTAGGTAGGGGAGTCTGTGTGACTGGAGAAGAGAGTGAATGCAGAAGAGTGGAAAGAAAAGTGGCTTAAAGATCATACAAGGCCCTGAACATATTTTGGAAAAATTTTGGCATTTCCCATAAGTCAGTATTTCCCACAGTGTGAGTAATCTGAGAAACACGCAGAGAATCAAGCTGCAGCATTTGTTAAAAATTCAGCGTCTGGCTGGGCACAGTGGCTCATGCCTGTAATTCCAGCATTTTGGGAGGCCGAGGTGGGTGGGTCACTTCCAGCTGGAAGTCAGGAGTTGGAGACCAGCTTGGCCAACATGGTGAAACCCCATCTCTACTAAAAATGTAAAAATTAGCCAGGTGTGGTGGCCCAAAATTAGCTAACTGGGAGGCTGAGGTAGGAGAATCTCTTGAACCTGGGAGGCAGAGGTTGCATTGAGCTGAGATGATTCTCCTGTACTCCAGCCGGGGCAACAGAGCAAGACTCTGTCTCAAAACAATTTAAAAAAAAAACAAAAAACACAGCAACTGATTCCCACTCCCAAAACCAAAGAATTAAAACCTCAGAGGATGAAGCCCAGGCATCAGCATTTTTCACGTGCCAGAATAAGCATTACTCATTCCTTTAGGCAATGGGGAGCCATGGGATGTTTCAAACTGCAGAGTGATGAGGTTAGCTCTGCATTTTAGATCCCCGGGCTGATAGGAGGCTGTCACTACACCAGTCCTCTGTGCACTAAAAGAATGGCAGAGGTTAACAGGTCAAACAGGTGGGAGCTTCTCTTCCCAGCTCCCCAGGCCAAAAGCCACTTCCTAGCTCCCCAGACCAAAGCCCCAGATGATGGGGGCTTCTAGAACCTATATAGCTTCAGCACGGCAGAGACCCGCAGACGGAACTCCAGACCCTACCACTAGGGCAGCCACAGCAGACAATCACAGCCCAGCAACAGTGGTGCCATTTCTACAGCCTGGAATGTGCATGGTATCCCTTACAGTTATACAACGCCTTGGCCCTGCACACCAACAATGTTGAAATTAACACAGAAAAGAAAACTCTAGGAACCAGGGCTTGAAGACAGGTCGTGAGTCTCCCTCATTCTTGTCCCAGCAGCCTCTAGCTATTCTGGGACATAAAATCTGTCTGCAGACATTTCCAGCAAACCCAGGCTCTGGGCTGTGGTCCTCCAGCTGGACTCTGCCCTATTCTCCTGCCTCAGCCTCCCAATTAGCTAATCGAGAGTACTGGGTCTGCAGTGGAGGGTACTAGGAGGAAAACCCAACAGGCCTTTGCTCCAGCCTAATCAGTCCTATTTTATGTTTTATCTGTTAGGCAATTGTGCAATATTTCATTTGTGCTCAGTGTCCTGTGGCTAAAGGCATCACTGAGAGTTCATAATCAGTTGTTCTGGTTATCCATGACTGAGTACAAACTACCTTAAAACGTAGAGACTTAAAACAAAAATGTATTATTCACTCTTATGTTCTGTGGACTGACTGGGCACAGCTGGGTGGTTCTTGCTTAGCGTCTGCATGAAGCTGCAGTCAGATGGTGCCGGGGCTGCAGTCATCTGAAGGCTCAACCGGGCTGTTCACTCACAGGACTGGTTCCTCTGTTGTGACAACTGGGACTGCTATGACTGGCCAGGGACTTCTCTTTCTGTATCCGTCCTCTCCACATGGCCAGCATGGGGACTTCCTTACACTTTGGCAATCTTGAGATAGTCAGATTAATCATATGACACAAGTATTCCCAGGGACCCAGGTGGAAATTTCAAAGCTACTTAAGACCCACTATTGGAAGTTCCTCAGGGTCAATTTCCACTGGCCAAAAGCAAGATTGTATGACTAGCCTACATTCAAAGAATGAGGGCTGCACCAGGGCATGGATACTCACAGCCACAGCCCACTGGAGGTGAGCTACCATACCGGTACTTAGATGCTTTGGTTAAAGTGGTACTTAATGAATATTAAACGAGAAAAGATTTGTTGGAGTGGTGCAGTGTCAGAACCTCAGACAGCATGCTGTAAGGTCCAACAAGCAAATTTATCTCCAGGCAAAGATATAAATAATGCCCAAGTGTTTCCAGAATTCATTTCCAATTCTTCCTTACCAGAAATTGGCAAAACAATTTGCCAAGTGGGTCAAAGGAAATTGCCTCTGTTCTACACAAACCGGATTCCTCCTCTGTCTTCTTTCCTCGGGATTCAGAATCCTTTTTTATAATTATTTCTGCATGTTGCCAGTGTTAAAAAAAAAATGCAAAGAATTCAGAATCGTGTAAAGAAGGAAAACTCTCCCATTCCTCTCAGCTCTCCTTTCTAACCCTCCAGAAGTAACCACTGAGAATTCCTGGTATGTCCTCCCAGAAATGTGCTGTGTATTTACAAGCAGAAAAGAATTCTTCTTAACACAAATAACCTCACATTCCACATAAAATATTTGAAATTGTGTGTGCATATGTGTATGTCTACTTTAAATGTATACCGGTCATTGTTTCATATGAGTTCACAGAAAATGTCCCCATTGTTTTTCACGGGCTGCGCAGAGCTCCGTGGCATGGGTGCACCATCGTTTTATCTACAACTAGTCCTTGTTTACGGGTAGTTTCCAGTTTTTGACCTTAAGAACATGACTTCCCACTTCCTTGTGTCCCATGCTGGTTGTTTTCTTATGTGTTTCCATGACTGTCTGTATCAAGATGGTTACTTCTTTGTATCTGAGTTGCAATCACTTGTTGCAGAGTTCATTGCTAATTGTACAGTATTTTCTGTCTCTGCATTTGCAATAGCTCTAAGTTCCCTTTAAGGATGAAGTCTGTAGCAGCAAAGTTGCCAAGGAGACTTGTGCCCATCGCCGTGGCCTTAGATGCCTTCTGGTTGTGATGGATTTCCCAGGAACCGGGGCACCACAGGGCACAGGGTGTTCAGCTCCATCTCTCAGCTCCCCTTACGTTCTCTCAACCTGTCTTTCGTCACAGCAGACTAGTTTAGAATACAGTAAGAAATGCTTAGATTGGGAAGTCAAACAGAAGTGGGATCAAATCACATATCGGCTTTTCCTTTGGTGAATTCCCATGGGTAAGTCATTCACCCTCCCAGAGCCTCAGTTTCCTCATCTATAAAATAGGCCAAAATATAGCTCCTAACTCCAAGGCTGAAGGGTTATGGAGTACACATACACACACACACACACACACACACACACACACACATTTATTTGTTTATACACATCCACACACACATAAAGGGTTTATGTACCTGGGAACCACACGTCCAGCAAGTTTTCTACGTACACTGGCTTTGTAGTCACACTGGGGCAGCCTCAGTTATATTCGTTAAGAAAATTAAGTTGAAGAGCTGAAAACAGATTCCCCCCTGGCCTGCCAGGTGTCATCTCTGCTGATACCTCATTCATTCTTTCTAACCTTTATTGAGCTCATTCTGCTGCAAATATTTATTAGCCTCCTACTTGGAGAGGCGGCAGTGTACACTGCTTAATCTTAGCATCCAAGCCGGAACCATGACAGGCTGCTGAGCAGAAATGTACAAGTATGCAACCACTTTGGAAAGTGGTCTGGCAGTTTCTTATAAAACTGAACATAAATCGACGCTTTGCCCCAAGAATTCCACTCTTAAGTTTAAACCCAAAAGAAATGAAAGCCTGCTTCCACAGAAAAACTAGTACACAAACACTCACAGCAATCCTATTCAAAAAAGCAGAAGAAAGGGATGAGAAGAAACAGCACAGATGCCCACCGACAAGAGAATGAATAAACCAACTGTGATGTATTCACGTTATGAGAAACTACTCAGCAACGTAAAGGAACTAACTACAGACATATGAACAAGGTGGATGAATCTAAAACACATTACACTGCACTGAAGGAGCCAGATGTGAAACAGTACGCACTGTGTGGTTCCACTTCTATAAAGTTCTGGAAGAGGAAAAGCATATTTACAATTCTAAAAGGTCAGAACAGGGTGGGCATGGTGGCTCACACCTGTAATCCTAGCACTTTGGGAGGCAGAGGTGGGCAGATCACTTGAGGTTAGGAATTCAAGACCAGCCTGGCCAACATAGTGAAACCCCATCTCTACTAAAAGCACAAAACTTAGCTGGGTGTAGTGATGCACGCCTGTAATCTCAGCTACTTGGGAGGCTGAGACAGAAGAATCACTGGAACCCAGGAGTCAGAGGTTGTAGTGAGCTGACATCACATCACTGCACTCCAGCCTGGGTGACAGAGCAAGACTTCATCACACACAAAAAAAATAAAAAAATAAAAAACAAAAATAAAACCTCAGAACAGTGGTTTCCTGAAAGTGTGAGGAAACATTCTGGGGTGATGGAAACGTCCTATGCCTTGATAGGGTTTGTGTTTCACAGGTGTATACATTTGCTGAATTTCAACGAATGGTACAATAGAAATTTGTATATTTCTTTCTATGTAAATTTTATCTCAAAAAAGAATTGTAAATGAATTTTGAACTCTAATTAATGATATCTATGCTGGAGCGTTTAGCTATGGAGTATACTGATGTCTGCAACTTGCTTTGAAATGGATCAAAAAATAAGAGGGGCTGATGGGTGAGTAGACAGATATGTGGTAAAATAAATACAGCAAAATGCTTAAAAGTACAGAATCTAGGGGGTGGGCACACAGGTGTCCACTGTAGATTTTCTCCTTTTTTTTCAAATTTTCTGTTTGTTTGAATTTTTTCCTAACAGAATGTTGCGGGGAGAAAGAATACAGAGCCCCACTGTTTGGGTTTGAACCCTGGCTCCACTCCTGATTAGCTCTGTTACTTTGGACAAGTTACTCAGTCTCTCTGTGCTGTGCCTGTATTTTTCCCCATCTATAAATTAGGGATAAAATCATTGAGCTCTTCTGAGGGTAAAATGAATTATCACATGTGAGGCACATGGAACAGTATCCAACACAAAGTAAGCAGTTGTTAAATGTTTTCTTTAGCCAGAAAATACACTGAGATATTAACCGTATGTCTCTGTCTTCAAGGGCTATATCTGTATACTCCTCCCCAACATTTATCCCAAGAGACAGTGTTGTAGAGGAATGTGTTGGACCAGTTGTTATTCTCCTTGAACCTCATTTCTTCAACTTAAAAATGGGAATAATTAAACTGCTCTGGGCTTCTAAGAGAATTCAATAAAATAGCATAAGTAAAAGCAACTGAATCAGGGTTCAATAAATGCTCATTGAATGCCTCTTTTCCAAACCTAACCTTCCCTGTCTGCTGACATGGTTGGAGGTGACTGATTGGATCATGGCTGCGTGGAGCTCCCCTCTGTAGACGTGCTGAGCAACAGAGCACTGCATCACCTAATGCTGGGTGCTTGGGGGAGGAGTAACAAGAAAAGGGGACATCTTCACCACAAAGTGCTTGGGGCACCTTTTTGCAACTCCTCTGAGGGATATCCCCTCAGCCTCTGGAGCCCTGCTGGCAGTCTGTTTAGCCATGAGGTTGGAGTAAACAAGATTGATCCCAGAGTAGCCCCCGAGACACTATTCAGACCTATGTAGGACACCAATTATGTAGCATCCCATCCCCTAGATGGGCAGGCCTTTATGTGAGTACATGCCCTGGTAAATTAATAGACCAGAAGAGCCTGTTCACAATGTCAGCAGCCATTTGTCCAGCACCGTTTCACTGTAAAATGATCAGAGAGAGCAGATTTTACCTTAGAGCTACAAGGACTGGCTTGGCAAAACTTTGGGATCACCTGTGAGGCCACCTCATAGGATTTCAGGAAAAAAAGGGCCATTTAAATGAGAGGTTCAAACGGATTTACAGGGCTTCCTAATGTCTGTTATTTCATGATTTCTAGGTTTTTAAATACTTTTCTATTGGGCACTTTGACTTCCTGCAGAAATGGCCTCAAAAAAATAAATAAATAAAGACTCCATGGTCTGGCTTCATTGGCTTTTAGGGAAGCAATTTCTCATCCTCAATCTTAAAACCCATCTGGGTTTCAAGAGGATTTCAATTCATGCATTGCTGATTCTCCTCTTTCTGACAAAAATGCTATTTTGTAAGAGAAATTTGCAAGAGCCCCAGAGTCTTTTTAGAGAATTTTTTTTAAGTGCTTTGATGCTGCAGGAGTTGAAGGGCCGTTCTGTGCTATGTGTGTATGATTTTTACCTTCCTCTTGGCAACACTTAAATGGAATTTAAATCCCAAATGTCATGAGCTTTGCACAGAGCTTAAACGAGTTAGGGAAAGCTTCTGTAAGCGAGCAAAACATGTGCATGCCCCTCGTTAATGAAGAGATTTAATGGTGGGTTCGGCGGTACAATGGGAATGAACAGTACCCTTTTCACCCCTGGTTGGCACTGTTCCTGTAACCCAGGTGGCTGCTGACTCCCTCGTCCTCTCAGGCTGCTTCACCCCCTACCAATTCCAGCACAAACCCAGCTGCATCACTAGCTTCCCCCCAAAATACTGTCACATCAAATATATTGATATTTTTGTTGTGATTTTTAACTCAAAATTTCACCCATCCCAGGGAAGAATCACATTGCATTTCACCCAACATTTGCACATTCTCAAGTCCCCATAGGGCATGACCTTCCCAAATCTTCCCTGGACTCTTAGTTGTCAAGACACCTCAGCATCTTTCTTCGTCTTGCTGATGTCAAAGGCAATCTTGCAGAGTGGGCGAACATCAGATTTTGGAGTCAAGAGTGTAGGTTCAAAATCCACTCTCTGACTACATGTTCTTAAACTAATGACTTCACTTTTCTGCAGCTATTTCCTCATCTGTAAAATGGAAATAATAATGGTGTCTCTGTAGGGTTGTAGGGAAGATGAAATGAGATTGGTCATGTAAGACCTTTACAACAGTACTGTCTGTGCATACACTTAGAATGCAATTAGTAAATGAATAGACAAATGGAACCACACAACTTAGAGAGCAGCTCTGCTAAGCAGTGTAGCTGGAGAATGCCATTTAAAACATTTCTGTCCTGAGAGGAGCTCTAACAAACACAACTTTCTCCATCCCATTTCATATGGAGAACCAAGGCTGTGTGTGTATTGGGTGTCTTGGAAGTGGATCAAATGGATTTCGCTTGGCTCCTTTATGAACTCCTCCTCCCACCCTACTGCAATGCTAGGGTGCAGAGAGCAGCATCGCCCATCTTGGCTTTTTCTGGGACCCCAGAACAGGGTATTTAGCCTAGCTCACAGTCAGTAGTCAGGCCTGAAAGACAACCCTTGGGGAGACAACCCTGATAAGTGGTTTTGGGATCCTTTGGGAAGCAAAGTGCTATTCAAATGCTATTTTGATGTGAAGTCCATCCTCCAGAGCCGAGTGGGAGACTGGGAAAATCCATCACTTTGCAACAGCTGACCCTGATCAGAAAGAGACATGCGACTGCTATTGTGACCTTGGGGACACCGAGTTGGAAAACTGCCTGCAGCTACCGATTAGAAAAAGACCCGAAAGGCAGAGGTGTCTGTTAATAACAATCTGCTCTCTGTTGTGTGAGGGCACACATGAGGGCAAGAGCCCAGGATCTGCAATTAGACTTAAGACAGAATCCCAGCTAGGCGCAGTGGCTCACACCTGTAATCCCAGAAATTTGGGAGGTGGAGGAGGGAGGATTGCTTGAGCCCAGGAGTTCAAAACCAGCCTGGGCAACATTGTAAGACCCCATCTCAAAAAAATAAAAAATAAAAAAAAATTTAAAATTTAAAAGAAATAAAAAATTTTTAAATTAGTTAGACATACGGTGCATACCTGTAGCCCCAGCTACTTGGAGGCTGAGGCAGAAGGATCGCGGAAGCCTGGGGGGTTGAAACTACAGTGAGCCATGATCGTGCCACTGCACTCCAGCCTGGGTGACAGTGAAACCCTGTCTCAAAACAAAAAGAGGTAGGTTCCCAGCTTGACATGGATTGACTGTGCAGTCTGGAGCAACAATCTTAATCGCTATAAACATCGGCCTTCTTGTCTACCAAACAAAGACTCCAAATCTTATTCTCCAATGCTATTGCAAAGATTAAATAATTGGCATATATAAAGCACTGAGCACAGAGTTAGTGCAAGGTAAACATTGAATAAGTAGTAGCTACTGTTAAAATTAGTTAAGAACATGACTCAGAAAATTATTCTGAAGACCTATAACTGTGTATTTAACATTTATTAAAATTCTCTTACACAAATGTAAAGCTGCAAGGACTCCCCTTGGGGAGAAAATGACACATTCCTTTGCCAGTCTTATTTAATTGATTTGCCTGTCTGTTATACACTGACATATGTGAGTTTGTGAACACAGAATGTATATGTATGTAAACATCCACATGTACAGAGTGCTCTGGGGTTTACACTGATGCACAATTGTAGGTGTCATAATATTAATACAAATAGTAATGATAATAATCACTCATTACATGTTTAAGTGCCAACCACTATCTTATATAATGTGCACACATTTTTCCTATTCTACCAAAAATGTAATGCAGTATAAGTGCTTTTGTTCAGTGTCAGATATCTGACTCAGTATCACAATTTTCTTTATACAAATGAAGTAATTGAAATCAAGATGGATACAAGAAGTGAAAGAAGTTACATTAATGTCAGAATAAAGTTCAAACTCAAGCCTGAATTCATCTCTAAACCACTGTTGCTGTTCACTCAATTTTCTGACTTGAACAGCTGAATAAATGAAAAATGGATGTATAAATGGGTGGATAGATGGATGGTTGGAGGAATGAATAGCGGGTAGATGGGTGGGTGAATGTATAGGTGGATGATAGAGAATACATGGATGGGTAGATGAGTGGATGGATGTATGGATGGATGGATGGATGGATGGATGAATGAATGGATGGGCAGACCAGCAGCTGAGACAATGAACATGTTTGGGTGATAAGGGTGATGAGTTCAGCCTTGAAAATGTTGACTCTGTGGTACTGGATAGAGTAAGGATGACTGTGTCCTAGAACCAGAGGAACATATGGACCTAGAAAGCAAAAACATTTTCTGGGCTGAAGGTATAGAATTTTAGCATTAATTCACCTCCCTGAGCCTGTTTGCCTTTCAATGAAGGAGGAGGAGGAGGAGGAGGAGGAGGAGGAGGAGGAGGGAAGGAAGAAGGAAGAAGAAGAAGGAAGAAGGAAGAAGAAAGAAGAAAAAAGAAGAAGGAAGAAGAAAGAAGAGGAAGGGGAAGGGGAAGAAGAGGAAGAAGAGGAAGAAGAGGAAGAAGAGGAAGAAGAGGAAGAAGAAGAAGAAGAAGGAGGAGGAGGAGGAGGAGGAGGAGGAGAAGGAGGAGGAGGAGGAGAAGGAGGAGGAAGAGGAGGAGGAGGAGGAGGGAAAGAAGAAGGAAGAAGAAGAAGGAAGAAGAAAGAAGAAGGAAGAAGAAAGAGGAGGAGGAAGAGGAAGGGGAAGAGGAAGAGGAAGAAGGGGAGAAGAAGGAGAAAAGGAAGGAGGAGGAGGAGGAGGAAGAGGAGGAGGAATAAGAGGAGGAAGAAGAGGAAGAGGAGGAACAATACTTTCTTTGAAGAATTTTTGCAAGTGTTACATTTCACTTCAAAGTAGCGTTTCTGGATTTCTCCCAGTTGACAGGGCTCAGATGATGAGAAAAACAACTCACAAAAATCACTATAATGAGGCTTTCTGTTTTGTTCATGCAATGCCCTGTATTTGAGCTTGATAAAAGTCATGTCCTGGAGCAGATGACCATGCGGAAAAGAGAGACAGCAAAGATGATGAGAACACAGGTTTAGCTGAATTTAGTTGGCCCATTGCATCATGGAAACTCCATATGGCTGAGTCCCACCACCCACAGATGGCAAGAACATCTGGACTCACTTTGGATCCAAATCATCAGTCTCTTTTGGCACCTACTTGGCCTAAGATTGAGTCCAAATGGAACTTGGGTTTCCCTGAGATCTTAGGACTTCTCCATACTGGAAACCATCTTGCTTTCATATTATATCATAATATTTTGATTTTGTTCAAGTGACTGAAGAGTAACTGAGTCAGAGCTTAATCAAACAGAAGAAATGGAGTAGGAACAAACCATGTTATCAAATGCCTGAGGACATGAGGATATCCTAGGAGGCAGAAAGCAGAGTTCACCACCGAAATAAAGTAAAATAAATAACCCTTGAGAAAGTCAATGGGAAGGGAAATATTTCTTTTATTAATAAGGGAAAAGTCCACAAATAGAAAAGGCCCCTGAAGAAAGGAGGTACTGCATAGTGAGAAAGAGATATGGCTTGACCTCTAAGAAACACAAGTTATTTCTAATTTCTGGTTCCTAACCCTGATGCTGAGAGGCTCTGGGATCTTGAGCAAGGGACCAAGACCCTCTGACTTTCAACTGTCTCACCTGTGAAATGAGGATAGCTATGTGACTGATAGAGGACAGTTTATCAGTACTTTTGGGGTTGAAATGGCAGAAACCCGGCTCAATGTGGCTTAATCAAAAGTGGGGGTGTACTGGGCCTTTAAACTCCTAACATGGCAAAGTCTACTGGATCCAAGGACTCAAGCATCATCACAACTCTCCTTCCTCCTCTAATCTATACTTCTCTGCACATCTTGACTTTTTTGCTCTTAAAACTAACATTTTCTGAGAAACTGGAATGGTGAGGACTAAAGCCCTTAGACACTTCTCCCCATCTTCACTGGCAGAGAGGAAAGGACTGTGCCCTCAGTTCCCTGGGAAGAAGTCTGATTATCTTAGTGTGGGTAATATTCCTGTTTTTAGATCAACACTCTCAGTCATGCCCTGGGGATTCAAAGTCTTAGAGGAAGGTCACAGCTCATCTTTTGACCACCTGTTAGAGGCTGGTAGGAGGAAGAAGTGAGATGTGAGTTTCTAGGATGGGAATATTGGTCCCAGAAGTGAAAGGCACTGAACAGATAAAATAATAAATACCTAATATAGGTTCTTTCATCACAGGGATATTGAAAGAGTTAAATTTCATAACAGATATAAATGTACTAGATAAATGTCACTATGATTAACATAATAGCATGTTATTAATATCTTGTTACTTAAAATATTAATAAAATAATGGAAAATTCCAAAATGAGAGGTAGGTACATTTTTCACAGATGTAAAGGAATTATTATTACCAAGTAAGGGCCATAATCAACATTTGTTGATATTTCAAGAGGTTGCTATCTTTCTCACCATTATATTATGATTTATAATACAAATACATGTATTTTGATCTTTGTCCCCAGTTCTTGACACAGAGCTCCTAAAGCCTTTATAGTATCCTGATTGAAGGAAGTGTCTGACACAGAGCTCCTAAATCCCCTGGAACCTATCCTGGATGATAGGACTGTTAGTGGGCTCTTGGATTGAAGGCTGTCACCAGAGAGACCAAGTCATGATTGGAAACTTGGAATTTTCAGCCCCTATCCCTCTCCTGGAGAGGAGAGAGGAGCTGGGGACTGAATTCATAATCAATCATGCCTATGTGATACAGTCTTCAGAAAAGTCCCTAAACAATGGAGTTTAGAGAACTTTCAGGTGGCTGAACATGTGGAGGTGCTGGGAGGGTGGTACACCTAGAGAGCTCCTCACTCCTTTCCCTGGATCTTACCCTTTGTACTTCTTCATCTGGCTGTTCATCTGTATTCTTTACCAAATTATAAACCATTGTGTGTTTCCCTGAGTTTTGTGAGTCATTCTAGCAAATTATTGAACACAAGGAAGGGGTCATGGGAACCTCAAATTATAGTCAGTCACTCAGAAGTATAGGTAATAACCTGGGACTTGTAGTTCGGGCCTGAAGTTGGACTAAGTCCTTACAGGACTAAGCCCTTAACATGTGGGGTCTTGGCTAACTTCAGTTAGTGATTGGATTGGATTGGATTGGATTGGATTGGATTGGATTGAATTGAATTGAATTGAATTGAATTGAATTGAATTGAATTGAATTGAATTGAATTGAATTGAATTGTGGGACACTGTCTTAGTTCGTTTGTATTGCTATAAAGGAATACCTGAGGATGGATAGTTTATAAATAAAAGAGGTTTATTCGGCTCACAGTTCTAATGTCTGGAAAAGTTTAAGATCAGGCATCTGGTGAAAGCCTCAGGTTGCTTCTACCCATGGCAGAAGGCAAAGGACAGCCAGCACGTGCAGAGGCCATATGGTGAGAGAGGAAGCGAGAGAGAGCAAGGGAAAGGGCCAGGCTCTTTTTAACAAGCACCTTTCATGGGAACTACTAGAGTGAGAACTCACTCATTACCATGAGGACAACACGAAGTCATTCAGGAAGGATCCATGCTGATGGCCCAAACACCTCTCACTAGGCACCATCCAACATTGGGGATTAAATTTCAACATGAGGTCTGAAGGGAACGAACAAACCAAACTATAGTAGACAGCGAGTTTATGTCCACTGGAGAATTGCTTAATGTGAGGGAAAACCCACACACATTTTGGTGGTCAGAAATATTCTACATTGAGAGTATCATGCAAGAAAATAGTTTGGTTGTTTTTTTACCACTATACATCCACCATGAGAAATAAAGGTATGGCCCAGAGCACGCAGAGAGGAGGCTCACCTTTGAACCAGAGCACCAAAGTGTGGGCCATTGATTCAACCAAACCATCTGAGTGTCAAACCTATTTCAAGGTTAGTGCTGCACTGAGAAGCAGTGATAAACTAGGATTCACCCTTTCTGCAGTCAGCCGGCAGCCTGGAGGGGAGAATGATGGATATGATTGCTCCAGTTCTGTGTAATACAACCCTTGAAAGAGAAATGCTCTGGGCACTGTGGCTGTATTCACCGGGACAACCCCATAGTCCATCCAGGCTAACACTATCTTATAAGACCAACAAACAAGGCTTGGAGACACTGTGGTCACCCCCTATGTAGGGAGACTATGCATTTGATTTGGGTTTCCCAGGGACAGTCTCAGTTTTTACCTGTTGATTTGGGTTAATTATCAATATCCCTCTCCACCTTCCCTTTCAAAAGAGACACAGTTTGAACAATAGATCACCCAATCCCTATGGCTTTCAACCACTAATATGGGTGGCCATGTTTCAGACATTTCAAATGTAATGAAGAGAGTGCCACCTTGGGAGGTAGGTCTAGGTTAAAATCTCAGCTCTGCCATGTATATCCTGTGTGATCTTAGAAAACATACTTCAAACTCCTGAGCCTAAAACTCCTTTTCTGTGAAACGAGCAGCCTATTCTGCATGGAGAAGGATTTTGTACAGGAAGGTTGCAGAATAGATTATAAATCCCTACTCAAATAATAGATGCACATCCCAATATATGGCACTATCATCAGTCCAGTGGCTCACTCAGGTCAAAACCCTAACAGAGTTAAATCTTGGATTATCTTTTTTTGCTTAGTCTCCAACATTCAATCCATCTACAAGTTATGGCAACTTTGTCTCCCATATTTATCCTAATGATGGCAGCACTTTGGACTCAAAGAAGAAAGGCTGCCACAAAGCATATTATGTCACCTTTTGAAAGCCACAGCCACCTCTGACCTCAATGTCTAACCAATTTGTGCAAATGCCAGGGACTGTCTGCCACCTGCAACACGATCATCTTTTCTATTCAAGTTAGGAAGAGATTCAGGGACTCTCTACTCATATGTCCTTCCCAGACTTCCACCACTTCTTAGGGCAGATAGTGTCCTTGAAAGTGCAAGCGTTGAGCTCAGCTCTTACAGATCATCTCAAAACACTTCAGGGTCAATTTTTTTCTACCTTAACCACAGATGAACGTTCCAATGGGGTTATGTGTTCCTACTAATCATTACCCAGGTCTTTTTCACCATGTTGTCCATTTTCCCTTCAAATCACGAGAGATTTCTCTACATCCGCTCACTCTCTGAAACCATCAAAAGACGAAGGGGAAGAAACCCAAAAAAGTGTGTTATTAGCATGGTAAAGTGGAGTAGCCCTCGGCCAGCTGTCAGGAAACCCAGTTTCCAGCCTTATTCTTCTTGGGCGGTCTGTATAGACTTAAACATATCCTTTCCCACATGAACCTCAGGTTTTCTAACTGTAAGGTAAGTAAAGCAGGATTCAATCCTCTCTAATGATTTTTTTTTTTTTTTTTTAGACGGAACCTCGCTCTGTCGCCCAGGCTGGAGTGCAGTGGTGCGATCTCGGCTCACTGCAACCTCCGCCTCCTGGGTTCACGCCATTCTCCTGCCTCAGCCTCCCAAGTAGCTGGGACTACAGGCGCCTGTCACGACGCCTGGCTACTTTTTTGTATTTTTTTTAGTAGAGACGGGGTTTCACCGTGTTAGTCAGGATGGTCTCGATCTCCTGACCTCGTGATCTGCCCACCTGGGCCTCCCAAAGTGCTGGGACTACAGGCATGAGCCACTGTGCCCAGCCTCTAGTGATCTTCTGGCTCTGTTTCATCATTAATGACTGTGGTGAATTGGAGAACAGTTAGAAGAACTTCTAATTTTCCCCTAAGAAGGTGTGTCTGGCTGTTTCTCCTGCTTTCATCTAAACTCTCATTTCATCATGCTGTATTGTTGCTTTCTACTTGTGTAATGGGTACGGATTTCAACTTCAAACTGAGGCAGGCAAAAATGGGGCTTTATTTTTCTATGACCAAACTTAGCTTCTATCTTTGAGCCCCTATCTCCTCTGGATAGTAGGAAACATAATTTTGCCAGTTCAGGGTAAGCTCAGTCACTGTTGAATTTTCACCATCTCATTTGTATCCATTTACATTTCTCACTCTCCTTTTTCTCTTTCCCTTCTCCTAAGGAAGATCTAAATGTAGAGGCCTTACATGCCACCCTGGCATCCAGGAAGAGGTACCGGTTTCCAACTTTGTGGAGGCTTCTACTGACAGGTAGAGCACTCACCTGTATTTGATTTATTGGTTTTATTTATGCTTGATACACTTGCTCCTCAGGGGTCCACATCGACATCCATAACCCCCTCGGTTTTCCCAGGACAGAGGCACACCAGGCTCTCTGCATCTCCCTTTCCCTGGCCACAAGCCATCTCTTGAGTGTCTGGCCCACCGAGAGAGATGTCCTGCAACAACTGCTGGTCTTCCATGTCCAGGTTACTGCTGACCCTTGGCAAGGCTGTCTCCTTCCAGAGTGCCAGATGAGAGTCTAGCTGATCTTGGTTTCTGAACATGCATCTGAGGCGTCTATGGTTTTCTCCCTGGGACTCAGGCTGGGAGACCTACCTTGGGGTCCTCTTAGAAACACTCATGTGTGCCTCGCTCTCTTCATTCTCCTCCTACTTCCCTGCTTCACCTCCCCTACAGGACGTTTGCCAAGTCTGGGGTGGAAGGCGTGTTTTTTTCCCAGTGTACGTTTATGAAACAAACCATTACAGTGGCTTTTTATGGAGTCAAATGTTTTAACTAGAAAGAAGAAGAGGAAGAAGAAGAAGAAAAGAGAGTAAGAGAAGGAGGAGGAGGAGGAAGCATTTTATGTCTCAAATTTCCAGACTCTTGCAATTATAAGCCTTAATTTTAAAGAAATTTATTCCATTATGGGTCTCAAGATTTGTTTTGGAATCTTCTACCAATAATTTTTCTTGGCTATAGATAGTCTCGTCCTGAGTGATAGGGCCATGTTCTCTGGATAGTGAAAGTGAATGAGTACCAGGAGGTGGAGGAGCGTGAGGTGGGGGAAGGTAGTTCTGGCTACTGTCTCAGGATATTATTGTGCCACCGTAATTGCCTGCCTTGCCCGTGGCCCCTGAGCCCCTTACAGACAAACGTGTGATCATGATTGTCTACTCTGAACCTCTAGGCCTGGCCCAAAGGCTCGGAGTGTGCAGAATAATTTTCTTGTAATATCTCAGACATAGAATGTCCTGTCTCTTCTTCACATTTTCTTTGACCTGAGAACTTGTCATTACATTTTAGTTTCTCCAAGGATCAAAGGAAAGAATAGGGAAGTAATCATTTTCCTTTCTTTTCAGAGTAACATGACAAAAAAGTTGCATCTGCCTTTGTCTGATCATAGACTATACTGGTCAGCATCTTCACCCGCCTCTGTGGATGCCCTCTCTGAACGATTAGCAAGGAAATGCCATTTGTGAGAAATGTTCTGCATCCAGAATACACAGTGAATTGTCTGTGCAGAGGATAAATATTAGAGGAGATTTAGACTGATAAGCACTTAAAAAAAAAAAAAGGTATTCTCAGGGGTAATACAGAGAATGGGGCGCCCAGGGAGGTATAGCCAGAGAGATCTAGCAATAAGCATGAACAGAGGCAATGTGAAGGAGAATGAGCACTGGCAGGGTGGTCCTAAATCTACCCCCACCTGAAAATAATTGTGTCATCTTAACCTTATGGGTGAGCATGGATCCTGGTGCTAAAAGCCAAGGCCTTTCCCCCTAGGATCCAGGACCTAGGCTGACTAACATCAAAATTGCGATTTTTTTTTCACCCCTTCTGTTTCAGCACTTTCTCCCATGAAGGCAAATAGAGGTCTCATCCTTTCCACACCAGAATCCCCAGTTCCTTGGTGTTCCTCCTGTTCTCCACTCCTGACCTTTCTCCCCTGTTCCTCCAGTCAGTCTAGTGCCTCTGACCACTTCTCTTTCAACCTATCAATGTGCTGAAGTCTTTCTCAGTCCAAAAACACTCTCCCATGACCCTGCCTGGCCTCCTAGCTACTGTGCTGTCTTGTCCTTCTAGCCAAGCTGGGGAGAGTAGGCTACAATGACACTCTCATCACTGCCTCTGCTCTGATCACTTCAGCCCACTGCAGTTCTGGCTCCTGGCTTCTGGGTCCAGAGACCATGAGCCCCACAGGACAAATAATGTCTCCCCTGTTCTCTCTGACCTCCAGCACGGCGTCTGGCAAGACATGTTTGATAGATCCACAGGCGCCTGAGCAGGTGCATGGGTGACCGTCTGGCTGGTTGAGCTACTGGGAGATCCATTCAAGGCAAATCTCTCAGATGGATTTATTAATATTTTAAACTTAGAAGAGGGAAAAAGCAAGTTATATCAAACTGTCTTTTTATTAAAAATCTGAATAGCTAAGTGGCATCTGTCATGCAGTATAACAAGGACAAAGGTCTTAAGACAGGATGGGACTGTTTCCTTGCCTCAGGCAGGCATGTTGCTCTGAGAGATAATTTGGGATCTGGGAGAAGAGCTAGAATGAGGCAGTGTCTCTGAGAATCAGAGCACCATCAGCAGCCAGCAACTGGTGATGAGGAAGAAGGTGGTGGACTCGAGGCATCACGTGTCCTCTCTGCTGGTGTCCTTTGCTTCAGCCCATTCAAGGTGATAGAGAGCTGTGTCCCCTTTGCTGATGTGACACAGGGCTGGGAAAATTAGGAGAGAGGAAGGATCAGTGGACTCAGGGAGGAGGGTACACGCTGCACACATCTGCAACAGCATCTACAGTGTGATGTCGCACAGGTGACGCTCTCTCTCTGAGCCTCCCTTGTGTCCAGAGAGAAACACAGAAAACAATCCCCGTTGCACAGGGCTGTGGGGAAGGTAAGGGGAGATCAACATCTAGAAGCCAGGCCCAGTGCCTGGTGGACATCTGCTCCCTTCCCACCTTCAGGATTCCAACTCCCTGAGAACACGCAGCAGACAGTGATGTTTTAGACCTTGGTCCCTTGTGCCAGTCAGAGGTGTGAATCCTGTTAGCTTTTCATTTGCAACATTTGGACAACAAGAATTCCAACTCCTTTCCAGTTTGCACTGCTGTGGATGACTCGATTCTGCTAGTTGCTGTAGGTAGTCTATCCCCTTTCCTCAAAGGTAGGCCCACCAGACCTGGGATTGGGCCTGCCATGACCCCCACTGTGTGCCCGCCACCTGGCATGAAATAAAGACTCCAAGTATGTTTTCAATATTCAAGGAATACCCATTGTTTGCCACTGCTTTACAGTTTATAAAAAGTTTCTGCTGCACCATGTCATTTAACACTTATTGCTGATGAATGAAATGGGCCTTACAGCTTGCTGGTTTGAGGCAACCTGGGTTCAAACAGCCCTTACTAGATATATGACTTTGACCCAATTACTGTTCTAAGCCTCAGTTTCCCACTTTTAACATGAGGATCATGTTAGAATCTACTCCGTAGGTTTTGTGGCAAAAATTGCAAAGATGATAGATGCAGAGAATGTGGTGTAGTGCCCTGCATGTAGCAAGCACCCACCTAGGTCACCTGGGCTTCTCACCAGCCTCATTCTACTGATGAGGCCCCTAATTTCCAGAGAGTTGAAGTCAATGGTCCAAGGTCACACAGAGAGTCAGTGTCAAAACCAAGACTGGAATCCATTTTTTTTTAAACTCCAAATGAGTTGCCCATTCTGTTCTATGATTATACCAGCTAACATGTGCTGACTGTTTCCCAAGTACAAAACTATGCTAAGCACTTCTCATGTATTAGCTCTTATAATGCCTAAGACAATCCCAAGACAGTTCTATAATTATCCCCATTTTACCAATGAGAAACCAAGACCCAGATATTAAAGTAACATGCCCAAGGCCGCAGGGTTCTTCCACGGCCAAGCTGGGTGCCCATCCTGGCAGCTGGGGAGCTCCTGCCCTCCTGCTGAGCTGTCTTCCCCTCAGTGTGGGCTGGAGCCTGCCAGCCAGAGACAGCTGGTTGTTAAGTATCCAGGAATTTTTACTGCCTGCTTGTTAAATCCTTGTTAGCTAGAAATTGGTCACGGTGGGAGTATAGACACCACAGCAGCTGGCACACACTGCAGATCAGGGCTTTTGTTGTTGTTGTTAAACCTGAGGACGAGTTTGCCAGCCTCCTCTCTTTTTAACTCTGCTGCACAACTTATACTTGGGAGATGACTTTTTCCCAGTCTGAAGTTACTCTTCATTGGGAAAACTTAGGGGGAAAAAAAGCACAGATGGTGAAGAGAGTTTTTCTCAACCTAACGCAGTTGTCTTCTCTCATCAGAGCTGAAAGTGTGTGGACTGATGATGTCATCGAAGGCTTAATTGGTCCCCTGCCCATAGATGGCTGCTAAGTTCCTGCACTAATGAGAAGTATGCCCATCCTTGGCAAGTGACCACCTGCTTCTCAGCCCAAGAAGGTATAAGCTGGTAGTCATAGCGTGTAGTTAACTCACATCCAATGGGCACTCCATAGAGAAGGTGGCATATTCCTCCAGCATTTATTTGCCCCATTAACCAAGCTCCCACTCTGTGCTTCTTCATGCCAGGCACTGAGTTACACTCTGGAGGCTCAGAGATGAGTCAATAGTCAACAACGGTCTTGTCCTCAGGGATCTCGCAGTCTTACAGAAGAGACTGACAGAGCAGAAAACAATTTGGGGTCTCTGTAGAAAGTGTTGGAATTTCTATGCACAAGGTACAAGGGGCGCACCCAGGAGGAGAGAGGACTTGTATCTGAATCAGGGAATCAAAGAAGGCATCACGTGAGTGGGGATATCTGAATATGAAAGAGCTTAAGGATGGTTTCCCAAATAATAAAAATAAAAGGGCATTCCAGATAGAAAAAACACTGTGTGCAAAAGCCAGTAAGGATAGGAGAACTGTGTGTTTTTTATATCCTTACAGAAGTTTTAACTATCTGGAATTAATGATTCAAGTTGGATTAGCAAAGGTGATGAGAGGGAAGAGATGGCCAGAGGCTAAGGTACAAAGGCCTGGAAGATAAGATGTATTCGTCAGTTATCTATTGCTGTGTAACAAAGCATCCCAGAATTGAATGGCTTAAAACATCATATTGCTTATTATCTCTGTATCCATAATCTGGGCATGGCTCAGTTGGGTGCTTCTGACTCAGGTTTTACCCTGCAGTTACATTTGACGTCAGTCAGGGCTGCAGTCATATGAATGCTTAGATTTGCTTTCAAGGGAGCTCACACACAAGGTTGGCAAATTGGTGCTGGATCTTGCCTGAATGTCTCTGTTCTTCTCCACATGGGCCTCTTCATGGAGCTGCTTAGGTGTCCTCACAACATGGAGGCTTGATTTCTCCTGAGTGGGTTATTCAATGTAGAAGGAGTGGTGTGCCCACCATGATACCAGGATCATGGAGGACCATCTTGGAGGATGACTATGGCATCAAATCAGGAGTTTATCTTATAGCTGATGGGAGGTGTTGGAATGGGAAGCAGGAGTAGATGCTCTTCTTAAGCATCAAAAGCTGCCTTGTCAAGCAGTGAGTTGACTAATGCAATTTACTCACACTCAGCATTGCATCTTGACTCCTGGAAATTCTCTTGAAATCCTCAGATAAGTTCCACCACTTGTTATTTGTGTGACCTTGGGCAAGTCATTTTCTCTCTCTTAGATTCAGCTTTCTGTTGTGTAAAATAGGGGTTCTTTTACCTGTCTCACAGGATTATTGAAAGGCTTAGCAAAATAAGACATTCAAAAGATTTAGCACAGTGCCAGGCACTTAGTTAAATAAGGAGCAGTTATTAAGGTTATCAACATGACAGAAATCAACACTTTAAATTGAAGCAAACGCTGCATATTCACCCATTCCCTAGAGGGGGGCAAACAGTTCCTCTGAGCCAGGACTTCCATACTTGCAAAAGCCAATGACCTACCGTTTCACTGTAGGAGGGTGAATTTAATACATGGGCTCCTTGGTAATGTTGAGTAATTTGTACAACTTTTTGTTTTTGGACTCATTCTTGAATGAGGATAGAGCTTTTATGTCAAAAGGAAGGTTCAGTTTTACTGAGAAGATTCCTCTTGTGGAAGGCCCTCAGCAAGACCCAGGGCCTTTGTAAGTGGGCACCACTGATTTGGAAAGTCCTCAGTGATGTCACTGGGGACAAGAGTATGACAGGATCTCTGAATACAGAAATACTCTAGGACTCCTCCTCCTGGTAGAAGAAACGAAAGAACAGTGTTCTTCCATAAAAGCCTTGTTTCCAAATGATTTTGCTCTTAGCTTCCCAGAGATTGGTCCCCTAGGCCACAGATTCTCCTTTATGGCAGCAAAGTATGTTGAGCTTTGCCTCAATCTTGAGGCTTAGCTTCTGAAGGACAGGGCTAGGAAGTGAGCTTACCTCAGCCAGCCTCTGTATCCTGCCCTTGACACATGCATGCCACACCTTCCCTGACTTCTTAGCAGTATTCCCTTCCTCTCTATGGGCCTTACCTGTTGGTGTTTGGAAGTTTATTAAAGCTGATGAAGACTTTAAATGTGTATTCTTCATAACTTGTACGCTTTTTTGTGTGTTTTGATGCTACAGAAATAATAGCACAAACAAAAATACCCATGGCAGCATTCTTATAATAACCAAAGACAGCGAAGAAACAAAGTTAATGTCAAAATTATGTAAAAGTTTAAATACTTTATGATACCTCTAGACAATTGAAACTAAGCCTGCACTAAAATGAATGCACCCAAGAGAAAGGAAATCAGGCATAGACACAAAGACTTGCATGGGAAAGCTTACAGCATCATTCATAGCAGCCAAAGGTGGAAACAGCCCAGGTGCCCATCAAGTGGTGAATGAATAAGCAAAATGTGGCATACCCATGCAATGAAGGGATACTCAGCAATAAAAGTAACAACGTGCATGCTACGGCATGGATGAACTTCAAAAACTTGATACTAAGTGAAAGAAGCTTTATGCAAAGACCACATATTGCATGATTCCATTTATATGAAATGTCCAGGACAGGCAAATCCATAGAGACAAAAAGATTAGTGGTTGCCTGGGGCTGACAGGTAAGGGAGAGTCACCATGAGTGAGCACAAGGTTTCTTTTAGGGATGATGATCCCTAAAAGATTTGTTCTCAAATTGGATTGTGGTGATGGTTGCACAACTTTATGAATTTACTACAAATAACTTGTACATTTATTTGAGCTGTATACTTAAAATGGGGGAATTTTATGGAATATAAATTATACCACAATAAAACTGTCCAAAAGAAAAAGGAATGCAGCCAATCTTTGTATGTTAACCTAGGCAGATGTCTAGGATAGTGGTGACACAAAATAGAGCCAATTGCACATTAATATAGAGAGCAGTATTGTATTTTTTTCTTTACACACAAAAGGGAAAAATCTGTATATATGTGCATTCATTCACATTTGCAACAAAACTCGGAAATTTCAGAAAAGACATTGTATTAGGCAGGGATCCCTAGAAGGATAGAACTAATAGAATAGATGTGCATATGAAGAGGAGTTTATGAAGGAGAATTGACTCACACGGTCATAAAGGGAAGTCCCACAGTAGGCCGTCAGCAAGCTGAGGAGCAACAAAGCCAGTCTGAGTCCCAAAACCTCCAAAGCAGGAAAGCCAATAGTGCTGCCTTCAGTCTGTGGCTGAAGACCCCAGAGCTCCTGTCACATCACTGTTTTGTAAGTCCAAGAGTCCAAAAGTTAAAGAACTTGGAGTCTGACGTTCGAGGGTGGGAAGCACAGAGAGAAAGATGCAGGCCAGAGGACTCAGCGAGTCTGCTTACTCCACTTTCTTCTGCCTGCTTTAGTCTCGCCGCGCTCGCAGCTAATTAGACGGTGTCCACCCAGACTGAGAGTGGGTCTGCCTCTCCCAGTCCACTGACTTGAATGTTAATCTCCCTTGGCAACACCCTCACAGACACACCTAGGACCAAGACTTTGCATCCTTCAAGCCAAGCAAGTTGACATTCAATATTAACCATCACAGACATGTACCAGGAACAGCTGAGGTGGGCTGTGGAGGGACAGTCAGTAGCCTGGACATTGACTTTGCCCCTAAAAGCTGACTACACATTTATTCTGCTCCCTTGGTGAATGTTTCATTAATTGCCTATGATAACTTTAAAAAAAAAAAAAAAGCTCTTACCCTCATACAAGTTGTTCTTTTGATTGCTGAGAAGCAAATCACATTTTTTAGTTCATCTTTTGGGTTATAACTGTATGCAAAAGACCATCCTTGAACAGTTTATCTATGACCTAGATCAGAGAGTTCTCAAACGTAAGCATGCATCAGAATCACCAGGAGGGCTTGTTAAATACAGATTGCCAGGTCCTAACCCTGAGTCTTTGACTTAGTAAGTTTGAGGTGGGGCTAAATAATTTGCATTTCTAATACATTTCTAGGTGACGCTATTGCTGCTGCTCTGGGTACCATACATTGAGAGCTGATGCTCTAAATACATTAGAAAGTGTAGCTAAGTGTCAAACAGATGAGAGTTCAGGTTCCAGCTGCACCTCCAAGTCACTTGACCTTGGGTAAGTCATTTTGTCCTCTGAACCCCGGTTTCCTTGTTTGTAAAACAGAGATAATGCCATTGGGCATTACCGGAGACAGACATTTGCCTAGCACTTGACACTTTCCCATGTAGTGCCTGTTCCCTCCAGCTCTCTCGTGAACCACAATGCTTGCATACTTAATTAATGGTCACGGTAATGAACACAGTGGCCAGAACACAGCTGTGGAATCAAACGGAGATAGGAATCAACTACAGTTCTATGACTTGCCAACTGTGAGGACCCCAGTGAGTTCATTAGCCTCTTTGAGCTTCATCTTCCTCTTTTTAAAAAATTGTGACAAAATCGTATCAGCATCTACCTTATAGTGTTTGAAATATTATTGTATACCTGGCACATAATAAGCACTGGGTAAAGGAAAGTGTTTACTACTGGCAGTTTCTCTGGGTCAACAGAAACTCTGCTGTGCCACAAAGATGTGCCCAAGGGATGTAAAGTGTCCATAAAGAATCAGACATTGAGGGGACAAATAAATATCCAAAAAGTTTACATTTTGAAGGTATAAGACAAATTTTCAAGAGGAAAGGTTAATAATGTAATACATTTGTTTTGAAAATAATTAATACCCATGGAGATGAAATAAAGACTGTGTTGAGGTCTTAGATCCTTCAACATCAGAGAAGACACACAAAATTGATCCAAAGGCTGGAGTCAATTTCCGAATTTCCCATGGTCATTCGCAATAATGGACTGCTTGTTCAACAGTCCATGATTTCTCTTGGAAACCATGGTGTTGGCCTCATCTCTTTATATAAGGGAATTGGGAGCCAGAAGGACTAAGTGAACTGATGTGAGGATTGGAAAAGTCAACCTAATAGTTCATTTGTCTCTGACCCTTTGCCTAGCCTGGGGCAAAACTACACATATTCATTTGCATGGTTTTTATTTTGCTCAATTCACTTAATCAGAAGAGTAGTGATGGCAAATTAAAACACGTGCCATTGATCTGATACATAAATGGGGAGAGATGGGCAAGTGCAGAGAGAAGAGCAGGTGAGTGACAGTGGGTGTGACCCTTTGCAGTCCTGGTTTTGAGCAGTGACCTCAGTGTTTGCTGAACTATATTTGAACCAATGCAGTGGAAAATATCTTTTGGTAGACCTGTAAGCATAATCTCAACCAAAACAATAGAACAGAAATATGCAGATGATTTTAAAAAGAAAAAAAATACTTTTAATAAATAAATCCAGCACTTTCCTGAGTATTCTGTCATCAAGGGATTAGCTCTTACATAGTATCTTGGTTTCAGGTTCAGCAAGTTTATTTCCTAGTTAGTCAATACAACTTCTTGATGGAGTCGTGTGTGTCTAGTAAAGATCTTTTAGACAATGGCTACCTGGACAGCCACATGGCTGTATCTGCACAGGTCCTTCAAGAGTGGAGGTGAAGAGAATACTGGGGAGGGAGGGATCTGAGTTGAGTCCCAGCTTTATAAAGGTGATAGGTCAGTTCACTTTCTTTCTCTGATCCTATTGCCTTATCCCTAAAATGGGCAGAATGCTTCTCTCTCAAAGCTATAGGGATTAAACAAGATGATGTTTGTGAAATGTCTAGTGCATAGTAAATTCACAGTAAATGTTATTTACTGTGTTATTTAAAGTTGTTATAATTGTCATGAGGCTGTATGAAATGTTCCATTCCTTTGGAATGGTGCTTCTCCCACTGAGCTTTGATTGAGTTAATCAAGTGTAGCAATTACAGATCTGCCTTATTAAATTTTTTTAAAACATCTTTGTTATCAGAAGTGAACAAGTATTAGAGTCCATAAGCCCAGTTAGCAAAGCGCTAATGCAGCAGATCGAAGAAAAGAACAGCATATTTCATTCTAGCAACTATAAGGAAGAGGAAGCAGAGAAGAGAAAGAGGAAATAACACTTTTTGAATTGAGTATCTATTGTGTGCCAGGCACTGTCCTAGATTTTGCATAAATAAATTGCCCAGGGTCACACACAACTAGGAAATGGCAAAGTCAAGATCTGAACTCAAGACTGGTACAGCCCAAAACCTTTGCTCTATTCAGCTCTCTGAGGCCAACACCCCAGCCCTTCAGCCAGGGTCCCTTTTCAACCCACCTTGTGACTTTGTCTTAGAACTCAAAGAATTCATTAGATAAAAGTCTTATTAACAATCAATTCTAAAAGGCCTAATTTCCTACCATAAGTAGCAGATCCCAAACAGAATCTGATCATGGAATCTATTATGCTCTTAAGTATGAATAGGACATGATACAAGCAATGCTGGTATTAAGGCAGTCTCCATGGAGATCAGCAAAAGCGCTCAATTGTTTCAGAAAATGATTAGACCAATTTGTGCCTCTTTCCACCTCCCTGCAGTTGAGTGGCAGGAGGGAAATCAGACCCAGAGATGGCTCCCTGAGCAAGCAAAATGTTACAGTTTGAGCCTCAAGATTTAAGATGGGTGCTTGAGATAGCACAAGTCTTCAAGGAACAAATCAGGATTTCACTGCCAAAGTAGTTAGCATTGGGCTTTCTAAAATACATCTTAAGAAAAAAATGTTTTTCCACTGCATATGGATGACAATCCAAACTCCTATGCATGGCCTAGAAGGAATTACTTCACGACTCCAGCTGCACCAACTTCGTCTTGTATCCCCACCCTCATGCTCACCTCCCTCCAATCACAACAGCATTCTTTTTGTTTTGTTTTGTTTCATTTTTTAGATGGAGTCTCACTCTGTTGTCCAGGCTGGAGTGCAGTGGCACAATCTTGACTCACTGCAACCTCCGCCTCCTGGGTTCAAGCAATCTTCTTGCCTCAGCCTCCCAAGTAGCTGGAATTACAGGCATGAGCCACGATGCCTGGATAATTTTTGTATTTTTAGTGGAGACGGGGTTTCACCATGTTGGCCAGGCTGGTCTCAAACTGCTGATCACAGGCAATGTGCCCATCTCGGCCTCCCAAAGTGTGAGGATTACAGGCGTGAGCCACTGCACCTGGCCCAATCACAACAGCATTCTTTCTGCTCTGGACACACACATCAGGTCACTCGCTCCTCAGAGACTTCGTACCTGCTGTTCCGTCTGCTGGGAATGTTCTTCCAGGCTAGATCTCACGACAGCAAACCCTTCCCGCCATTGGGGTCAGCTCCAATGAAAGTTCCCAGGCACTTCCCTAACCACAGCCCAGTGCTGCCTTCCTTCCCTTCCCCTTCACTTTCTATCACAAACTTTGTTTTCTTTTTCAAAGCGCATTAGGATTTGGACTTTTTTTTTATTGATTGTTCTTTGGTTTTGTTGATGCCTTTTTCTCCAGAATGAAAACTCTGTGAATAAGACCTTACCTGTTTTGTTCACTGCTGTCTCTGCCTAAGACAGAGACTTGCGTTTTGTAAACATTGAATACACATTTTTGAATGAAAACAATAGTATCTATCAGTTTGGAATAAGAAAGAGGAGAGACAGAATGTGAAATAAAACGTGGTTTTATACCTCTGTTTTGTTCTCTGCCTAGAAGGTCCTCAACTCAGGTCCTGAAAACCTGGCAAATTCCTAGTCATCTTCAAAGTCCAATTCAGAAATGCAGTGTATTTCCTGCCATTCTCCCATAAGAGGCAACGACTGACTTTCTGTGTCATCTATCTATCTTGCACCCACCTCTATTTTCACCCCCTGACACTATGCTGTGTTTATTTATGTATGTGTTGGTCTCCCCCACTTGCATATGAGTTCCCCAAGGGCAGAAACAGTCATGTTGATCTTGTGTTTCACAACTGAGACACTGTCTGGCATATACGAGGTGCTCAATCAGTGTCTGGGAAATACATTGCATTGAAATGAAATAAATAGGGAAAGTTATTTTTAAACGTTCTCAAGCCGTAAAGGATAGCCACCTAGTTTATTCCAATTTAACAGCTATTCAACAAAATCCAGAAAATGATGAGACTGCTGAGAAAATGTAGCTTATTTGGAATAAATAAAATTAAGCTTCTGTCTTTAATTGCAGTAGCTTGTAAACTTGGCCAAGACAAACAGTGGCAACAGAGAATTAAGAAGAATAGAAATGTCATGTGCATGTGGCACCTCCTTTCTAGTAAGCCTTATGTGCCATCCTGGGGATTCAGATCACTGGGCATTATCACCCTCTGTCTATGAATGCCTGCCGCACCTTCTGCGACGAGAAGGCTCTGTCCACCTCAAGAACATCTTTGAAGACCCCAGGGCTCCTTTGGGAACGGGGTGGGAGCCGAGTGAAGAGCCCAGGAGCAGGCCTTCTGCTCAGCCATGGAAGACATGACAGATGAGACCTGAAATTGAACCCCTACTCAGTCTGCGACGCCAGGTGTGTCACCCCTCCACATACCTCAACATCTTGCTCTATAAAATGGAGTCATAAGGCTGGGCGCGGTGGTTCACGCCTGTAATCCCAGCACTTTGGGAGACCGAGGGGGGTAGATCACGAGGTCAAGAGATCGAGACCATCCTGGCCAACATTGTGAAACCCCGTCTCTACTAAAAATACAAAAACTAGCTGGGCGTGGTGGTGCGCACCTGTAATCCCAGCTCCTTGGGAGGCTGAGGCAGAAGAATCACTTGAACCCGAGAGATGGAGGTTGCAGTGAACCGAGATCATGCCACTGCACTCCAGCCTGGCAACAGAGCGAGACTCCGTTTCAAGAAAAAAAAAGAAGATGGAATTGTAGCATCTGCCAGTTAGGACTGTACTGAGGTTCAAATGGGATAACGCAGTGTTTCTCAACGTGCAGAGGCTGCAGAGCATTCGTGGGGTAGAGGTGATCATAGACAGTGCCATACTGCCGATTGCTCCTAGGAAGAGGTCTCCATATGCTGCTGATATCGTTAACACCTCCTCTAACCCATGCTGATCTCCCTTTCCTTTTCCCAAGAGTCAGAACGGAAGGCTTCGAACTCAGAGCCATGATAGACAACCATACACAAAGAGTGGCCACACAGTCCCCACACAAGCCATGAAGACACATGCATGTTTCCTCTACTCTCTGCACATATTCTATTCAACCCCAGTCTCTCCTACATACCTTATTCCATTTCACTCAGTGGAAGCCATTAAATGAAGATCCTGAGAGCTATTTCACAAGTCTTCAACTCCTATTAGCTGGCATCTCATATATAGGAACTTCATGGCCCCCATTTGTCTAGAATCCCCTGGCTTGGTCTTGTTTCCACTTTACTTATTTACTTACTTATTTACTTATTTTGGTCACCTTGTCGCCCAGGCTGGAGTGCAATGGCGCGATCTCGGCTCACTGCAACCCCCGCCTCCAAGGTTCAAATGATTCTCCTGCCTCTGCCTCCTGAGTAGCTGGGATTACAGGCGCCCACCACCACGCCCAGCTTATTTTTGTATTTTTAGTAGAGATGGGGTTTCACCATGTTCACCAGGCTGGTCTCAAACTCCTGACCTCATGATCCACCCACCTCAGCCTCCCAATATATTTATTTTTATAGCTATCTTATAGCCAGTAATGTTGCATTCTTATTTAAGGTGGTGATATGAAGTTTTCTTTTTAAATACATTTGTTCATTTTTTGTTCTAGGAGAGTCAACTAAATGAGGAACTAATACTGGTGGGGCAAAGCTATGACTCAGTGTCCACAGCTGTGACCAGGGATGGGGTGGCAGGTGGGAAGAAGCTGCTACATAAATGACTGGAGTTTGGTAACTGAGTAAAGGTTATGACAGTGATTTGTAAACAGTGAACATGAACCACTGTTGTTCAAATGGAAGGTCCTGTGTATGTCCTCTGATACCAAGTCATTGATTGATCCAAAATGGGAATGTTCCCAATCTCATCATTTTACAAACAGGGCACAGCACAGTGCAGAACAGCCCATGAACACCCAGGATGGCCTGTTTTCCAGTTCTGGGTGTCAGCGAGGGAGAAGAAGCAAACGCTGGGGCATCTCTGCTTAATGACTGATATCCTAAACTTGGCAGAAAGAGGGGTGACTCAATTTTCTTAAACAACTGTTAATTGGATGGACTTTGCAGTGACTTCATTTGCCTAGTGAGATGGCCATGGAGCAGCTCGGGTGTGCAGGAGATAATGAGAGGCAGTCAGTTCCAGTGTCCTTAGATGGAAGGAAGCCTGGGGACTGTCATGTTAGCCAGTTTCTCATCAGTCTTTGTTAGCTCTGACACGAGATGAAAGTCCGATGATGTCCCCTGAAGTAACGAGCTCAGCAGAACTTTGCAAAGGAACACAGGGGGCAGGAGTCACTATGACAAATCACATAAACTGTGTTCTTTCAAGTATGCCTGCATCTAACACCATGAGTGGAAGGCCTAGCTTGAGTGTGAGAGAGTCAGACGTGTATAAAATGACCTAGCAAACAGGTGCTGTGGCCCTGGGGTGGAAGCCTATTTGCAGGAGGAGGTTGGGGCTTCTAGAAAATAACTCAAACTGCATCCATGGATGGGTTGGGCACACACCAGGCACACAGAAAGAAGAATGAGCCAACAATTTGCAGGAGAAACAAGGAGCTTCTGAGAAGCAAATTCAGCTTGAGGTGACCAAGGACAAAGCCTTCATTGCCAGAGAAGAGGAATGATTTTGAGGACAAGGAAGTGCCTGCCACATAGCGGGATGCATAGTGGAAGCATGTGTGTGGAACACACAGTGAGTAAATACATGCGCCTCCAGCTCAAACAACAGAGCTCCCATTATGTGATCCCATCCATTAAACACCTGCTGGGATGAACCACATGCAGTTTATTAATTTGTCTTCTATCATGAAAAGCACTGACAAGGAATTTCAGCTGTCTGTTGTTACTAATTAAATTACCATCCAAATCTGCGTTCTCCTGTCTCAGATGAGCCATGCTGAGGAAAGAAAAGGTATAATGTCTGCAGATTCCCTTACACAAAGCCCCTTGACTTTGCAGGCCAGGTGGCTTGCTTTCACTTGGGAAATAGAAAGGAATTGTCCCTCAGTGTCTCCAAAGAGGTAAGAAAGTAATGCTGACCCTCATCATTGACTCTCACTTTTGCTCTAGGGGAGCTCAGAAATAGTGAAAAAAGACTTTCTCTCTTTCCACACAGTCATCCTGTCATGTTCCCCAGGATTGGCTCTGGACTGTGGGCAGACACCCTGTGTCCAGGTGAGCTCTGAAACCCCAGGGCTTTTCCATCTTCGGGAGAGCTGAATGCAGAGTGAGTCCATTATGAAAGACCTGGGTTAGTGAAGTTCTGAAACTTCCATGTTATTGCAATCGAATGAACCCCCTCAAATTAGAAGGGTTCCTTCTAATTTGGCCAAAGCTCTAAAACACCTCTTGTGCCTCCTTGGATCAGTGGCAACCACCAGTGGGGGTTGCTGTGCCTGCTGACAGTGGGTGCCCCAAGCATCGAACCTGGCATGACTGCAGGGACTGCGCTAACTGAAGCAGCAGGCATGGAGGCCCCTGCAGTGGGCTTGTGTGAGAACCTCTGCAAGACACCATGGTGCATCAAGAAAACCCCTGGGATGGGGACACTTCTCCTCAGTAAATGCAGACGGCCCACCAGGAGAATCTAGTCTTCATGATCTCTGTTGCCTCTTATGTATCCACAAATAATGGGACCTGGCAAAATTCAAGTGGCTCTCACCCAGCAGTCTGGAAACTGAATGCCCCAGGACAGACCGCAGCTCTGGGAGAAGAATCCTGCAACCACTCAGCAGCATGGGATCTTGGGGCAGTTAGGAATCTCCTCTGAGCCCTTCTCTCCCCCGCCTGTTATGGGAGTCATCATATCTCCCTTGGAAATGTGTTAGGAGAATTAGGGAGTAGATGTAACCCTGAGTCAGCTTACACCCAGACAGTTTCTATTTTCATTAGAGCTGCCATTCGAGCTCACCTCAGTGCAGGACTGAGCCTTGCTCTGAATTTCACCCATTGCTCCAAAGCAATAATGTGCAGTGTGCATTTTACCAAAGAGTCCATAGGAAGACAAAGACTGGCTTCAAATCACACACCACAGGGTAGATGACCTCAGATGGCTCTGTTCAATATATCTGATCAGACTGCTGGCAACAGGGTCTTCCACTGGGCATCTTCCACTCCCTGTGCTCAGTCCCATTTCTCCTTCCTCCCCTCCCAATTTCTTACCTCTATGTGAATCTTGTCCAAGTTTTTTTTTTTACAACCCACGGTGAGCTTACTAAAACTTCTTTTTGACAAAGCCAGTCTAATTTTCTCCTTGTAAGGGAATTCTCCGGCCCGCTACTAAACTCTCTCAAAGTGCTAGGCGGTAGATGCACAATAACTAGGATCTTCTTCCCCTTCCCTTCTTATTACTTGGATGTGGAGCCAGGGAGACATAGGCATCGGAAGTCATGTGGCAATTTAGGACATGCCTCTGAGTCAATCTCATTTCTGCAAAGAAATCAGCTCTCAAAAGTACCCACCCAGAGGTAGCTAGGTAGCAGAGAAAACACCAGAACTGTAGCCAGTTCTGGATCTGTCACTGGCTGAAATCGGGGAACTATGTTTATGACTCAGGAAATCAGGTTTTTCAACGGAAATTGATCGGGATAAAGGAGTAAGAATTAATGACTCCGCTCCTAGCAATGTTGCGAGGCTTAAAAGTGGTAAAGACCATGCAATAAATTAGATGCCAATTGAGACTGCCTTCATTATTTTACATACTCCATTAAAAGTTAGCATGCTAAACTTAATAGTTAATTTCCTCTGGAGAGATCTAAGTTTAGCACCTGGCACTGCCATTTATGAACTATACAACTCTGGAGAAACGAACTTACCTCTCTGAGCCTTAGTCTCCTTATGAATAAAGTCATCTGGGGAGGAGGGCATGAGTGGGCATGCATCATGAGCATATGGTGGTTAGTCTCGCTAAGAATATTGTAAGGCTTGACCTAAAGAGATAAATGCAGAGACCAAGTATGTGTCTCTCTCTTTCTATCCTCTCTTTCAATTAATTTTAAATTTTACTCTATTGTTGTAAAATAATAAAAGCTCATTTTAGAAAATTTGAAAAAAAATCATCCATTATTCTCAAATTCAACAACTTATTTAATCAAATTTATCAGTTGTCTTCCATGAATCCAGCTCTTTGCACTGTAGTAGAGCACAGGGCAGATAAGTCCCTGCTGTCCGAAGCTGTCATTCAAGTACAAAGAGATAACCAATGGACAAATAAATAAACAAGAAAATACTAAGTAGTAATAAGCGCTATGATGAAAGTAAAACAGCGATAAGACAGAGATCCAGCTACTCTAGATGACATAGTTAGGAAAGGCTTCCCAGGAAGGTGTGACATTTGAACTGAGATCTGAATGAAGAGAAGCGAATTGTGCAAGGATCTGGGGAAAGAGTGTTTGAGGCAAAGGGTGCAAACAGGGCCAAAGTCCTGAAAGAGAAAGACCTTGATACATTTGAGAAAACAAAAAGAAAGTCCCTGTGTCTGAACTATAATAAGCATGGAAACACTGATGTTAGAAGGGCTTGGACACAGAGGCAAGGGCTAAATGACAGAAGGCCTTGTTGGTGGTGTTAGTAAGAAAGTTGAGTTTTATTCAGGTGTAAATGATGGCCATTGGGAGGCTCACATGTTTATAAGACCCCACTGTGGAGAAAAGATTAGAAGGAGGCAAGAGTGGAAGCAGAAGACCCCATGGAGAAGCAACCACCATAGTCCAGGCAGAAGAGAGAGGAGACCTGGTTGATGGTGAAATTGGGAGAAGAGATAAGTGGGCAGGCTGGGATGTGTCTTGGAAAACTCAGCAGGGCTTGATGATGGATTGGATGTGGGGAATCAGGGAATGTGACTGGTTTTGACCCAAGCAACTGACCGATGAGGAAGCTGGGAGAGGCATAGGTTTAGGGGTCAGGAGGAATAAGAGGAGCTGGGAAAAAGAATCACAGGTCTATTTTGGCAATGTTACATTTGAGATGCCCATTAGGTATCCAAGTGGAGATGCTAGAGAGGCCCCTGACTGTCTGAGCATCAAGCTCAAGGATATGCAGGGACCAAAGACATGGCATTGTGAGTCATTGTCATGTGACTGGTTGAGATGGCCAAGGAAGAGAGGATGCATGAAGAAAAGAGGACCCAAAATAGAACCGTGTGGCACTCCAACTTGGAGAGTTTGAGAAAAGAAGGAGGAGCTGAGAAGAAGCCTGAAAAGGAGCCACTTGTGAAGTGGGAGCAAATCCAGGGGCATGTGGAGTCACAGAAGCTAGGAGGAAAAGGCATTCGGGAGGAACTCAGTCAGATGCTCCTGGAGGCCGGCAAGGCAACGCAGTGAGCCACTGCTGCGCTGGGGACCACGGAGGTCACTAGGGGCCGGGGCAACTGCACGCTCCCGACCACATCACACTGCCTCTCAAGAAAAGCATCTGAGACCACAGGACAGCCCACCAACACAGGCTGTGAGTGTGGCTCCAGGGCCTCCTCCCCTTTTCCTGCTGATCCACTGGCGAGAGAAGCGTCTCTAAGAAGAGCTCATGGGCTCTGTGGTCATGGCTGCCAACAATCCTTTCTCCCTCCCCACCCGCCTCCTCCCCACTCGAGCCCGGCCCTGTGAGACTTCTTGAAATGTTCCCAGACTGTGGGGCAGAGGCAGGCTGACTCAGATTAAAAGGATTACTCATTTCTCGCTGAATTTGTATTTTGTACAGAATTCTAAAAAGCTTTCTTGATTGTTGTTCGTTTATTTAAAAAAGCAAAGTATTGTGGGTATTTCCCTGAAAATAAATAATCCAGATATCCGGTGCTCCTATTTGTAATCTGCCAACAGCATCGGATAATTTTTCAAAGCTATAAATAACACTGGGAGCTCGATTCTAAGAAGTCATTAACTGTAAGATACGTGAGCATTGAATTTCTTGGAAACATTGAATAAACATATAAATGCTGCTACTGGAGTTAAATTTTTGTGATTATGAAGCATGTGTTTCTGTTTTATTATGTGATTTTGAGAAACCCAGAGCTCATCAAAGTTATTTGCGTTAACTAAGATTACTAATGTCATGTATTGAATCATAAAGACTTTCTCTCTGAGAATAAACAAAATTCCCACAAACTTAGTAAAAGCAAGATTATTCTGTAGCCATGGTAACAAGTAGCCATAGGAGCAGATTTTAAACTTGTCCAAATTGATCAACAACAGCTTGCCTCAGAGAACCTGCTTTTACAAGTCAACCAGTCAGTATCTGCCCCTCACTTCTGAAAATCCACCAAACAGGAACAAACTGTTCTGGAGTTTTCTGGACAACCTCTATAAGACAATGCCTTTGAGTGCAACCAGCCACCAACAGCCAAACTACACCTCCACAAATATCAACCTGCTTATGCTTCTAAAAATCTACCAATCCCTAAATTCCCTGCTTCTCAAAACTCTGTACAAGATCAGCAGCCTGAAAGCCTGCCTGGCCAGCATGGCTGTCCCTTCCTACAGGAAGTGATCAATTCAACTGTGTCTTTTCCTTTCAGGTTTTGAATTATGACCTCATCCTATGAATTCTATGTTTCATGTTTGAATGTTGGGAGGATCCACCAATTCATTGGTTCATCAAACCTGTCTCTGTGCTTGGTCCTGGAGACCCAAAGGAACGGTCCATGTCCAGAGGAACTCTTAGCCCTGGAAACACGTGACTGGAATGTGGCATAATCATCACAATACCAGAAGAGTATGCCAAGGGCTACAGAAAACCAGACCAGGAAGTAAACTTGGTTTGGGAGAGGAAGGACAGGGAAGGATCCCAAAGACAATGTTTAGATTGGCATTTCCATAGTAAATATGAGTTTTCCAGATAAAGACAAGTGGGAGGGCATTCTAGGCAGAGGGACAACATGGGCATAAACATGAGGACAGGAAGGAGCAAACCAGATTCAGAGATGTAGAGAAGTATGGAGAACATGAGCATCTTTGAGAAGGAGAGGGGCCAGGTCTCTGAGACCCCATACTACAGCCAAGAGCTTGGCTTAACCTCATGAAGCCTCAGCCTTCTCATTGATAAAACAGAATTAATTATATTGCCTACCTCTCAGGATTGCTGTGAGAATTAAATAGAACAATGTGTATACGTCTAAATGTTTGGCACATATCGAAGCACACATGCATTTGGCACACATCCAAGCAAGAAACTGTCTGATTTTTATTGGACTTTGTCCTGAGAACTTTAAAGTGCAGGAGAAGGAGTTAACCACATTTGTGTTTTGGAAACAGCTCTCTCAGCCATCATGGGAAAGCAGCGAAAGTGCGAAGTTTCCTTTTGAAGAAAATCAGGAAATAATAATAACAATAGCAGCAAACAATTCTGCGCACAGACACTTCTGTTAACATGCATCAACTCGTTAATCATAGTAGTCCTGTGGGGTAGCCTGTTATAATCCCCATTCATGAGACTGTCCCCTTCCAAGGAAGATGGAACAATCCAAGGAAGCTGCAGTTTCTCAGTTTTATAGCCAAAGTCTGTAGATCCACACCAGTTCAAGAGCCTGAAACACGAGATTCTGTAGTTTGTGTTTGGGTCGATCTGAGTCAGTGAAGCACTCATTTACTCACTTATTTACTCAACACACACTAACTGAGCATCTATGACTTGTCAGGCACACCAGCGGATGCCGTTCCTGCTCTTACAGAGCTTTTGACAGTAACAGCCAACATGTGCAAAGCACTTGCCATCTGCAGAGAACTGATCTAAGTACTTCACACCTAACAAGTCATTTGAAACTCCCAAAACAAACCTAGGAGAAAGACATTATTATGCCCATTTTACAGAGAGCAAACTGAGGCACAGGGAGGCTAAGTTGACTTTCCAAAATCACACAGTAAATAGCGAAGCTGGAATCCAAGTGGTATAGTTCCAGTGGCTTTACCGTTAACAACTGCTACACCCTGTCATGGTCTAGCTCAGTGCTCTCCAAAGCACAGCCTGAAGCCTCCAGCCAACCATTCCACCAACTGTAGCTTGTACTCGAATGCACCTCCACTTACTTCATTGTGCACACTGTTCAGTTCAGCCAACACTTCCTCCATTGCAAGACTTCCCCAGGGAAGGAAGTATTATGATGATTGACATTCTCATACAAACTCCTGATCTTGTCATAGGCCAGCACTGTGAGTAGCACGTGTGCATTGGATGAACAAGACTTCAAACAAATAATCACACAGATGAGTATGTATTGTCGTGAGGGTCAGTATTGGGCAGGACAGCAGCAGGGCCTAGAAGACAGTGCAGCAGAGAAACCAGAAGCCCCATCCTTGCTTGGAGTTAGGAAGTAGGGTCATGGAAGCATCCTGGAGACCTGTGGGAAGAGGAAGATGTCCCTAGGTCAAAGGCTGGGAAAGGAGGGTTGACGAAGGCAGAACGGAGGTCGTTTGTCAAGACCACATATGGGAAAGATCCTGGCATGTTTGGGAAACAGGGGAAAATACAAGAGCAGAAGGAGTCTCTGGGGAAGCCTCTGGGTGGATTCACAATGCATGACTCAGCTGGGTAAGACAGAAAACACATCAAGGAATGCTTAGGTGTGTGCTATACAGCAGCTTCTCCTGGGATCCTGCGCTGATGCTTTCTGTTCCAGAGGCTTCCAACAGGTGCTTGATGGATTTCCAATGACCCTGGCCAGATCCAGTTGCAGGCCAAATAGCTAGGTCTGAGGTGTGTTATCGCTTTGTTTCTGTTTTTGTGTGGGCCGAATCATTCACTGAACTAGGGTCAGGTCCAGGGCCACAGTATGTGAGCACTGTGGCTCTGCAGGGTTCATAGGAGATCCTGGGCAATAGGAAGTAAATTTATTGGCTAAAGTTTGGGAGAAGGAGGCAGAGAAGAAGACAGGGAGTAAACATTTATCCACTATGTCCCAGGCACTTTACACACCTTTTTACCTACTTTAAGCTCATGGCATCCTTGCGTGGAGGAAACCATGAATCCCCTCATTATCCATGAGTGAAGTGAGACAGTGAGGCTGTGGCTTGACCAAAATGATGAGGTAGGAAGTGCGCAACCTCTCTGGACCAGATTGTGCCTCCTTATAAGAGCTGATCATTAAAACCCAGAGACTGTCCAGCGCTGACTACAAAACCCAACCCTGACTCAATCACCATTTACTCAAAACACTGTAATGACAGGGAAGAGTGAGGTAGGAAATTCAGAATTAAGACAGGGTGTGAGCAAGAGTGACAACTATGCTAAACTCGAGGGTGAGAACTGGTTTCTATTCATGCTCTGCCTGCACTAGGTCTGCTGTCTAGGATTTGTCTCCTTGCCTCTTTAAGCTTCAGTTTGCTTATCTGTAAAAATGGGCAGGAGTGTTGTAATCACTTCCCATGGGGTTGCTGTGAGAATTAGGTGACATAAAGCCTATTAATTAAACTGTATTTGCTAGCACGTGGCCTTAGAAGACTTACCTAAATCCTTGGTGTCTCATTGCCAATCTCTGTAAAGTGTGTATGACAATAGTCCCTGCTTCACAGGGTTGTTTAAGGATTAAAGGAAATAATGTGTGTAGAATGTTTGGAACAGTGCCTGCCCCATAGTAATGATTCTTGATAGCTGATTATTATTACCAAAAGTTAGTCCAGGGTTTAATACATAGTAGGTGCTCAATAAATATCCCCATTTGGAAAAGAAGAAAAGAGAAATTGGAGTAAGGATGAGGATAGTTGGAAATGAGAGAGGAGGACTTGGATGTCTGCCCTCAGAGCAAGTAGGCAAGATCAGAGGCCCAAAAGGAAGAGTCCCCTGCCCCTCCTCCATGCCACCCCACCTGGTCCCCCCCACCCTTGGATTCCAACTTCCACCCTTAGATTTGTTTGATTCTCTGATGCCTCTGGGAGGCACCTCACTGACATTCCTAGCAGGGAGCAAGGCTTTTTTGGAAGCTTGATTATTTTGACAAAGTTATGAAACAAAATCCTCTGGCAGTAATTTGCCAACTGCCTTTAGCTCTGACAGGCGCTCCTGAAGAAGGATGGCATGCCAGGGGATTTTAAGGGAACAAGGCAGTGGTGCAGCCAACCATAAAAATGAGAAACCCATGGTGAAACTCCGTCCCTGCTGAAAATACAAAACATTAGCTGGGTATGATGGCGCACGCCTGTAGTCCCAGCTACTTGGGAGGCTGAGGCAGGACAATTGCTTGAGCCCGGGAGGCGGAGGTTGCAGTGAGCTGAGATTATGCCACTGCACTACAGCCTGGGTGACAGAGTGAGACTCCATCTCAAAAAAAAAAAAAAAAAAAAAAAAGAGAGAGAGAAACCATCCTAATCATTCTCCCCCTCTATAGTTATCTCTCTTGCCTAGAGATCACCAGTTTGGACTTCCCGACCACCTGGAAGAAATCTTTGAAACGGCGCACATAGGTTAGTATCAAGGTCTCATCACTGAATCACTGTATAGGCAGTTTCACCTTCTCAATCTCCATTTCCTTATCTGCAAAATGGGAATAAAAACGCCTGTGAGGCTTAAGTAAGACAGTGGAAGGAAATGTGATTGGTCCAGTCTCACACCTGTTGGTTGTGAACCTGAATCCTGCTCAGAGAGAAGACGACAACTTTGGAGCACATCTCACAGCTCCCCAGCTCAAGCGTTCTTATTAATGTGCAAAATTTTGTGTGCGTATGTGAACATTTTTCCAGAGGAGAGGCTGATAGCTTTTCTTGGATGCTCAAAAAAATTCAAGACCCCAGAAATGTCCTAAGGAACAACATTGTCTGCATGTGGTATGGGGCCTCTTGCTTGGTTCCATGGACAACCTCCCAGTGAGCCCCACAACTTTTTGACTGCATCCCAAATGGAAACCACACACTTGGGATGTGTAGTTTCATCTGTAGTCATCTGTGTGCTATTTTACCCCTCTGTGTCTCAGCGTCCTCATCTGTGAAATGAGAGACAAGAAACAACATAAGCCAAGAGCTCACCACGATGCCTGGTGCATGGTGGTCTCATTGCAAGGTTTCCCCTCTTAGCTCACTACACTCACCCTTTTAGGCTCGAATCTGGGGAGAGAAAAGATGGAAGGCAGTGGAAGCAGGAAAGTAACAATTTTTACTTATCTGGTCTCAATCTGGCCTTGAGTTCTTTTATGTTTTTCCCTATGGTAGCAGTTATGGGTTCTTTGAAGGCCTCTATTGCTGGTGAGCTCTCTCTGTCATTCCTTTGATGCAGCGAATGCATTTTTTCCCTGCTACTCATCATGTCTCATTCCTCATTCCCAGTTAGTGGGCCACCTCCAGCTGCCTTTGACTGAGCTCACTTTGCCCTTCCTAGGGACTCTCTGTAACAGAATCAAGGGCAACCCCACACCTGCCTACTTACCCACACCTCATCCACTGAAGACACACACCTTTGGCCTGCTCAGGAGGAGCACAGACTTCCTTCCACTGCCCCCTGGACACTTCGGCCTGCCTGTGTGTGATATTCATTCAGGGTGCAGCCAAGAAGCGGTGCTGCTCTTTGTGAGGTTATCCATGGAATCCCTTACGTTACTCAGGCAGGACCCAGACCCTAGTCAACTCTCTAATGCATTGTACTTTTGATGGGAGAGAAGGGTTAACAGAGGCAGAACTGGTGTTGGCCTCCTCCTTTGCAAGTCCCGCAGAATGGTTTCACACCTTGCTTTGGAATATGACATCTCTTGTCTCGAGGCCTTGATAGAATAGGAGACCAGAATATGTCTCCTATTTATATTATAAATACAGAATATGTCTGTATTTAATGTATTTTAAATACATTAAAAAATGCCATGAGCATTTACTGCTGGGAGGTGGAGAAAGGGAAATGGAGATGGAATCAGGGATGGCATCCTAGAGAAAGTTATAATGGAGATGGATTCTGAAGGATAAATACGAACTTACCAGATATGAGTGGCCATTTCTGATGGCAGAAACCATGTGTCCAGGCTCAGAAGCATGAGGAATGCATGTATATTTGGCATTCAGGAAATACACACCGCAGAGCGTAGTAGAGTGAGGATGGGACTTAGGCCAACATAACTGAATTCAAATCCTGACTCTATCCACTCACTTGGATGACCTTGGGCAAGTAAGTCAACCTGGGCCCCTCACCTGGGCTGCCCATTTCTGAAGCCAATGATTATCCAGCTTTAGGTCATAAAAATCCCCTAGAAGCTCCTTAGAAGTGCAGATCCTCGAGCCTCACCGGCAGAAACTCTGACTCAGAAGGTCTGAACTGGAGCCCAGGATTATTCTGACGCAGGAGGCCTGCAGATCATACTTTGCGGACCTCAAGAGTCCCGTCTCTAAGACAAGGTCTGGCATATAGCTGGTGTTTAGTAAGCGTTTTGAGCAATGAATGCAGTCATCAAATGAATCCATTTCAATGCAGCTTGTCCTGGAGAATACTGCCAGAAGTAACATACGGCTGCCTAAAATATCTCTACACATGTCACACGGCAGAAGTGCCGCCCGCCTCCCAGAGGGGTCTTCACAGAGGTAAGGGGCTCAGGTGCATCCGCCCAATCTGGGAACACTGGTCAGATCTGGTGGCAATGGTGAAGGCAGGAAGCCTCCCCAGGGACACATATTATGGTTATTTTAAGCCTCTCTGTGTCATCACTGTGGCGATGAGTTGGAGTTAGGGAAAGCTAAAGAAAACCACTTGTGATTCTTTGCGAAAAGCAACATGTTATGAGGATCTTAGACCAAGCAGAGGAAAGAACATAGGGCTGTGGAGTCAGACACCAGTTGGGCTTTAGTCCTGGTGATCATTTCACCTCTTAAGCCTCAGTGTCCTCATCTGTAAAGTAGAATTAATGTTACCCGCTGCAGGGCACTGCTGTGTGGAGTCAGTGAGTGGCAGGGATCATTGTTCAGGGACATGAGGAAGGTAGGAAGTAGATGGTAAAGGCCATTCCTGGACGCGAAATATAGAGAGACCACTCAAATGAGAACAATAGAGGTTAATTATCCTGTGCTTGCTGTAGCCAGGGAGTCACGCACCATCATTTGGGTTCAGCAGATTCACAAAGGCAGGCAGAGGAGTGGAAAGTTTTGCAATGGAGGAAAGGGAAGCTTTCAACGTTCTCTGATTGGAGGTTGTTGGCAAACAGAAGCTGGAGGAATCTAACTAGAAGCAGGACGTTTGACATGATTGGTTTGGGGAGAGCACTTGGCTTTCTCTGGTTGGTCCTGAGTTGGAAACTAGGTCAAAACAAACAAGGAAGTTGGCAGTCACCGATCACGCCTTACCATTCTGGGCTAAGTGCCACAGAGGTTGCGGTTTGGCTTCCTAGACTGATTGCTGCAGGGGTCATGGGTCAGAATTCTATTATCATATATGGTTTTATCTTTATCTGTTTGTATATTCAGGCTCTCACTGAGCATTTACCATGCATTACTTCAGCAGAAATTGATTGAGGGCCTTCTCTGTGTTCTAAGGACACAGCTATGAGCAGAGCAGAGCAGATTTCCTGCCCTCGTGGAACTGCCCACATTTCACCCATCACTGGGCTTAGTGGCATCCCTCCATGGCCCTGGGGAGCCACCCTCTTTCTGTGTCCATGTGCAATTCAGCCCTTCATGGCTATGGGTGCTGCTACATTGGAGGCTCTGTTTATTCAAATTTCATATTTCTTGGGATTTCGATGATTCTTCTGGTGGTCCAGAAGCCCCATGTTAGGCCCAGGGCCAAGCTTCAGTCAAGAGCAGAGTCTCTCCTTCCCACCTAACATCATCCCTGCCTGGATGGGATTCCCACTGCCCAGCCTGTTGTGTCGTGCAGGCCCCTACCATTCTGTTGTCCTCACAGCCACTTGCCTTCCCTCCCACTGATGCTGGTGCCCAGGGCAAAGAATGTCAGTGTGGCTATAGCCATAAGAAGTTTGGTTCCTGCAGGTCCCTGGAGCCTCTCTCTACTTCTATGAGTTCTGCTTCTTTAGATTCCACATATAAGTGAGACTGTGCAGTATTTCTCTTTCTGTATCCAGCTCATTTCACTTAGCACAATGTCCTCCAGGTTCATCCATGTTATTGCAAATAAATGAACTTTCCTCTTTTTTTAGGTGAAATACTATTTCATTGTGTATATATACTACACTTTCTTTATCCTTTCATTTGATAATGGACTGTGATTTTTCTTAACGAAACACTGACCCATGCATCTACAAAAGCATCCCCTTCTATTACTCTCTGGACTGGCAAGAATCATCTCAAGTTAATCAGCATGACCTTTTAAGATCTAAAGCTTTCGGGCCGGGCACAGTGGCTCATGCCTGTAATCCCGGCACTTTGGGAGGCCAGGGTGGGCAGATCACGAGATCAGGAGTTTGAGACCAGCCTGGCCAATATGGTGAAACCCTGTCTCTACTAAAAATACAAAAATTAGTGGGGAGTGGTGGCAGGCGCCTGTAGTCCCAGCTACTCAGGAGGCTGAGGCAGAAGCATCTCTTGAACCCGGGAGGCGGAGGTTGCAGTGAGTCGAGATTGCACCACTGCACTCCAGCCTGGGCAACAGAGTTAGACTCTGTCTCAAAAAAGAAAAAAAAAAAAACTAAAGCTTTCATCTTTTCTGCTTTCGAATTTCTCCAAATAGCTCCAGAAATTGCACCAGCAGGATCCAGGAAATAAAGCTTTAGGTGTCTCTTACTGAGAGAAAGGACTCACACACCTTCTGTTTCCAGAGGCGACAGACTTCTTCCTGTGCAGATCTCCACTTGAGTTGACTAGAGGAATGGGCAAGGTGAATACCCCAGAATCAGACCAACCTCATGTGGGGGCCTGCACTGTCACATCCCTGTGAGTGACCTTGAAATAGTAACCTCGGTGAGCCTTAAAACCCTCATCTGTGATGGAGATTATTACAGTATATATTATCCAGGGTCGATGCGGTATCCAGGTTAAATAATAGAAGGGGTGTGCCTTATTCTATTTTCTGTTGCTTATAACAGAATATCTGAAATTGGGTAATTTGTTTTAAAAAGGAATTTATTTCTGACAGTTATGAAGACCAAGAAGTCCAAGGTTGATGACCTGTATCTGGTGAGGACCTTTTGCTGCTAGTTCTTCTCTGTAGAGCTCTGAGATGGTGCAGGACATCATATGGCAAGGGGGCCGAGTGTGCTACCTCAGGTCTCTCTTCCTCTTCTTACAGAGCCCTCAGTCTTGTTCTCCATATAACTCATTCATCCATTAACAGGCTAATCCATCCATGAGGGCAGAGCCCTCGTGACACAGTCACCTCTTAAAGGCCCCACCTCTCAATATTGTCGCATTAGGAATTACATTTCAACATGAATTTTGGAGACAGATATTCAAACCATAGCAACACATACAACTCCTAGCATATCTTGTAGATTTTTTTAAGAAATGTTGTATTAAATCAAGGGAGGAAAAAAAAAAAAGCCTCTTTGAATAATGTTTGCCCTGCAATGGATGCTAAACTAACCTCTCAAGCAATGTTATCTGAGAGGCTTGATAACTTACGGAGACGTTCATTTTTGTTCCTATATTTCTCCTCCAGGAACTGCCTTTTGGGAGTTGTTTTCCAGAATAAGAGCTCATTAATAGGTTATACTGGAGGACGAGAGAGAGGCCAATGCCTCTGAAGGCACTGCAGGTGATGAGGAGGGGTCCTTTGTAGACTCAGCAGGTCAAGATGGGCAGTACAGGATGCTAGCAGCACCCCAGGAGGGGGCAGGATCTCCAAGAGCAGCGGTATCCTGGATTGATATGTGACCCAACAATGACTGAGGTGAAATTTCCCACTAACTATGTGAATGGAGGTTTTAAGACAGATTGCATTTAGCTTAAAGATAATTCAAAATGTGACTTTTTATTGCTGACTTTGGTGGAATAGAGTGACAATGGTGGTGGTGGTAACAATAAAAAGCTATTCTGTGCCATTTTCAGGAAAAGCCACAAAAGATGTTAAAAAGAGTCAGAAAAGCTTGGTCCTGTGAGAGGGTAGAAGGAGGGCCCATGTAATAAAAGGAAGAAAGAAGGATAGCGTAAATTAAGAAATTGCATCTCCAGAACTTTGCCTGTGATAGTGTCCTGCTGACTGGAATACTGTTTGGGTCAGAGATTGTTTTTCATGAAAAAGCAAAATAATACAAACACTTACATTAGCCAAAGGTGATTTATCATAAGGCAGGAACTGCACTGGACACGTCCACCCCCTCCTGTGTGGGACTCTCTCTCGGGACCACGGGATCACTCGTTTTGCTTTTCTCTTCACTTTCATTGTACAGCTTTCTCTGCAAACCTGCAGTCTCCGTTTACCCCTCAGTACTGAAGGTCCTAAAGAGCTGCCTCTCCCTAGAGGCCTCAGCCCCGAGTCCACGTGACCTCGAGGGTCCAGCACTAGCTCCCCTCTGTCCCAAAAGCCCAATTTCAAATTCCCAGGAAAGTGAATCTGATTGGCTAGATTCAGCCAATGGAGTGTGTCTCCTGGGTCAGCTGTCCACCTTGGTCCAATCAGCTATGGCCAGCGAGAGGCAGGGCCCTGCACTATGAAATGTGGCTAGAAAGGACCATTGTATAGAGGAAGCAGCTTTCGGCTGTGCTGAGCAGGCATCTGTCCCAGGCATCTGTGTCACCTGCGCCTCCTACCTTTCACCCGGTGAGCACCCACACAACTTTTAAGCCTCCTTAGGACCAGTGGGGGAATCAGCTCCTCCCTCCTGAGGGTTCCCTTCTGATAGATAGAGCTCTATTACAACTGCACGCCTCATTGCAATTTTTTATTTACATGACTATTTGGTTTTTTGTTTGTTTTTAGTTTTGCTTAGTTTAGTTTAGTGTTTTTTTGTTTTGTTTTGTTTTGTTTTGTTTGAGAAGGAGTCTCACTGTGTAGCCCAGGCTGGAGTGCAGTGGCACAATCTCAGCTCACTGCAACCTCCACCTCTCGGGTTCAAGCAGTTCTCCTGTCTCAGCCTCCTGAGTAGCTGGGATTACAGGCTCCTGCCACCATACCTGGCTAATTTTTGTATTTTTGGTAGAGACGGGGTTTCACCATGTTGGCCAGGCTGATCTCGAACTCCTGGCCTCAGGTGATCTGCCCACCTCAGCATCCCAAAGTGCTAGGATTACAGGTGTGTGCCCCCGTGCCTGGCCTACATGACTATTTTTCGTGTATCTAAAGAGTCACACTTATCCCTAGCATCTGGCCTAGGGCAAAGAAGTACTGACTGGCTGACTGAAGAAATGAATTACCACTCAGTTTTACATTCTTAGATTATATTTTAGCCCTCTAAGATTAGAGTCCTTTGAGGTACATATCACTATTGCTCAGAAAGATGAAATGATTTATTTATGCCACATAGCCCATTAGAAATGGAATAAGGGTTTGAACACAGGTTTCATGACTCCAGATCCCTTAACACAACCATTAAGACCAGTCTTAATGGTGTAGATGTTTTCACAACCTCTTGGTTTTATCATCTCTAAGAGATTTATTTGAATAACACTATTTGCCTTTTTTGAGGCACTGTGGGAGAAATAATTAGTGCTTATCCACTGTCTGAAAATGGCAGGTTATAAAATGTAGCAATCTAGCTCAGTCTTCATTTTTAGATCTATTATAGAACATGAAACTCTACTCTGCAATCAGAGTAGAAACGCTTTTCTTTGTCTGTATACTTAAAAGTTTATTTGAGCCCTTGTTAAATTCCTTTTTTTAACAAGCATTTGCTAAGTGACTGCTCTGTGCCCTCCCCCGTGCTATAAGCTCATGATACAAAGATGAACACAAAAGACAGACTGGGGCAGAGCCTGTTAGAACCTGAACTTTGGCTTCATGGAATTTATCACAATTTTAAATGATTAACTATTTATGTGATTGTCCCGTAAATGACTACCTCTCCCATCAGGCTGGACATCTTGCGGAATGGAACCTGTCTATCTTTTGTTCACCGCTCTCCTGGTGCCTGGAACAGTTCACCCTGCAGGAGCTCAGAGTTTGATGATAGAGATGCATCCATCCAGACCACTATAACACAGGGAGACCGCTGCTCCACCCGAGAGGGGGTGTGTACAAGGGTTGTGGGTCCTCAGAGAAGGAGCCAACCCATTTCCCTGGAGGAGAAAAGTAACATGGGAAGGTTGCCCAGAGGAGGTAGATAATTGAATATGACCTTAAAGGAGGAAGGAGAACTTTGGTTTTTCTTTATTTTAGACAGCCACGCTCTGGTGTAACTCCCCTTCACTCCTACCTCCTGGCTACTTCATCCCAAGGCCTGACAGCTGGGGTCGCAGGGAGGCCTGATTCATGAACTAGGAGATGCTTGTCTTTTGTCCTTTATTTTATCTGGAATAAGGGGTCTTGAACACTTGGAACTCTTGTCTACAAGAATGCTCATACTGTCTATATTCATTTTGAATATTTTAGATCATCAATCTGCTACTCCCTCCTCTGTTCCTAAGAAACTCTGAACATCCTGTCTTTGCATGTATGACATATCGTAGATTCCTGAGAAGGCCTCCTTTCCTCCACCAGACTGGGAGTCCCCCAACGGCAGAGTTCATGCATCAGCCCTCTCGGTGACCCCAGATGCCAGGTCTTGGAAGGAAGTAGCCACTCTGTACATATTAAAGTATATTGAGAAATAAAGGAAACAGAGAAATTCTCCCATTGGGGCATCTTGTTGTTAAGATAACTTATATTCTGACTGCCAGGGTCCCTGAAAGACAGTGTTTGTTTCCCAGAACAGTAATAGCCGCGTTAACTCATGAGGATTATAATTCAGAGCAACTTTTGATAAAAGGAGATATTTACTTCGATATTAAGGTTCCAGATATTAAGTGGGACCAATTAATGCGTGTGCATGGAGTCATATTTGTCTTAATAACCACAGCCCTTTCTCAGGGTGAAAGACGGCAGCTAAATATCTTACTCTGGATGTCTTCAGTGTGTTTGGTCGCCATTTAAATCCGAGATAAATGCTTTGCATTCTGAAAGCATGTTTCAAAAAGCTCAACAGTTTTAACTGAGATGATTAAAATTCAATTGCAAATCATTATCCCTTCTATTACATTTTGCTCATTATTCAAAACGTGGACAATAGAACTCTAACCAGATTTGAGATTTTTCCTGTCTCATTGCCTGTATTCATTCATTCATTCACTCGCTCGCTCATTTACCCATTCTTCCTATCAAATGTTTCCTACGTGACAGACTTTTGTAAAGCAAAATCTTCCCCTCATATTCTACTGTCTCTAAATTACTCTCGCGAGCAAATTTGCAGACAGCATTGCCACAAAACAGCTGACATTTGGAAGGTTATTTTGATAGACTAGTCACTATCACTGCTCCTGCAGACATTTTTCTCCACTCAAGGCCGTTTAAAATGCCTGATTCCTGACTTTCAGGTTTTGGAATCAATAGCTATGAAATCTGATGAAGGCATAGTGAGCATTTAACAGTTTGTAACTCACTTTACCAGCTTGCTGCCCAGATGCATTTCTATGATTGTTTCAGTTGATTTTTCAAATCCCCTAGTTCTTCTCTTAATGCATAGTCCACTGTCTCTGTCTTAGATCTCCCTGCCACTCCCACACTGAAAACCCTATGGACGTATTAGGACATACACTCCTCCTCCTCCTGCTCTTTTGAAAGGCCAGATAGAACAATACATAAATAAAGCCAGAAACCGAGAGAACTGGAGAGTCTGACTAACCCAGTCATGACTACCACTGTGACACTCGTTACTTCACCCGGCATCTCTACTAAGCTCTAGTCCCGGACAGCCTTGCCACACAGTGTGGCCCACATGCCAGCGGCATCAGCACTTCCGGACAGTTGTTAGTAAGGCAGAATCTCAGCTCACTCTCAGACCAGCTGGATAAGGACCCACACTGTAATGTGATCCCCAGGTGATTCACAGGCACATTACAGCCTGAGTGGTGCTGATCTGAGATCCTTGTGTCCACTAGTGCATCATGACCTAGTGGCCCCAGATCCCTGACAGTGTCACAGTAGTGCCCACGTTGGTGTTTGACACGATAGCAGCTCCCTTCATGCTTGCTCACAAGCCCCGCCCTGTTTCTACTAGGCCAGAGCAACTGAGGCTGGTTGGGGCTTCCCAACAATAGCTGTGCACTGTGCTAGAAGCAGCCCAGCCTTCAGAGCCCTCCCCTAACCCCCATTTTTGGGACAGGGTCTCACTCTGTTGTCCTGCTTGGAGTGCAGTAACATGATCATAGCTCACTGCAGCCACAATGTCTCACACTCAAGCAGTCCTCCCACATCAGCCTCCCAGGTATCTGGGACTACAGGCATGCACCACCAGACCCAGCTAATTTTTACACTTTTTGTAGAGATAGGGTCTCTCTATGTTGCCCAGACTGGTCTCAAACTCCTGGACTCAAGTGATCCTCACCTCAGCCTCCCAAAGTGCTGCGATTACAAGTGTGAGCCACTGCGCCCAGCCCCTAAGACCCTTTAGGTTGAACTTGGGTCACTCATCTACCTAGAAATTCCCTTCCTCCCTTCCTGGTGAGTTGCACTCTTGGCTCCTGATGTCCCTTCCTGCCAGGGATCCCCAATAGCATTAAGCCTCAAAAACAAAGCAGATTTCCAGTCTTTTCCTTGTAGGGGGTCCTTTGGCCCATGTGCGTATTTAATGCTTCTTCCAGTGAATAGCCAAAGCAATTTTAAAAAGCAAGAAAAATAAACATTGGAGGACTTACACTATCTGATTCCAGGGTTTAATACAATGCTTCAGGAATCGTGATAATGTCGTTATGACACAAGGATAAATACATCGACCAACGGAACAAAAAAGAGCATTCAGAAACAGACTAGCACCTATGTGCCATTGATTTCTGACAAAAGTGTAAACTTAGTTCAATGGGGGAAAGAAGAGTCTTTTCAGCAAATGGTACTGAAACAACTGGACATCAATTTGCGGAAAACGCATTTAGCCCTTACCTAACACCATGCATAAAAATTATTTCAAAATAGATTGTAGACCTAAATATAAGAGCTAAAACTACAAATTTACAACACTTATGAGAGAAAACCTAAAATCTTTGTGATACTGAGATGGCCAAAATTTCTTAGATAGGATACAAAAAGCATAAACTTTAAAAGAAAAAAATAATAAATTAGACTTTATAAACATTTAAAACCTTTGCTTTTTAAATGACATTGAGAAAAAGAACAGAAAGTTCACCGACATAAAGAAAAATACATATGATATATCTGATAAATTACATATCTAACATATATAAAGTACTCCTCTATAATTATAAAATAAATAGTCTAGTAAAAACAGTGAAAAGATTTAACCAGACACTTCACAGTAGAAGACATATGAAAATGCAATAAACATCTTACACTAGTCAAAATGGCTGTTGTTAAAAAGTCAAGAAATAATAGATGTTAGTGAAGATACAAAGAAAAGGGAACTCTAATACACTGTTGGTAAGAATGTAAATTAGTACAACCTTTATGGAAAACTATGGAGATTTATCAAATAGCTAAATATAGAACTACCAGTGGTACAGCAATCCCACTTCCGGATGTCTACCAGAAGGATGTCTACCAGAAGGATGTCTACCAGAGGAACACAAATTACTATATCAAAAAGATACTTTCAGTCATATGTTTATAGCAGCACTATTTACAATAGTAAAGATATAGAATCAGCCTGTGTCTGTCAACAAATTGGATAAAGAAAATGTGGTATGTACACACACTGAAACACTATTCAGCTATAAAAATATAAGTCGTGTCTTTTGCAGTAACATGGATGGAACTAGAGGCAATTACTCTAAGTGAAGCAACTCAGAAACAGAAAGTCAAATATCATATGTTCTCACTTATAAGTGGCAGCTAAATAATGTGTACACATGGATATAGAGTGTAGAATGACAGACAGTGGAGACCGGGAAAGGTGAAAGGGTGGAAGGGGGGGTGGGTGATGAGAAATTACTTAATGAGTATAATGTACATTATTTGAGTGATGGATACACTAAGAGCCCAGACTTCATCACTAGTTGATATATCTATATAACAAAATTGCACTTGCACCCCTTAAATTTATACAAGTTAAAAAAATGTGAAAAGATAGTCAAAATCTTTTGTCAAAGGATAATGAAAACAAAAATTACAATGAGACACTACTACACACCTACTAGAATGGTTAAATTTTTTAAAATTGGTCATATCAAATGTTAATGAAGATGAGTATGGATAACCAGTTTATTTAAAACCTGGCAGTTTATCGTTTTTAGAAATTCCCCATATACCTTCCATATATTCCAGTCATTTTACTCTTGGATATTTTCCCCAAATTGAATTAAAACATGTATCTACACAAAAATGTCCACATGAATGTTCGTGGAAAATTTATTCATAATAAAAAATTGTGTATATTTATACAGTGAAATAGTACCCTATTAGAATGAATAAACTACTGATACCTACAATACGGTTCAACTTAAAATCACTATGCTAAGCAAAATAGGCCAGACACATAATAGTATGTATTATATAATTTCACCCCTATGGCATTCTAGGAAAACAATTCTCTTCTGTAATGACAGAGAGTAAGCAACTAAGCAACTGCTGCCTGAGGCCCAAGGTAGGCATGAGGATTTACTACCAAGGGGCATGAGAGATCTTCTAGGGAAGATAAAAATTGTTCTGTAGTTTAATTACATTGGTTACAAACATGTATATATTTGTCAAAACTCACAAAATTATGCACTTACAAGGGTGAATTCAATGTATGTAAATTATTTCTTAATAAATTTGTTTAATCATAACACGGGATGAGGGAGAACTAGATTGGAATATAGATAAGACAAAGTTGACCATGAGTTGGTCATTTTTGAACCTGGGTAATAAGTACATAAGGATTCATTATACTACTTTCTATACCTTGGGTAAGTTTGAAATTTTCTATTAAAAACAAGTGGAAAATGGGGGATTCTAGGAAACGGTGGAGTAGGAAGCACAGGAATCTGTCTCCCCAGGACAACAATCACACTGGCGAATCTATCTGATAGAGCTATTTGGGAACTCTGGAGTGCACTGCAGGCTTGCATCTTTCAGGAAAAGGCCTAGATGATAAACAGGAGCGAACTTCAGTTTTAGCTCTTAGCTCAGCAGCAGCTACACATACCATACCCCCAACCCCATGGCAGACAGCTGTGCATTTGATCCTAGAGGACCCTGCACACAGCCCATGGGAGCCAGTGTGGGAAAGAAGGAACCTATTCTCCAACTCCTAGGGACCAATGTTCTGATCGCTGATTCCTGCTCCTGGTCACAGAGATGGGTAGTCATTGTGGCACTCCTTCCCAGTTTTTACAAGCCCTTCCCCTGTGCTGAAGCAGCTCCAGGGGATATAAAAGGTAAGTGGCTTTCTCCCATCTTCATTTTTCTCCTTTGAGAGCTGGTCATTAAAGACTAGAACATTCAAAAGCAACTGCATATAAGAGGAAATTAGAAAGTAAGTATGCAAACCCACAGGATAGCACACACTCAGAAAATCCCTGAGAAGACTTTAAGTTTACACCGGATGCTGATCCTCAACATGGAGACAGTTTACAATAATCAAAAGAACAAAACAATAAAAATTCAGCAAACTCAGAAGAATAGGAGGAATCTGTTTTCCAGAGTTACCACATTACTAGGTTTAAATGTCTAGTTTCCTTTTTTGTTGTTGTTGTTTTTTGTTTGCTTGTTTGTTTGTTTTTGAGACGGAGTCTCACACTGTTGCCCAGGCTGGAGTGCAGTGGCCCAATCTCAGCTCACTGCAAGCTCTGCCTCCTGGGTTCACGCCATTCTCCTGCCTCAGCCTCTCAAGTAGCTGGGACTACAGGCACCTGCCACCACGCCCAGCTAATTTTGTTTTGTGTTTTTAGTAGAGATGGGGTTTCACCATGTTAGCCAGGATGGTCTTGATCTCCTGACCTCATGATCCGCCCGCCTTGGCCTCCCAAAGTGCTGGGATTACAGGCATGAGCCACCACACCTGGCCTCAAATGTCTAGTTTTCAACAAAACATCACAAGCCTTACAAAGAAACAGGGAAGAATAGCCTATTCAAAACCCAATAAATAAATGAGCAGAAACTGTTCCTGGGAAAAATCAGATAGCAGACTTACTAAACAAAGACTTTAAAACAGTTATCTTAAAGAAGCTCAAACAACTAAAAGAAGATGTGAAGAAAGTCAAGAAAATGATATATGAACATTATGAAAATAATAATAAAGGCCTAGAAAACCTAAAAAGAAACCAAAAAGAAATTCTAGAGCTGAAAAGTATAATAACTGAAATCAAAACTTTTACTAAAGAGATTCAAAGGCAGATCTGAGCAGGGAGAAGAATCAGTGAACTTGAAGGTAAGATAACTGAAACTATTGAGATGAAGAACAGAAACAAAAAGCTTGAAAAAAAGTAGACAGAGTCTAAGGATGGGACACCATCAAGTGGACCAATATATGCATTGTGGGAGTTCCAGAAGAAGAAGACAGAAACAGAGAGGAAGGGAAATTATTTGAAGAAATAATAGTCAAAATATTCCAAATTTGATGAAAGATATAAATGTGAATATTCAAGAATCTAAATGAACTCAAGTAGGTCTCAAAGAGACCAACACCAAAACACATTATAATCAGATTTTTGAAAGACAAAGAGAGTATATTAAAAGCAGCAAGAAAGAAGTGACTTGTTACATATGAGGGATCCTCAGTAAGATTAGCTGCAGATTTCTTATTAGAAACTAAAGGTCAGAAGGCAGTGGCTGATACGGTGAAAGTACTAAAAGATTTTTTTAAACTTCATTCAAGAATCCTATATCTGGCAAAACTGTCCTTCAAAAGTGAAGGAGAAATGAAGACATTTCCAGATTTTTAAAATAATAGAACTGATCTGTAAGAAACCTTAAAGGGAGTTTTGCAGGTTGAAATGAAAGGACAGGCTGGGCATGGTGGCTCATGCCTGTAATCCCGGCACTTTGGGAGGCCTAGGTGGGTGGATAACTTGAGGTCAGGAGTTCGAGACCAGCCTAGCCAATGTGCTGAAACACTATCTCTACTAAAAATACAAAAATTAGCCAGGCATGGTGGTGTGCACCTGTAATCCCAGCTACTCAAGAGGCTGAGGCAAGAGAATCACTTGAACCTGGTAAGTGGAGGTTGTAGTGAGCTGAGATCATGCCACTGTACTCCAGCCTGGGTGGCAGAGAAAGGAAAGAGAGAAAGAGAGAAAGAGAGATAGAGAAAGAGAAAGAAAGGAAGAAAGGAAGAAAGGAAGAAAGAAAGGGAAGGAAGGAAGGAAGGAAGGAAGGAAGGAAGGAAGGAAGGAAGGAAGGAAGGAAGGAAGGAAAAGAAAGAAAGAAAGAAAGAAAGAAAGAAAGAAAGAAAGAAAGAAAGAAAGAAAGAAAGAAAGAAAGAAAGAGAAAGAAAGAAAGAGAAAGAAAGAAAGAGAAAGAAAGAAAGAAAGAAAGAAAGAAAGAAAGAAAGAAAGAAAGAAAGAAAGAAAGAAAGAAAGAAAGGAGGGAGGGAGGGAAGGGGAAGAAAGGAAGAAGGGAAGAAAGAAAGAAGGAAGAGAAGGAAGGGAAGGAAGGAAGGAAGGCAGGCAGGCAGGAAGGAAGGAAGAGAAAGAAAGGCAAAGCATAGTAACTTGAAGCTTGAAGCTGTACAAAGAAATAAGTATTTCACTAATAAATACATGGGTAACTATGAAAGTTACTATTGTTGTAACAAAAGTTTGTAACTTTCCTTTTTGTTTCCTATGTGATTCAAGACTAATACATTTTAATAAATAATTGTGGCTCACACCTGTAATCCCAGCACTTCAGGAGGCTGAGGTGGGCAGATCACTTGAAGTCAGGAGTTCAAGACTGGCCTGGCCAACATGGTGAAGCCCCATCTCTACTAAAATTACAAAAATTAGCCAGGCATGGTGGCATGCACTTGTAATGCCAGCTACTCGGGAGGCTGAGGCAGGAGAATTGCTTGAACCCAGAAGGCGGAGGTTGCAGTGAGCTGAAATCATGCCACAGCACTCCAGCCTGGACAACAGAGAAAGACCCTGTCTCAAAAATAAGTAAATAAATAAACATTACTCTAAAAGCTAGTATTATTGAAACTTTGACTTGTAACTCCACGTTGTTTTCCATTTGATTTACGAGACTTAAAAAAAAAAAAAACTATTAGTTTATATTTTTAGACATACAATGTACCAGGATGAAGTTTTATGACGTAAGTAACTGAAAGGGGTACTGAAGAATTGAAAATGAGCAGATTTTGTACATTACTGAGATTAATCTGGTATAAATTCAAATTTACTGTTATAACTTTAAGATGTTAAATGTAATCCTCTTAGTAACTATAAAGACAATAGCTGTATAATATACACAAAGGAAATGAGAAGGGAATCCAACCATGTTACTACAGAAAAATCAACTAAACACAAAGAAAGTCAGTAAGGAAGAAATGAGGGACAAAAAGAAAGCTATGAAGACATACAGAAAAAAAATGGCTACGTTAACTCCCTCCCTATTTATAATTATTTTAAATATCAGTAAATTAAACTCCTCAATCAAAAAACATACTATTCCAGAAAACTCAAAAGGAGGGAACACTTCCATATGTATTCGATAAGACCAGCATTACTTTGATCCAAAGCCAGGCAAAGACAGACACTACTAGAAAATAAAACTGTAGACCAATAACACTTGTGAACAATGAAACAAAAATCCTCAACCTGCAAACAGAATTCAACAGTACAAGGATTATATACCTTGACCAAGTGGGTTTTATTCCTGGAATGCAAGGATAATTCAATACACAAAAATGAATCAATATAATACAGCACATTCACATAATAATAGGGAAAAGCACATGATCATCTCAATTGATGCAAAAAAAAATTTGACAAAATTTAACACCATTTTATGATTAAAAACACTCAATAAACTAGGGATAAAAGGAAACTACCCCAAAACAATAAAAGCTTTGTAGGAAAAATCCAGAGTGAACATCATATCCAATGGTGAAAGACTGAAAGTTTCTCCTCTGAGATCAGAAAGAAGGCAAGGACCTCAAATAGCCAAAACAGACTTGAAAAAGAAGAGCAAAGTTGGAAGACACATATTTCCTGATTTAAAAACTTACTACAAAGCTACAATAATCAAAACAGTGTGATACTAGCATTAAGACAGACATAAAAACCAACAGAACAGAACAGACAGCCCAGATATAAACTCTCACATTAAGGTGTAATCATTTTCAACAAGAGTGCGAAGCCTATTCAATAGAGAAAGGACAGTCTTTTCAACAAATGCTGCTGGGAAAACCAGCTATTTACATGGAAAAGAATGAAGTTAGACCCTTATTTAACACCATATACAAAAATTAAGTCAAAATGAACCAAAGACCTAAACAAAAAATGCTAAACTATAAAACTCTTAGAAGAAAACACAGAGCAGAACTTCATGACACTGGTTTTGGCATTTTTCTGGATATGACATCAAAGGCATAGGCAAGAAAATTTAAAATTAGACAAATTAGGCTTCATTGAAATTAAAAACTTGTGTTTGTTAAAGAACACTACCAACAGAGTGAAAAGGCAATCTATTGAATGGAGGAAAATATTTGAAAATAATAGATCTTATATGAGATTAATATTCAGAATATATAAAGAACTCCCAAAACTCAAAACAAAAAAACTCAAAAGTGTGCCAAAGACTTGAATAGACATATCTCCTAAGAAGATATACAAATGTCCAACAACCACATGAAAAGATTCTCATTATCACTAATGAAGAAAATGGAAATCAAAACCACAAAGAGATACCACCCCCATACCCATTAGGATGGCTACTACCAAAACAAAACAAGCATAACAGAAAATAACCAATATTTGCAAGGACATGAAGAAATTAGAACCCTTGCACATGGTTGGTGGGGATGTAAAATGGTAAAATCACTGTGGAGAACAGTATAGCAATTCCTTAAGAAATTAAAAATAGAATTACTGTATGATGCAGAAATTATACTTCTGGGGATATACCCAAAAGAAGTGAAAGCAGGGTCTGGAGGAGCTATCTGTACATCCTTGTTAGCAGCAGCATCATTCACAATAGCCAAGAGGTGGAAGCAACCCAGGTATCCGTTGATAGATGAATGGATTTTTAAAAATCTGGTCTACATATACGATGGAATATATTCTGACTTAAATAGGAAGGAAATTCTGTGGTATGCTACAGAATGAAGGAACCTTGTGGACATGACACTAAGTTAAATAAGCCAGTCACAAAAAAAGACAAATAGTGTGGATTTCACTTAGAAGAGGTACCTAGAGTTGTCAAAATCATAAAGCTAGAAAGTATAGTAGTGGTGGTTTCCAGGGACTAGGGAGAGGGATAAATGGGAAGTTACTTTTTAATGAGTTCAGAATTTCAGATTGAGATGATGACAAAGTTCTGGAGATGGATAATAGTGATGGCTTGTGAATGTACTTGATGCTACTAATGGTACACTTAAAAATGAATAAAATAGTAAATTTTATTTCATGTGCTTTTTGCCATAGTTTTTTAAAACTTTCATCAAAAAACAGAGTTAAAAAACAGCAGCAACACTGTACAGTGTTAATCCAGCCCATGTACTTCCATGTTGCTGCCTTTAGTTTGGCACTTGCAAGTGAGAAAGAGAACTGGGGGAAGGCGGAGAGAAAGGCTGTGGTGGAGGGGGCAGAAGAGTTCCCATTCACCAGGGGCATGCCTTGATACCTTGTGCCAACTGAGTTTAACACTTTATCTTACTTTCATTCAGTCTCCTCTATGAGTTATTCTCATTCCTATTTTACAAAGGGGGAAATTGAGTTTTACAAATTTCAAGTAATTCACCTAAGGTCACACAACTCGTGTCAGAGCAGAGATCTGATCACAAGTGAGCCTGGTTGTCCTGTATCTCGGTGCCTGGGAGGGGGCTGGCTTAGCAGAGGGACATCCTGCATAGCTCCAGCTCAAAGGTGATCAATAACCTGTATGGTGGGCAGGAATCGTCTGGGGTGAGAACCCTCCAGGCAAAAGAATAATGTCACAAAACACAGGAAGGAAGGGCCAGGGAGCACTAAAGCAGGATCTATCAAAAAAGGACTTTGAGTCTAAAATTCTATGACTCTCCTTGTTTTCTGAGCAGGGTAGACTAAAAGGCACAATTCCATGCTTTGTCTTCTACTCATGAATTGATGCTGTCAGTCATTTACACATTTGATTATTTATTCTTCTTTCAAACATTTATTTACCTGCTTGTTATGCTTCAAACCTCATTCAACAAACACCCACATAGATCTGCCCCATGGTCAAGCACTAGGAATATAAAAATAAAAATGGATCAGCCCGACTGCTAGCTTGGTCCAAGCCACCTTTATCTCTTGTCTCCACTGGTTCTGGATCCCACAGGGATGTGTAGGCCCCCATCTCTCCAGAGCCACCCACTGGGATTGTAAGGAAATATAGGGAGAT